>NC_140168.1:27514009-27546509 GCF_963971535.1 Notolepis coatsorum | reverse complement strand
GATCCGGGTTCCTTGATGTAAGTCGGACATTTGCCCAGGCTCCTTGCCAATCAAAGTCATTTTCCAGGTCTGGTATATCCCTCCTCCAGACATTGTCTAGTTGAAGGGTTTCATACGAGGACGTTAGTAATTGATAATAAAAACCTGATACAAAACCTCCCAATGTATCTCTTTCATAGAAAAATTTGTGGTATCTGTGGTGTTCAATTGGTATGTGTAATGGAACACCGTGAGATCTCATACAAAGTCGTAACTGTATGTAAAAAAGCCATGTGGACTCGGTGAGGTTAAACTTTATGCATATTTCGACATAACTACAGAGGCCCTTGTTATTAAAAATATCCCCTAATGAGTGTATGCCTCTTTCTTCCCATATAGGGAATCTTATAGGTCGTTTTCCCATTAAGAGAGCATTGTTATTGAATATGGGAGTGTGATTATGCCATACTTGAGGGTTAGGAAATTTCCTTTGTGTTTCCCGCCATGTCCTGATTGCATGGGTTATTATTGGGCCAAATTCTCGCTCACAATGCTTGATTGAAAGTTTAGTGTATGCTATGTCTTTCAATCTCTGTGGGGCTACTATGTTTTCTTCTAATTTTCTCCAAGATACCAAAGCCTCGGGGTCAAACCATATCTTCTTCAATGGTCTTAATGTGAAGGCATTAAAATATTGTAAAAAATCTGGGACTGCCATGCCACCGTCTGCTTTATTTCTCTGTGCGGTGGATCTTTTTATGCGAGGTGGTTTGTTATTCCAAATAAATTTGTATGTGGAGGTTTGTAATCTTTTCCAGTAGCCCTCTGGAGGAGGTAACGGAAGCATTGAGCTGAAGAAATTGATTCTTGGTAATACATCCATCTTAACTATTGATACCCTTGCCTGTACTGAGTTTTTAAGTTTTGCCCACCTGTCCAGGTCGTCCTTGATTTTGTTCTGTATTTTTGTGTAATTGTGCTTCACCGTTTGTCTTATGGTGGGAAATATTTCCACACCCAAGCATCTGAAATGTTTGACCATGGGTATCGCACCTGGGAGGGTTGTCTCTTTTTTTGCACTGGTGTTAAGAGGAAGAAAAGCCGACTTAGGCCAATTTATTTTAAATCCCGATAAATCACCAAAGTTCTCTATCAACTTGAGTATAAGCGGCAATGTGTTGTTGGGGTTTTGCATGAACAATATTACGTCGTCCGCATATAAACTAATTTTATGATGTGTGCCCTTGATTACTATTGGTTCTATGTGTTGGGATTGTCTTATAAATTGTGCTAAAGGTTCTAATGATAGATCGAATAGTCCGGGACTAAGAGGGCAACCTTGTCTGGCTGAGCGTGATACCGGAAAGATATCGGAGATGAATGTGCCTGTTGTAATCCTGGCCGATGGGTCCTTGTATAGTACTTTAATCATATCAATGAAACCTTTTCCTAACCCCATCCTTTCCAATACTGCCCATAGAAACGACCATTCCAACCTGTCAAATGCTTTCATAGCATCCAGGGATAGTATCGCCTTAGGTGTGATGTCCTCTTTGTCTGTATCTAGTACGTGCAGTATTCGCCTTATGTTATCATTGATCAGGCGACCTTTTATGAAGCCTGTTTGGTCCGGATGAACTAAAGACGTCATATGCTTTTGCAATCTGATGGCTAATATCTTAGAGTACAGTTTGACATCGGTTCCGAGGAGGCTTAAAGGACGGTAACTACCGCACTCAGTGGGGTCTTTGTCTTTTTTGTGAAGAACTGAAACGAGTGCGGTATTTTGGTGTTCAATGAAGCTTCCCTCTTTGACTGAGTATAAGATCATATTTAGTAATAAGGGTCCAAATATGTCCCAGCAAGAAATGTACATTTCTGATGGGATACCGTCAATTCCCGGAGCTTTGCCGTTTTTCATTCCGGATATGGCCTTCTTGAGTTCTTCTAATGTGATCGGTACTTCTAACTGTTTAGCGTCTTCATCCGTAAGTTTAGGGAGAGTAATTTGATTAAGATATGTGTCTAATTTGTCTTGATCAAAGGTCGTTTCTGAGTTATATAAATCGGAGTAGAATTCTTTGAATGTATCGTTTATTATTTTGGGTTCTGTTACTAGAGCTTGTTGTTTCCTAATGGCAGTTATATCTGCACATTTTGCATTAATTCTTAGTCGCATGGCTAATAGGTGACTAGGTTTAGAACCTTGGAAGTACTGCTGTTGTCTAGTGCTGCGTATTTGCAATTCCGATTTTTGTCTGTACATTGCTTTGATCTCTGTCTTTAGAATGTTAACTTGGTTATCTAGTCTAGTAGAGTTGTTGTATTTTAAAGAATTAAAAAGCGTTGAGTAAAGCGTTTCCATTTCAGACAGTTTTGTGTTTTGATTTTTGCGCAATATGGAGGTAAATCTATCCGAGAAATCCTTGATCATATTCTTTACCGACATCCATAATATTCTGGGATCTTGCACCGAGTTAGCATTATCTTGTAGGAATACTGTGAGAGCTTCTTTAATTTGTGTAATGAATTCCTTGTTGTTAAGCAGCATCGAATTAAAACGCCATCTTGGGGCCCGGGTAGATAGTGTACCAAATGTTGCTTTCAGGATTAAGTAGCAGTGATCTGATAGCGCATTGGGTGTCATTTCCACTTCATATTTATCAAATATTCTCGGGGATGCAAAGACGTAATCAATTCTGGATAGTGTGTTGTGTCTCGCCGAACGACAGGAGTACTTGCGGGTCATGGGGTTAAGTGAACGCCATAAATCAGTTACTCCTGTTGATTTCGACCAATCTTTTAATGCTTTAGATGAATTCTTTTGTTCGCTGGAGAAGGAAAGGTAAGTTTTGTCCATCCTTGGGTTCCAAATGGCATTAAAATCCGCACCTATTATATATGAGTACTCGGGATGGTTTAACATTTCTCCTGTTAGTGAAGTGAAGAAACCCACTTCGTACAAATTCGGGGCATATACCGCTGCCAATGCAATTTTCCTGTTATTGTGTATAATCCTAGCTATAGTTATGCGCCCCTCAGCATCCGACCATACCCCTTTCAATTCGATATTTAATTTGCGTCTGACGACTATGGCTACCCCTCTAGTTCTCGTAGCAAAAGAAGAGTGACTAATATTATGGTATATGTTATCCGCTAACGTATTTATGTCTCCCTCTAAAATGTGCGTTTCGCTTAATAGAGCCACGTCCACATGTTCTTTTTTCATCAGTGTAAGCACGCTTTTGCGCTTGTGTTGTTTGTTTATCCCACCGGTGTTCCATACCATTATATTCAAACTAGCCATAGTCTATGCATGTTTTCGTGTAGTTTTTGGTAATGTTTCTGGAGTATGAAGCTACAATAGATGCACATCCAATTAATGAGGTCCCGTTGAGAGCTGAGCTTAAAAACATATATATATACAAATAAAAATCCCCTATTTTCCCCTCACCCAGAAAGTCGAACATGCCTGTGTTCCAAGAACACATCCTCCGCGATTGACTTTCTCCCATGGTCCACCGGATTGCCCAAACTGAGCATTGTAATCCTAATTTTCCTATGCTCATTGCCATAGGATCTAACATTTCCATTCTATTGCAATAGAATGTCGCTTTTGGTCTTGCACCTTCCCTTACTGTAATGAAGTATTGTGATAAATAACCTAAAGATAAAAATAAAAAATAAAATAAAAAAAGAGAATAAACCTTTATCGACATATTCCTTTGAACCCTCCACCAACGTGTGGGGGAAAAAAAAAGGAAAAGATTGTAGAGTAATATTGACACCTTAATGTGAAGAACATTGGAAAAGAATAATGTAAGTTAAAATATATTTAAAAAATATAGAGTAATATTGACACCTTAATGTGAAGAACATTGGAAAAGAACAATGTAAGTTAAAATATATTTAAAAAATATAGATTAATGAGAAGAAAAAATTAAATAAAATAAAAATCAATGGAAAGATATAGATAAGGAATAAGAGATAAATAATTATCAACGTGGAGAAGCCACTAGAACCGATTTAACTGATTAGATAAGATAGAAAAGCAGCGCCTTTTAGCGCTTCAATGTGCCTTTAATGGAGTGATTACTTAAATTGTTAGAATAACCTTGCTGTGCTCATACGTTTATGTGTGGTTAATTTTAAAGTATTATTAAGGACTGATTGCACTTAATTTAATTTATTATCTGCTATGTGTATGCACACCGAATGTTATTGTTAGAGTTGTATGCTTCGTTGTCATGGTGCCTTATATTCTAGAAGGTTGTAGAATATACTAGTGCCTAGACTATTTTACATTCCAGAATGATCTAAGAGACCCAGGGCATTTGAGCGATAAACCCAGAATATTCCAGATAGATCTTTTTGCATTGATATTTATTTGTCCCCTCAGAGACCAGAGACTGAAATTATAATGTATTATGAATCGTATTATACACAGTACACTTTGTTATAGACGACTTGCATATCGTTTGCTACTTTGATGAACACAACAATGTCATTCCAACACTGGTGGAATGACCTCATTGATGAACACAATAAAGTCATTCCAACACTGGTATATATTTAGAGAGAGGCTTAACTGATTCCGGCATTTTCGTCATGCTTTGGGTTATTTGCTACATTTTGATTCAGGAAATCCTCAGCTTCAAAAGGTGTATATGGACCTGACCTGCGGCCGTTATTGCCCAAGAATGATAACAGCGCCGGATATGCTAGCCTTGGCTTGTAGCCGGCTTTGTACAGCTTTTGCATCACATCTTTGTATGGTTGACGTCGGATGATGGCCTCTCTGCTCAAATCTTCGTAGATAAATATTGGTTTATCACCATACTTCAGCTTCCCACGTTGGTTGCGAGCATATTTGATGATGTCATCCCTTGTTGTAGTTTTCCGCAGAGTGACAATGATGACTCTCGGCCCGTTGATACTTTGCCCCTGGGAACCGATTCTGTAAACTTGTTCCACTTCTGGCACTTTGTTTGGATCGGTGTTTTCCAAAATCGTTGATAACTCTTTTGGAAAGTTGATGTCTTCGCAGTTCACTGCTTCATCAAGCCCCACAATGCGGATGTTATTCCGCCTGTGGTAACGATGGGTTTCTAGTTGCCTCTCCATCGCTTCGTTTTTAAGCAATTTTATTTCCCTCCGATATTCCTCTTTAGCTCTTTCCATCTCTTCTCCCATCTCTGTCAAGCCACCTTCGTTCGCTTTGACTGCTTTTGTGTTTTCTGTCACCGAAATCTCCACTGTCGTGATTCGCACGGACTGCAAAGCGACCGCTCTCATAACCTCTTCGAATTTAGTATCGATGTGTTCAACGTGTGCTTTGGAAGCGACCATCTGTTCTTCTACGTGTGCTTTGAAAGCGACCATCTGTTCTTTTATCAGGATAGTCAGAGAGTTGAAGTCGGGCTGTGCAACTGAACTGCTTGTGTCAGTTGATGTTATTGGAGCAGTGAGGGATCCGATGGATGTTTTTGCTATTATCTTCTCAAAATCGCCTGCTTTTTCCTTCACGGTACTTTTTTCTGATGTTCCTGTTATGTTGTCATCTATTGTCTCCATCTCGGGGCCAGTTGTCCTTGGTCCCTGTGTATTCTCCTCTATATTCCCCGCGTCGGGGCTTGTCCCCAACGGATCTGCCACAGCGTCGCCTGTCATTTTCCTTGAGCGTGTTTCAATCGGCGCCGTTAGAATTGCTGTGTCTTGTTTCCTTCCACCCTTTCTCTTATCCTTATCCATGTTGTCTTTTTGATATAGTTAGTAGAGGGTCTTATCAATACATACGATGTGGTCTAATCTCTTTTGGTATTGTCCAAATAAGGTTTTTAAACGAAATTAACGATAACGGGAGCGGAGCTGTAACCAATTGCGTGCGCTACATATTGCAGCTAAACCGGAAGACCCACTTCTATCCGAGCTCCTGGGGGGTTATCAAAGAGCAGCTGGCTATTCTCAGTCCTCGCTCCACAAGGGTGGAACGAACTCCCCACCACAGTCAGGACAGCTGAAACCTGCCCAAAACTAAAAACAATATCTGAAATAATATCTGAAATGTACCCTATTATGCTACAAATTTTGTATACAACTACCTATCTTGCCAATATGTCTATTTGACATGTTATATAGACATGATATGTATATTTGACGAGCAATGCCACTGACAAATTTGAATTCATTAAGGAAAACTGTAATGTATAGAGCTATGTCAAACTGGAACAAACTGCCATTACATCTAACACATATTACCAGTAAGACAAGTTTAAAAAATAAACTGAGAACAGCGATTTCACAGAAAGAAATAATTTCATGATATACTTTATTTTTATTTTTTTTGTATCCAAATTAGGGCATTTGTGTGGTGGTAGGGGAGAGTTGGGACCTCTGTGACCTCTCCACTTCTGTGGAGCTTCATTCACGTAGACAGACAAATTACTATTGTAGTGGCCAAAATCCAAAACAGGTCTGTCCTATAACTCTATTTGAATCTTCCTTTCTTGGCCACTTGTAGGGCTGGGAAGCAGTGTCAGACTCGCAGTCGCAGAACAGAAACCACTGCACGTTTTTGTTGCTCTTTTTGCTCTTTTAATGTCCAGCAAGAACAAAATATGAAAACAATATCGTACATAGAAAATAAACAAGAGGTCCTAATAATCTCGGGAACAAAAGGTTGCGTCTGCGTTGCAGGCCACGTGAGTGGATCGATGCGGCCGAGAAATCCGCTCTTCGCTCTTTAAAGCTTGGTCCGCTCCGCTAATCGCTCATGTTGACCCCGCCCCCAAGTCGCTCTCCGCTCGCTCGCCGCTCACCTTGAAACCGCGCCAGATCGCTCGGCAGATTTTTTTTTTTTTTTTTGGAGCATGGTGTAAATGAGCTCAAACTACAACAGTCTACACCCCCTGGGCCCCTTAACAATTGTTTGTATTGAGCCGCATTGTAATTGTACCCATTCTGCAATGTTAAATAACGTTGTTTATCCATTCACTAGCTGTGAGGATTCGCCTGTTCCCTGGACCTTTTTTTCCCTTTCCTCACCTCACCAGCCCCCACCCTTGCGAGAATTTTCCCTGCCTCCTACTCTTCACCAGCCCCCACCCTTGTGAGAACTTTTGCCTGCCTCCTACTCTTCACCAGCCCCCACCCTTGGACATTCTGTTCCTCTACCCTCACGCACCTGTTGGGAGTTTGCAATCACCTTGGGAGAGTACATAGGTGGCAGGCTCCCTTCCAGTCCTGGTCGGGTCGTTCTGTATCTGTGTCTGTGTTCATGGAGTTCTGTACGTTACCATTCTGTACGTCACCATCACCTGCCGCGTCTCCGGCGTGAGACGACGGCCCAGCCATCACCACCTGTCGCCGTTTGCCTGGAGTGGGACACCGTCTTCGCTCTCTAATTCTCTACGGGAGGTTTTCCAGTGTTCCCACTCCAGACGTCAAGGCGGCACGCCATCGCTCCCGATTCCACGGGAGGAAGGCGTCTCTTCGTGATCCTCGTTCCTGGGGTGAGGCTCGTCGTCGCTCCCTAGTATTCCACGGGAGGACGGCGTGTTCCCATCCCGGTTCCCTGGGACCCCCTTTGTTCTGCGCTGCCCGTCTGCAGCATTCGAGGAGGAGGAGGAGGATCTCCGTGCCCGGCCCCTGCTGTCGGGCCACTGTCTCCGTGCCCGGCACCCGCTGTCGGGCCCCTGTCCCCGTGCCAGGCCCCCGCTGTCGGGCCCCTGTCCCCGTGCCAGGCCTCCGCTGTCGGGCCCCTGTCCCCGTGCCAGGCCTCCGCCGTCGGGCCCCTGTCCCCGTGCCAGGCCTCCGCCGTCTCCGCCGTCGGGCCCCTGTTCCCGTGCCAGGCCTCCGCCGTCGGAACCCTGTCCTCATCCCTGTAAGCAGCTCTGGCCCTCGCCCTGTCCAAGGCCTTAACCCTGTTCTCTGTCCCTGTCTCCAGCCCGCCTCTCCGGGCCTCTGTCCCTGTCCCCCTCTCCAGTGCCCCTGGTCCTGGCCCTGACACTTAGCCCTGGTCCTTAGCCCTGGCCCTTAGCCTTAGTCCCTTAGCCTGTTCGCCTCTTAAAGGCACAGTGCCGCATTTTCCAGATTTCCTTGTCTCTAGTGTTTTTGTGTTCTCCCTTAAAGGGACTGTGCCGCTTTTTGTTCTATAATAAATATTTGCCCTGTTTTGGCTTACACTCATACCTGTCTTGTGTTGTGCGATTGGGGTCGGTTACAAACCATAACACTAGCTCTATTAAGCGATGATAGGCTAGCCGAGCCACAAAGCTATGGTCGCTGCCATTAACGTTAGCATGTAAGCTAACGACAACAACAATGGTGTCGATACTTTTTCTAACAGAGTGACAAAGCCTGAACAGGATATCACAGGTTCACCCTTCTCATTGGTTGAAAATGGCCTTCATGTTTGTACATCGCCATCTGTTGCTTTGGCATTGTACTGCATGTATATATTACATCAACAGTGTTAAACCACTGTGAGCGGCCTGGGCCCCGTTCCCCGTACCTGGCTAACTGAGTTAGCCGGATAATTTCCAGTATAGCTTGACTTAAGCCGGACCTTTCTGTTCCCCGAAGTCGGATTTTCTAAATCACCATGGTAACAGATCAGAAAGTTTGAACCTGGTCCGGAGCAGGGTTAAGTTCAGTTAGCTGGATGAACCATGGCCACGCCCACGCAAAGAAATGCCAGCTCGCTTCCTGAAATATTTCTCACAGTCTAGATCCCATTATACCATTCTGAATTATGTTTCTGTGCTTCGTTTTCCTAGAGGGGGCTTTTGAAATGTATAATAATAGAACTAAATGCTGATAATAAATCATATTCAGCCTATAGATTTACTTTGTCCTAAATAAAATAATGCACGTCATATACGGCGCTCGGAGTGCGATACACGCTGCATGTGGTTATTTTAATAACGGCGCATTGCAAATGTGAATCCCGCGGGGATATTTTTAATGAATGAAACCTATCGGCCGCTTGGCTCTGATTAGTTTCATATATTCTCCGCTGTAGATTTGCTTAACGGAACGCCCGTATTGTGTTTCATTCAAGCATAAAATTGAAGTGTCTATGAGTGGATTGTGGTTTTTGTGGATTATGAATTACGAGGACTCTGAGGATTGTTGAATTGTATCATCACTCACACGTTATTGTGATATTGTAACTGGGATTAAAATGTCTGATGAGATGCGCTGTTTGACGGATTTGAGAAATTGAATGAGCCGTTGACGTCACATTAATGCATTTGAGAATAAAGAGATAAAACTTCATTCAAAAGAAAAATATTCGAAACACGGGTCTCTTGTCCATTAATGGATACACAATAAATATATCCTGTCTGGCACAGTGGTGCAACGGCTAGTGTGTACTCGTGTCAAGCGGACGACCCGAGTTCGAGACCCCGCGTTTCCAATATAAATTTTTTCGAATATAATATTAATGATTATACGCAAAAGTAGCCTAGTTTTAAGTTAAAATATTATAAATCTACATGCATTGAGGAGGTCATTCTTTATATAGCTCTCAACGTGCACCAAATTGAATTATTCCTACATTGCAAAAAGAAGAAAAAGACTAGAAGAAGGGAGATTCGAACGCGGGTCGTCCGCGTGAAAGTCAAAACGACCAACCGTCACACCACAGTGCAGATAAGTAAAACATCCACCATACATCAATCAATGGGTAAGAGAGCCGTATCCTTATTCTGAAACAGTTGAACAAATTATTTTCGCTAGCAAGATCTCATTTGATTATTCAACCCATAAACCTACTGCCAGCAGGCACATTTAAAGAAATATAATCTGATTGATTGGGGTAATGAGGGATTTAAAATTAGCCTATAGATTATGCATTTAACTTGTCGGCGAGGCTATTGAGCCGCCTGCAATCTGTTAATAAAGTTTTAAATCAATCAATCAATCAATGCCGTTAGAAAATCAGGATTTCTGCTATCGACACCTGCTGTCTTTTCAACTGAAGCGGCCGCGCGCACTTATCCTGGGTATCAAGTCTGGTTCGAGTTAACGAGACTGAATCAGCGTTCGAGGAACAGGAAAATCCCGGCTTCAAACATCGGGTTAATTGAATCTGGATAATGGGACTCTTGATCGACTTAGTTGAACCAGGTACGGGGAATAGGGCCCTGGAGTGGATTGGAGCTGAGGAGAACTCTCGCTCCGGACGTCGCGCCGACTCATTTTAAAACCCACTCCTCGCTCACGTCAAAACCGCCCGCTCCGCGCTCCGCGCCCCGCGCCGCTCACATGGCCTGCTGCGTTGCGTGTCAATGACAGTATTGCTGCTGCCTGCTGCCCTGCCGTCACACGCCGCACCTGTGGCTTATAGCGTTAGCCCCGCCCCATTCACCTGAGCAAAGCGCCCCACTCACTGAAACAGAGAAATGTATTAATGCAGGTTCAGAATGAATCAAAACAGTTAAGCTTAAATGCGGCTCTTACAACTATCTTTACTGTCATTATTAGTCTTTGTTTTGGTGTTGTTGCTTGTACAATGTGCATGGAAGTATTGTTTTATTCTGATTGTACAATAATTTTATGTTTGAATGTGTTATGTTATTTTGAGAGGATCCCAGTAAGAGTAGTTGTTACTGAGGTAACAACTAATGGGGATCCTAAATAAACTAAACTAAAGATGTACCCCTCCTGCTAAATCAGTCAATTGTAAATTGATAGGGGGGCACTTCTTAGGGGGAGCACCATAATAAGCGCTCGTCATTCTTCATGTGCACTTTTGTAAATATATTTCTGCTGTGTTTCTTTCCTTTTGTTGAGGTTTACCACGGCAGCTTTTAGCCTCAAGTCTTGGTGTTCTTGGTGATCTATACTTTACTTCCCCCGCGCAGCGCAGCGAGTCCACAGACCGCACGCCTCCGAGCTGCCCTCTCTGCAGAGCCACTCTGCTGCACCCAAACACACATGTTAAATCCATCTCATTAAACCTTCAAGGTTACATCTCCAAAACACATCAAAGTGCTATACCTTTTTTCAAATGAGAAAGAAGCATTGCCGGCCAGTGTACAGGGTTGCCTCGAGGCGCGGGTTTCCAAGTGCGTCGGTGTCTTCGTTACACCACACACACACACACACACACACACACACACACACACACACACACACACACACACACACACACACACACACACACACACACACACACACACACACACACACACACACACACACACACACACACACACACCACCTCCTCACAAAGCACATGAAAGAGATTCAAGTGCATGTGGAAGTATGTTAAAAAAAAAAGTACATCTGAAAGTAAATACCCACCACTGTGGAAGGGTCGGATGGCCTTCTCTGGTTGAAAGGCGTAATCATCACTGGTATTTGTTTCTTTTTAAAGCCCTTATTGGTAAACGTCCCTTTGGTAAACATCCCTTTAATAATAAATACATTTTATTTGGTAGCGCCTTTCAGGACACCCAAGGTCACCTTACAGATCATAGAAAAAAATCGAAATAAAAAAACACAAGGCAGTTATAAGTCAAGGTTTACAATAAAACAACAGGATAAACTGTCTTGTTTTGTAAGCTTGTTGTCACTGTAAATGAGGGTAACCTCATTGTTTTACAAGTTTAAATAAAGGTTTGACATTAGGATTGTACAGCTTCCAATATGCAGGGACGAAGAGAATAAAACAAAGACACAGTCCGAAGCGTCAGGGCGGACTCTCTGAACATAGGTGAGCCGCCACTAGGGGCAGCGTGTTTAAAGGTGAACGTGTGAGTGAGCGACTGAATGAGTGGCTGACAGTGGCTCCGGAGGTAGAGCGATCATCTTGTAATCGGAAGGTTCCTGGTTTGATTCCAGCTCCTCCCGACTAGCATGTTGAAGTGTCCTCGAGCAAGACACTTGCTCGAGGACTTGGAGTGCGAATGGGTGAATGTGAGGCATACGTTGGTTGTAAAGTGCTTTGGATAAAAGCGCTATATGAATACAGTCCAATTACCATTTAATTATACAGTACATACCACAGTTGACTAATGGCACTTTTCCACTGCATGCTACCTACTCGACTACTCTGCCTTTTCGGTTTTCCATTGCCGAAATGTGCGGATGGTACCTGGTACTTTTTTTAGTACCTGCTCTGTCGAGTTCCCAAGGGGGTAGAACAGGGACTAAAAAGTGACCTGAAACACTGATTGGTCAGAAGAGAAAATCATCACCACTGCATCATAGACCACACTGCACTTCCGTGTTACATTGAGCTCATGGAGGGGAGAAAAGGAATGAATGTGGCTGAGAGCCTTGACATTAAGTGGTTGTTGTGGCTGTGGTGGTGCTGGAGACATGATCCAATATACTTTTATACGCAGCATGAGTCTCCTGAACAAGTCGATCTGCACTTTCTCGGCCGAGCTATAGTCACTTTTTCGCACCTACTCCCGAATTACGCATGCACAGAGAGTGCAAGTATGACAAGACATTTGTGTAGACTACTATTTCAGTTCATCTCATGCTTTCTGAAAACGCTTATATATTATAAAAACCACTAAGTGTCTCTGACTCTTAACTTATTGAGCGCCATGCTCTTTCCCCATCTGTACTGCCTGGCGCCAGCTTTTTTTTGGACAATTTTCACGATATTTCACGATTTTTGTAGAGCTATTGTATATTGTATATTATAGCTATGGAGACAATAGTATGGCTCATTTGACAAACACTATTTATAGTCCAACATGTAAAAAAGCGTTTGTTTCTACATACCCTCGTTCGTTCACAATCCCAAGATAAACATTGCCCTGTTTCAAAATAATCCAGGCTGGTTTTTTAGATTGTGAGATAAAGTGTGTTTTGTGCAGCGTATGCGCAAATCTCGCGGCTGCTCGCTTGAAACCTATATTATTACCAGGTCAAAGGTAAAAACATGACCTTGTTTCTTCACAAAGCCGGGGGGGGATCATTTATCCGACGCTGCGATCATACAAACGCATGTTTTATGATGGAGTTTCGGTAAAGTACACATAAAATAGACGTTACCTTTGGTTTAGAGGTACTCCATTTCTCACTTCGAGTCCAAAAGTGTCTTGAATCAGAACAGGATCAATACATATAACATTAGGTAGCCCTCATCCGTCGTCTTCATCTGCTCGGGCCAGACTATAGATGGAGCCGAATAGGTTTCCTCATCGGTCAGTTTGATTATAGTTTTTTTTTACGTTCAGTAGAAAGCTATCTGGCTACATGTTAGCCTAGCTTAGCACAATGAATGGAAGCGGACATGACCGGTTAGCCTTCGGGAGAGGTGTTAGTTGGACAATGCCTAGGCTAACCGGTCATGTCTGCTTCCATTCATTGTGCTAAGCTAGGCTAATGTGCAGCACAGATAGTTTTCTACTGAACGCACAGAGAGGTAACTGGTATCTATCTTCTTGTCTCTCTCTTTAGGAAGGACAACGATCTTCGATCCTATTAGGACTTTGAGTCGCTCGCCGTTAACCCCTTGTTTCTTTTTCTTTTGTTTCCTTATCTGCAGAAATCGAAAAGCTTCAGAAAGATGAGGGGAAGGAAGAGGGGAAGGAAGAGGAGAAGTTCATCGACGTCGTCATCAACAAGAACATGAAACTGGGACAGAAAGTGTTAATACCAGTCAAACAGTTCCCTAAAGTAAGTACCGTGTGGGGCAGAGGATACTCAAACAGTTCCCTAAAGTAAGTACCGTGTGGGGCAGAGGATACTCAAACAGTTCCCTAAAGTAAGTACCATGTGGGGAAGAGGATACTCAAACAGTTCCCTAAAAAGTACAGTAAGTACCATGTGGGGCAGAGGACACTCAAATCATGTCATCATTTGGGAAGATCAAGTTTCTTTAATAGTTGTCATAGTAAAATACAGAACACTTTTCCATGAAATGGACTTTTTTCTGTATGAGCTACTGAGAGTGTGCTAGATAAAATAGATAAAACGTATAAAATAGAAAAAGTCAAGAGTACGTAAACAAAAAGTGTTCAGTCAAATCAATCAAATCAAATCAAAAAAGAGTAACAGTGAGGTACAATGCAGCAATGGGATCAGGTACAACTTAGGGTAAGGTGCAATGAGGTATGAATTGTAGTGCAAAACTCTTTACCAATAAATATAAAGTGAGTAGAGTTGGTGTTACGGTGAGTGTTTATTTAAAGTGAGTGTGTGCGTGTGAGTGTGTGTGCTGTGACTGTGAGTGTGATCATGTATTAACTTTGATGATGTGAGGATATCTACTGTCAGTGGCTCTTGTATAGAGAGAGTCACTGAGTATAAATATCTTGGCCTGTGGCTCGACGAGAAATGAACATTTAAGTTCCATGTGGAAAATCTTGCCACTAAACTGCGACAGAAAATTGGTTTCCTGTACAGAAACAGATCCAATTTTCCTCTATTTAGTAGAAAAATAATTGTGGAATCAGTCTTCTTATCAGTTTTGGACTATGGTGATGTAATTTATAGGCATGCTGCGGCATCAACTCTTAAACCTCTGGATTCTGCATATCACTCAGCTCTTAGATTTATAACTGGTGACAGATATGATATACTCACCATTGTGTCCTGTATGATAGGGTGGGTTGGCCTTCTCTTGCAGAAAGGCGCAATAAACACTGGTATTTATTTATTTTTAAAGCCCTTATTGGTAAACAACCTGTTTATATCTCCTCACTGTTAGATTGGAATATTGGAACCTATTCAACTCGATCGAATGACTGGATGGTTCTTAGGGTTCCTCAAGTTTGTTCTGAGCTAGGGAAGTCAGCCTTTTCCTTTGATGCCTCTAACTCATGGAATGTCCTTCAACTCACGCTAAAATTGGAGGTTCTCCCTTCCCTTGGAATGTTTAAATGTATGATTTCAGACCATTGTGTGACTACCTGTAACTGTTTTAGTTGATATTTTAAAATAATTTTTTAAACGTTTTTAATTTGTTTTACTCTGGTGTTTAAATTTCTGTGAATATTGTTTTTATTATGTACTGTACAATCATCGTTTCTGTAAATGAGGGAAACCTCAGATGCTTACGATTTTAAATAAAGGTTGAAATGTACAATCTCTCATATTATGCCATCTATAGACATGATGAAATTGTGCTTGTGTGTTTACATTCCTGACAAGAAAGGCTTCACAGTCTTTCCTCTACATACACGCAGCAGGATATTGATTGGCATAACTGGGGGAAGAACTAGAAATTATTGTTTTGCGCTGTAGCTGTAATTCTTGACATGTTTGTGTATAATTACCTCACAGTGAACCGTATTTGTTTTAAGTATGTTGTTTTTGATCTTCAGTTGATGTCAGTATGATGCGGTTTCTTTTAATGCTTAGGCCCACAATAATTTATCAATACTTCCCGTTTGTGTAAAATGTTGAAAACTGGTCAAATATTTTGCCACCATTTACTTAAAGCAATAGGTTCCGTATTATGGAAAAGGGGTTTTGCTGTAGGCGTGGTTTGGATTTGCCCTTCTGCAATGTTATTGAGTTACTCCTTGCTGTTTGGCCCTGAAAAAAGTTGTGATCAGAAGTATTACTCTTTGTGATGTCATATAAAATAATCAATTAGCTTTAATTAATCAATTAGCTGTCCTTTTTTTGGAGCCAGGAAACCTCCCTACATAATATACTGCCCAGTTTGTAAAAGCATTTTTTCTTAGATGTTGGTGCAGAGTAGCAAAACGAGAAGGGAATACATGTATTTTATATAAAAAATGTGGTCTGAAGAAAGAGGGGCTGGAAAATAAATAACTGAATGATTGCTTTTTTAAACACTCAAAGCGCTCCCCACAATGTACTGTAGGGTGCAAATTGCCTCCTTCACCACCACTTGAAATTCGACATTGACTAATTTCAGTAACAACGTGTTTCCATTCAAGGAATTCTTAATTATGAGAAAAGATATAAAAAAAAATATAGGACCATAAAAACACAAAATAATGCATGCCAACAATTTCCAAAGACTCATTCCACTTTTATCCCCCTGTTTATTTGTGACAGAATGAGAAGAATTGATTGGAGAAAAGCGACAGACATCACACGACAGAGACACACAATCCTTAAAGTGAAATGTTTGCCGGGCGTCCGAGCCGCCCCCACGCTCCGCTATGACAACAAATGAGTCATGTGTGAACCCCGGCGCTTCCAGACAGAGGGAGGTGGGCTGTCGATGACAATGAAAAGCGGCACGCCAGGGTCGAGAGAAAACATTGTTGCCGTGTGACGAGAGCTCTTCAGCCCCACGGAGGCGTGAGGCGACACTGTTTAATGGAGCCGCGCGCCGCGCGTGACGGGGGAGCTCCCGCGGGGAAGGCAAGTGTAAAAAGTGAGAGGGCCCCCCCCCGTCGGATAGACGAGGACATCACTCAAGTTCTCACCTCGGCCCGATGCTGCCTTCTCCGGTGAGACGGACTTTGGATAGAGTTTTCTTAACCCTTTCACTACCACACTACAGAAGGTTAACTTTTGTAGTTAGACAGAAAGAGGTAGACAGAGAGATGGATGTAGAGAGGTAGACAGAGAGGTAGACAGATAGGTAGACAGGTAGGTAGACAGAGCGATGGATGGAGAGGTAGACAGAGAGATGGATGTAGAGAGGTAGACAGAGAGGTAGACAGATAGGTAGAGATGGATGGAGAGGTAGACAGAGAGATGGATGTAGAGAGGTAGACAGAGAGGTAGACAGATAGGTAGAGATGGATGGAGAGGTAGACAGAGAGATGGATGTAGAGAGGTAGACAGAGAGGTAGACAGATAGGTAGACAGGTAGGTAGACAGAGCGATGGATGGAGAGGTAGTCGGAGAGATGGATGTAGAGAGGTAGACGGTTAGCCGTCTGTAATGTGGTAGTGGAAGGGTTAACCTTCTGTAGTGTGGTTGTGAAAGGGTTAAACGGATCATTTGTTTCAATCAGAGCGTATGCTTTTATGCCGGTGATGATCATCTGAGCGTGGAAGGCGACCGTAGTCCTTTTGAAAGTATTTCTCCTACATTTTCATATTCACAACTTTTCAAATCACAAAATTCCGGTCTCTGGACCCTAGATTTAACCCTTTCACTGTGACAATACAGAAGGTTAACCCTTTCACTGCCACTTTTAACCATCTGTAGTGTGGTAGTGAAAGGTTAACCGTCTGTAGTGTCGTAGTGAAAGGTTAACCTTCTGTAGTGCGGTAGTGAAAGGTTAACCTTCTGTAGTGTGGTAGTGAAAGGTTAACCTTCTGTAGTGTGGTAGTGAAAGGTTAACCTTCTGTAGTGTGGTAGTGAAAGGTTAACCTTCTGTAGTGTGGTAGTGAAAGGTTAACCTTCTGTAGTGTGGTAGGAAAGGTTAACCTTCTGTAGTGTGGTAGTGAAAGGTTAACCTTCTGTAGTGTGGTAGTGAAAGGGTTAACCAGGTTGGTCTCTCAGCGGTTATGAAGCTGTGCCAGGGATCGTGTGTAATGTCATCCGGAAGGACCTATCTGTGTCTCATAGGTTCACAGCTAAACAGATTTGCTTTGACAGGTTTGATAAGTGGAGCCACTAATACGCTGTTTGGAGCTCCCAACAAGTCACCGAAGGAAGACAAATTCAATTTGTTCTACCTGACAGGTGGCTGTGGCAGAGAGTGATCGCAGTGACTTGAATGGGATTTCTCCTGAACCGCGAGCATCACCTTTTGGCTCGTGGCGTTGAAGTGGCACACAGGTTTCTTTCCCCCCAAAATAGCCGTGTGTAGGAACATGTTCAGAGAGCTTTGATCTATCATCTAAAAGAAATGTCAACTTTTCTTTTTTCTTATTTTGTTTTTATATAAAAATAAAACCAGGCAAAGACGATACAGGGCACGACTTGAATTTGTATTTGACAAATGGAGTTGTTTTCTGGATTTTTAATACCAAACACTGGTCAAATAGGGGACTGATGTATTGGAAATGATCGCCCTAATTCACGAGAAATGCATTTTTGGTATGATTGCATGACGTATAAAAAAAAATCAAATAAAAACAAGACAAACGAACATTGTGGGGAGAGAGATGGAGTCTGACGGAAGCTTGTGACATTTCTATATCTCCTAATGGACACGGAACCAAATGTCTTGCAGCAGGTTTTATATGACATTTCACTGTGACGCTTACCACGGAAATAGAAGAGAGAGAGAGAGTCTTGGCTGATAATTGACCCAGTGATTGCGGCACATACTGTTCCAGCCACGTGAGACGAAACAGGTCACACCATAGCAGGGTCACATTAGCCGGCGTCCCTTCCCCTACGATCCGCACCCCCCCCCCCCCCCCCCCCCACCCGCCCCCCTTCCAGGAAAGTACCCTTTTCCAGTCCGAGAAACCCACCACGGGCCACTTTGCGTGGCTTAAGGAGTCCCACCGTTTCCCCTCCAGTTTAGGCGGCGTCTCTTCTCTGCGGCGAGGGGATGGTGATTTATCCTTCTCGGGGCTGTCGCGGCCCCCTCCTGCTGTCCTCAGCACAAACGCTGTGTGCTGGCTTGTTCTCTGAACACACACCTCTCTCTCGCCCTGGCTCCCACAGTAATACATTCAGGAAATGATGAAAAGATCTTGGATGTGCCTACCACCCCCCACCCCCCTAACCGCCAACCCACCCCACCCCCTCGGATAAATGTGATTAATCATAGATTCTTTCTCTACTTGTGTCCACTGGCTTTTTAATCATCTGCGAGCCTCATCCCTCTCCCCCGTTCCGCTGCCAACTCCGAGACCGCGGTTGAAAACGTTGCGTTTTTTTGTTGTTGTCGTTTGTATGACTTGTATGATGGCTGTTCGCTTTCAAAGCCCTGAACCGACGGGCTCCCGCCTACATCACAGATCTCTGTGGGGGGCGCCAGTGGCTCAGGAGGTAGAGTGGTCGTCTGGTCGGAAGGTTCCTGGTTTGATTCCCGCTCCTCCCGGGCAGCGTGTTGAAGTGGCCTTGAGCAAGACACTTAACCCCTAATCGCTCCCGATGAGCACGTTGGCACCTTCCATGGCTGCCTCCGCCGTCGGTGTGTGAATGTGTGAGTGAATGGGTGAATGTGAGGGAACAAAATTGTAAGGTGCTTTGGATAAAAGCACCATTTACCATCTCTTAAGCCCTTACACCACCTCCAGGTCTCTCAGGTTGTCTGACCTGGGCCTCCTGGGGCCTAACAAAATTAATAGTTGGTTTCAGGTTGCCGACCGACCCTGCCGATTTAGGTGCGACCCAATATATTTTATGAGTTTTTAGAAAAGATTATAAAAAAAAAATCCTTTTTTTTTTTTTTTTTAATAAAGTTTCATAGAAATCTTAGTCAAACATTTAGTATTATGGATATTAAACATGCTGGCAGAGTACATGCATCCATGTTGTTGTGAACATTTTAATTAAATAAAGAAATTCCCTATCCATAGTCGCCGTGGGAAAGAATAAAATAAAAAAATAAAATAAAATAAATTCCCTACCTACCCATGGCCAAACTGACAACCAACCTGAAACCAACTATTAATTTTGTTAGGCCTGGCCATCCCGTGCTCAAGACTCAAACTCAGAGACGGCAGTGTTTTATCGCAGTTACAGCCTCTAGACTATGGAATAGCCTTCCCTCTTCCATCAGACTCGCCCCATCCGTCGATTCTCTCAAGTCTCGGCTTAAAACATACTTCTATTCACTAGCGTGTTAATGTTCTTAATGGGTTTTGTGCTGCTTGCATATAGATAGTGTATTACAGTATATCTCTTCTATCATGTATTGATTTTTGTATGCCTGCTTTACCATATTTTAATGTGTTATTTATACGGCCTTGTACGTCACTTTGGTCAAAGCTGTTGTTTTTAACCCTCATGTTGTGTTAGGAATTGACACCATTGACCGTTGTTAGCGGGTCAATGTTGACCCGGGGTCTAACTCAGTCCTGACCACTAAAAAGAAAGGAGTATCACTCAATATAGTTAATACTACATCCTAACTAACATTATATGCCTTCATAACCATATAATCCCATTGTAATTTGATTTTATGGCCCCCGAGACACTTCATGTCCCTTATTTTTAAGATGAAAATGAGGTTGTTCAATTATACTAAATGTGAAACCCATAGATAATAATGTTTTCTGACTATAATAGAACAATATTAGAATATAACTTCTGAAAAAAAGTTTAGTATATTTATTATAATTTTATTTATTTATATTTAGTATTTTATAGTATAGTTTTACCTTGCCGGGTCAAGAATGACCCTAACACCACAGTCGAACCTTTTTTTCTGCAGATACCTTCAGAATTTTCAAAATGGTGAAACATAGTTTTGCTGTGCTTATATGTGTTGTGGAGGATATCATAAAGCCTTGTTCTAATAAAATCAACTACATGGTAGTTATTACATATTATAACCTTGAAACGGGTCGCTGGAGACCCTAACACCACATAAGGGTTAAACATGCTTTATAGACTTGACTTGACTTGACTTGACTATTCTCAAAACACACAGCGGCGTAGCATGAAAACAGAGTGGCGAGTGACCACTTTCTTATTGAACGTGCCGTGTCGATACGATCCCCTCATGGTCTAAAAGACCAAATCAGAGGAATCTGGATATCTGATGTATATATTATTGAGTATTGTCACCAGTATGGTAGGATTGGCGTTGGGGGGGGGGGGGGGGGGGGGGGGGGGGGGCACTTCACAGCAGTGTTTAATGTCCAGATTAAAAACCTGTGAGCATTTAGAGGCATCACTCCAATAAGATCTGAGGCAAACACATAATCCCTCTGTAAATAACCAGGGTTTTAAGTGCCAAACAAATTTAGCAGCACATAATGCTACTAGAGTCAGAACCATGGTGATCTAGGTCTTTTTCATTGCCATGTGGTGGCGTGCTGTTCATTCCTCGAAAACCGAGCCGGTGTGAAATAGTAATTATATGATTAATGAATAAACAATGTATTGTATTACTGTCATTGTGTAACAGGGAAGTCTTTTTTTATTTTCTCTATATGCCCTATTTGCATATACCAAACATAGGATTAGATTAGATTAGATTAAAATGTATTGTCATTATACAGCACATAAGTACAGTACAAAGAAAAGTATTATACTGTAATCATAACTACCTACATCAAACTATAGTCTACCCATATAACACTGTATGATAGCTGTGTACAATAACACTATATATATACGTACATATATCTACATCTGTTTAAATGTACCTGCATACTGTATATTCCTGTTTACATACGTGTATATACCTACTCTTACTACTACCACTAAGGCAAGTCAATAGAATAGTCTCGGACCCCTCCCATGTCTTACTTGCCGAGTATGAGCTACTGCCCTCTGGGAGGAGGTTTAGAGTTCCACGCTCTAGACTACAGCAAATAGGTTTAAAAACTCCTTTATTCCGATCTCAGTTAAACTTTTAAATAGTGCCAGATAAATGGCAACTATCGAATAACTGATATTTGGTTGTTATATTTAGAGTTGTTCCGATACCGATACCAGTATCGGAAATGCCGCCGATACTGCCTAAAATGCTGGTATCGGTATCGGCGAGTACCCTCTAATGTTGCGCTCCGATACCATGACGTAATTTATCAACAACACTGCGGACGTTGGGCTCTGTAGATACTTTATATACTCATACTTCGCTGGGTGAGCATTATAAAACAAACGTGTGCTTAATCGACCGTGAATTAAAGTGTCAATTGCCATTAACAGCAGAGCAGATACTTTCTTAAAATGCCATTGTCCCGACAGCGCTGTTGACGGGGAGCTCTGATGAGTTCGCTTGGTTGCTGGTGTTATTAGCATTGAACAGCTAACCGAAAGCTAGCTTTGACGTTACCTTGGCTAAAGTTGGGGCTATTCACATAATCCAGCAATAATGGCTGCAGATCTGCAAGCAAAGTACAGCAAGTTGGCAAAGGAGTATTCCAAGTTAAATCACAATGTCACCGGCAGTAACGTTACAGTCTTTCCATATAGCGGTAGCTCATGCTAGCTAACATAGCTCACGGTAACGTTGTCATTGCACAATTGCACGTCGCGTACACAATTAATGACATGTTGCGGACAGCCATATCGGCGACAATGTTTAGCTTTTAGTGCCAAATGATAAGAGTCTGAGGCGGAGTCTCAAAAGAGAATGTTGAATATTTATTGTGCAAAAATCACAACAACAGAGCCTCTGCTACTAAACGGAGCCTTCTTGTGGAAGCAAGTGCAGCAACGAATAATGTCCGTGTGGAACTAATGTGCCAACAACCTTTCCGTGGGTGAACTCATTGAGATAGTTTTCAATTACTGATACTAATACTAATCTATACAATCACCTGTTGTTGAATAAATACCATTACTTTATAGTTATTACTAAAAAACAGTATATATAAAACAGTAGCTGTATTAAAAAAAAAAAAAACGTTTTATAATTTATATAATATTTTTTAATTTTTTTAATGTATGCACTGGTATCGGATAAGTATCGGTATCGGCCGATACCCAAAGCTTAGGTATCGGAATCGGATCGGAAAGGAAAAAATGGTATCGGAACATCTCTAGTTATATTATAGATCTTCAATAACCGATATTTGGGTATTTGTAAAGCGCTTTGGATAAAAGCGATATATATATTAAAAAAAAGCAGCCATTTACCACTGGCTACCACTTACAACCATAGCGTATTTATACCTGTGTCACTGTACAAAATAATACTGTAACATACATCAGATTAGCATATTTACTCAGTAGTACACATTTATATATATTCCATTTTAATCACGTGTAGATTGTATATTGTTAATGTGCTTTACTATTGCCTTGCACTCTGGTTAGATACCAATTTATTTTCATTGTACTGTACTTGAATAAAATCTAGTCTGATCTAATTATAGCTACTTAATGTTCTGTGACCAGTGTAATAAGTAAAGAGCTTGCTATAAGTACATACATGACCTGAAGCTCACGGGAGCAGGTGCGTTGGAAGGGAACAATTAGTCAACGTGAGGAAAAAACACCCACACCTGTTAGGGTTGGGTATCTTTCACATTTGAACCTGTGAAACGATACCGGTCCCCAACGGTACCTTTTTTATTATTTTTATTTAGTCTTTAGTTGTTTAAAAAAATGCCAAACTTCAAATAATTTATTATCATATATAATATATATGCCTAATATTGCAGCGAGCGTTACCTGCATCTAGCTTTTTTTTTAATTATTATTATTTCTTTAAATATTTGTCCCCCCTTTTTCCGCATTTTTCTCCCATCCCAATGTTAGTCGTTATGCCAATTCCCTTCCTGGTCGTTGCACACTTACCCCCTACCGTCAGTCTGGGAGGGTTGAAGACTACCACGTAGTCTTGTGGTCCCAGTGTCTCTGTGGTGGTAGGCAGGCGCTTAGTCCGCTGTGCTACCCAGCCGCCCCTGCAACTAGCTTTGTAATGTGTAACTAACAACACTTGCGACCATTTTCGGCTTGCCATTGTCCCGACTGCTTTGTTGTTGAATCAAGTCAAATCCTAGGTAAGCATATTATTGTGTGTGTAAACCTTGACGTGAACGTGCGACACACTTCATAGGTTTCATTTCGTGGTAAACTAAACATTGACGTCATCAAAAAAGAAAAAGGAAAAAAAGAAAGTTAATTAAATATATATATTTTTACAGTGCCGAAATGTGGCACCGACGGATCTCACGTGAATCGGTACTCGGTAGTACCGACGCGATTCGGTTGGTACCCTTAAAAGTACCTAATTCGGTACCCATCCCTAACATCTGTGCATTCAGGTCAGCGGTCATCGGCATGACAACGCTGAAGAAGACCACCCTCTGTGTAATCCGAAACGACCGTTAAATGTGTCAAGGAGTTCAGAACTGCCGGAGTTCACCTGAGTACACCGAGTACACTTGCTGCCCATGACAAAAGCACAGTCAGCCGCTGCATCACTTAGGTCAGATCGCTCGGCTCTCAAATCCCTCACCCAGACGCTGGCAGGAGCCTCCTAATAAGCACTTGATTTCTGAACAAAAAGACGGGGGAGAGATATAGGTGAGGTGGTGAATAGGGGTGTTTTTGTTTTTTCTTCTCTCTCCTGCTTTGCTAATTGATGACCCGGATAGTTGAGAGAGACAGCTGTATAACTCACTGTTAAAAGGAGAGACGGAGAGGAGGCGCCTCTCTCTCTCTCTCTCTCTCTCTCTCTCTCTCTCTCTCTCTCTCTCTCTCTCTCTCTCTCTCTCTCTCTCTCTCTCTCTCTCTCTCTCTCTCTCTCTCTCTCTCCATCTCTCCTCTCTCTCTCCATTTCTCCTCTCTCTCTCTCCATTTCTTCTCTCTCTCTCACTCCCTCTCTCTTTTCTCTCTCTTTCTCTCGCTCCTCTCTCCCTCTCTCCATCTCTCCTCTCTCACTCCCTCTCTCTCCATTTCTCCTCTCTCTCTATCTCCCCCTCTCTTCATCTCTCCTCTCCATCTCTCCTCTCTCTCAAACTCCCTCTCTTCTCTCTCTTTCTCTCTCGCTCCTCTCTCTCTTTTTCTCTCGATCCCTCTGGTCTTTGTGTGAATGTCTTTGAGTTTTGCAAGCAGGTAACCTAATGAGGCACTGCATGATGAAATACATTATGATTGAACAGACATATAGTAGTAGTATAAAGAAATACATTATGATTGAACAGACATATTGTATAGTATGAAGAAATGCATTATGATTGAACAGACATATTGTAGTAGTATAAAGAAATACATTATGATTGAACAGACATATTGTATAGTATGAAGAAATACATTATGATTGAACAGACATATTGTAGTAGTATAAATAAATACATTGTGATTGAACAGACATATACTAGTAGTATGAATAAATACATTGTGATTTAACAGACGTATAGTCGTAGAGGTATGGGCTGCGGTTGTTTACAGCTATACCCCCTGGAACACGTAAATGAGTTGTTCCTAATCCTTGACCATCTGCATTCAAACGTATAATGGGGCCTCTATGGGGAAACCGGAGAAACCATAGGACTGTCGCTATGCCCCCGACAAATGCATGCGGGCATTTGTGCCTAGTGTGATAGTATTCCCTAATTTATTCATTCAATCTTTATTTAATCTCAAAAGATCATTGAGAGCAGGCTCTCATTTACAATGACGGAAGGAAAGGAATCCCAACCTGAGCACGACATGAGAGAACAATGGCCGCCATGTGGATATGGTCAATGTTAGCCCGTTAGCTTCCATAAATGCCCTCTACTCACCATTTGATTTGGTTTATTTGCCAGGGTTTTAGTATGGGGCTGTAATACGTCAGACACTTCAGCTCGTTAATTCGGCTTTAGTTTCTGAGTGAGGTGAAATGGTTGGCCATTATAGATTTAAACTGACCAATGGATACTAACGTGTTGAGTTTTAAGGTGCTTTGCAAAACATTCCACGCGTCAGGGGCACAGAAGCTAAAAGCAGATTTTCCTAATTCAGTGCAAACTCTGGCGACCTTAAGCGTGAGCCAATTACCAGAGTGAGTATGATGAGGTCGAGTCCGGTAATGCAGTGATGTATAGGGTGAAAAACCATCAATAATGGCGTCATTGTTTTTCTCTACCATGAAACTCTGGTATTGCAGATGAATTTCCTATGTTCTTTTCAGGAATGTTTTTTGTTGATTGTTGATTGTTGATTTTTTTGTTTGTTTGTTTGTTTGTTTTACCTTGCAAACTTTAACTTTCTTTGTTCTTTTCTGGATCGGTTTTTGTTGATTTTTGATTGTTGATTTATTTTTTTGTTTGTTATATTTTGAAAACTTTGACTTTTTTGAATTTGTTTTTTGAATTAGGGGTAGGTTGCTCTATAAGCCTTTGGCTTCAAACCTATCCTTTTCGTTTGTTTATTTGTAAAAACGTTTGAAAAATTATTTGTTTGTTTATTTATTTGTAAACATGCGAAATAAAATAATTCATTCATTCATTCAGAAACGGATGCCAATGCAAGTCACGTCTCTCTGGCAGAGAGGACCTTATCCCAACCTTATCATACTGTACATGACACAATGATGGTTTTACCATAACTGTCGGCATAATTATATACAGAGCCCAGAGGCTTTAGAGTGGAAGCAGCAGCATGTCTATAAACTACATCACAGGTGACAGTGGCTCAGGAGGTAGAGCAGTCGTCTGGTAATCCGGAGGTTCCCGGTTCGTTTTCCCGCTCCTCCTGGGCAGCGTGTCAAAATGTCCTTGACACTTAACCCCTAACTGCTCCCGATGAGCAGGTTGGCACCTTGCATGGTCGCCTCCGTCGTCTGTGTGTGAATGTGTTAGAGAATGGGTCAAATGTGAGGAACAAATTGTAAAGCGCTTTGGATAAAAGCGCTACATAAAAATGCACCATTACATCTCCATAATCCAAAACTAGCTTCAACGACCCTCCTTCTCAAAGTCGAAGTCAACTTTATTGTCATTTTTCCATTTGTGCAAGACATAAAGAAAATTGAAATAGCGTTCCCCCATTCCCACGGTGTATAAAAAAGAGCTAGACAATATAAAACACAAAAGTAACATATAGGACACAATATACAACCAATCTTGCTTCTGCTAAGCACAGGAAAATAGGTTTGGTTTCTGTACAAAAAGCCAACCTTCTGTCGTATGAGTGCCTAGCAGAGTGTTGGTGAAAAAGATAATTAATAAAAAAAATTGTCAATCATCATTGACAAGAAAAAACTGTGAGAATCTTTGTTTGGTTTTAATCATTAACCAGCACACCGGTTGGGCGGCGTCGGTACGACTGGCATTATAAATGTATTTCCTCTCTATTCCAGGCAGACAGATTCTCATTGATCTTCCTCCTTGTTCTTTGCTACAGTTTAACTTTGTCGGAAAACTCCTCGGGCCACGCGGGAACTCGTTAAAGAGACTACAGGAGGACACTCTCACAAAGATGTCAATTCTCGGGAAAGGATCCATGAGAGACAAAGAAAAGGTAACCCTCCCCTCTCGCCCCTTTCATTCTTCTTTCATTCTTCTTTCTTTGTCCTCTTTCCCTCCATTTATCATTTCCGCTTGGTCCATTGCTGTTTATATTTGATGTCTTATTCATTCAAAATAGATAAAACATACACATAAACAGAACACAGATTGTCTGCATATATATATTGTATATATTATATATACCAGCACCACTACCAGTGTGTCAGGCTGTAGGCTACGTTATGTACAGCAGCACCACTACCAGTGTGTCAGGCTGTAGACTATATATTATAGTATATATTAAAAAAATCCTTAAGAAAAAACAAATAAGGGCGGCTAGGGTGGTGCAGTGGGCATTGCATTCAGCTTTGCTGGTCGTTCATACTAATACATTTGGCAGTATTAGGGGGTGGGAAGCTGATGGGTGGGGATCGGACGCTGTGGACAGCGACTCCTACAGGTCGGTTGGTGCGCCTGCGCAGTAGAATCAGGAAGCGACGGGGGCGGCGTCCCTCCAAAGCGCAGACCCCCGACGCTGAAAGATCGCGCTGTGCAGGTGAAAAGATGCGACGGCTGCTACCTCGAGTACCGGAGGGGACTCGTGCAATGTATGGCTTCGTCATACATAGAAAATGGGAGAAAAAGTAGATAAAAAAAAAGAAAAAACAAATAATATATATAATAATGATTTTCCCTGTAGACTTGAAGATGTGCTACGGGGGGGGATCTTGCAGGTGGATAAAAAGCAAACAGCGTGGCCTCATCTCTAACAGTTTCCCCCGTTTCCTTCTGTGAGGTTGATTTGTGGCAGCGATGATTCCGGCTATCACACATCGCACATTCCTTTGATTACTCCTGATCAATATAGTCTTTGATGGCAGCCTCCTCCTGAGCACCCGAAGAAAAGATCTGTCACGGAGAGATACGCTGACCCGAGCCGGTTCACCTGTCTCCACCAACCCTGCTGGAGGATTTATGACTGACAGCTTTCCTCGAGGACGCAGCACGTCGGTCTACCTCTGTGCTGTGCTTTCAATATCGCTTTTAGAGGAAAAGTCATCGTTGACCGTTTCACACGGTGGGAAATAAATGGTAAATGCTGCATTAATATAGCAGCTTTTATCCAAAGCGCAATTCACAATTTGTTCCTCACATTTGACCCATTTACTCACACATTCGCACACCGACGGAGGAAGGTAACCATGCAAGGTGCCAACCAGCTCATCAGTGAGCAAATTAGGGGTTAAGTGTCTTGCTCAAGGACACTTCGACATGCTGCCCGGGAGGAGAGGGGAATCGAACCGGGAACCTCCGGATCACCAGACGACTGCTCTACCTCCCGAGCCACTGTCGCCCCCGGAACAGGGTGGAAAGGAATCCCAACCTGAGCTGAGCACGACATGAGAGAACAATGGCCTCCATGTGGATATGGTCAATGTTAGCCCGTTAGATTCCATAAATGCCCTCTAATCACCATTTGATTTGGTTTATTTGTCAGGGTTTTAGTATGGGGCTGTAATACGTCAGACTTCAGCTTGTTAATTCGGCTTTAGTTTCGTCACGTAACTTCCATGGTGATTGTTTATGAGGACGTTGTTTGTGTTGAAAGAGGAAGCAGGAAGCGGGACCTCTGACTCAGTTTAGCCTCAGTTTCTGTTGAGGCTAAACTAAAGAACTAAACTAAGAATTGTTGCTTCGACGGTTATGATTGGAGGATGAAGAAAATAGGGCGAGGTTTGAGATCAGTCAATAGGGGTAGATTTCATTTTAATCTTTTCTCACCTAAAGTATGTACAGCACCACTACAGGTGTGTCAGGCTGTAGACTACAGTACTGTATGTACAGCAACACTACAGGTTGTGTCAGGCTGTAGACTACAGTACTGTATGTACAGCAACACTACAGGTGTGTCAGGCTGTAGACTACAGTACTGTATGTACAGCACCACTACAGGTGTGTCAGGCTGTAGACTACAGTACTGTATGTACAGCACCACTACAGGTGTGTCAGGCTGTAGACTACAGTACTGTATGTACAGCAACACTACAGGTGTGTCAGGCTGTAGACTACAGTACTGTATGTACAGCACCACTACAGGTGTGTCAGGCTGTAGACTACAGTACTGTATGTACAGCACCACTACAAGGTGTGTCAGGCTGTAGACTACAGTACTGTATGTACAGCACCACTACAGGTGTGTCAGGCTGTAGACTACAGTACTGTATGTACAGCACCACTACAGGTGTGTCAGGCTGTAGACTACAGTATGTACAGTAGCAACACTACAGGTGTGTCAGGCTGTAGACTACAGTACTGTATGTACAGCACCACTACAGGTGTGTCAGGCTGTAGACTACAGTATGTACAGTAGCAACACTACAGGTGTGTCAGGCTGTAGACTACAGTACTGTATGTACAGCACCACTACAGGTGTGTCAGGCTGTAGACTACAGTATGTACAGTAGCAACACTACCAGCCTGTCAGGCTGTAGGCCTACAGTATGTACAGTAGCAACACTACCAGCATGTCAGGCTGTAGGCTACAGTATGTACAGTAGCAACACTACCAGCCTGTCAGGCTGTAGGCTACAGCTGTTCTGATCCCTATCTTTTTCAATGCTAAAGATTCTGTGCGCGGGTCAGAGAGCAGGGCCATTGCAGAACAGAGAGTTTCTTTGTGTGTGTCCTGGAAAGACAGAGAGAGAGAGAGAACTAGAGAGAGAGGGTGAGCGAGAGAGAGAGAGCGCGAGAATGAGAGAGAGAGAGAGAGAGAGAGGAGAGAGAGAGAGATGAGAGAGAGAGAGAGAGAGAGAGAGAGAGAGAGAGAGAGAGAGAGAGAGAGAGAGAGAGAGAGAGAGAGAGACAGTGAGTTAAGTCCTCAGAGCCTCAGTCATCTAGAGTAGATGTGACCACAAGCAAAGGCACTGCAGCATTTAAGGACACGGCTCTTTTTTCCAAGACAGTCCAACTGCAGCCCTCCCTCAGATGACTCTCCTTGGCCCCTCAGACATCCCTACTGGGCCCCTTCGGCTACTGGACTGCCACTAACTTATTTATTTATTTATTATCATTATTATTATTATTCTTTATTCTAGTTGTTAGCTAATTGTTAGTTGACATTATTGGCCTTGGTATGATTGATAATGATTGATAAAGATGGAGAAATTGCAGCTGGTCGTGGCCTATGAGACTATGTTTGCTAGGCATCGTTAGCTTATCAGTATGACCGGGCCATAGATCTTATAAAAAAGACAGCATTGCATACACTTGATTCACTTTGATTAGCTAATGTTAGCTGCAGTAGCTCATAGTTATAACATAAGTACAGTGACCAGACGTGTGCCCGGGATTGTCTCGGTTTTAAGTTTTGTGAGTCCCAGTGTTGTGCTAGTTACTGAAAAATAGTAATTAGTTACCATTACTAGTTACTTCATTTCTGATTACTTACACCAAAATGTAATGTGTTACTGTGCAAAGTAACTTTTTAGGTTACTTAAATATATATATATTTTTTCATAATTCAATTGCTTCCATTAATGCCCTCACACATTCTTACAGTCAAAATCTGTTGATCAACTTGACAGTTTCCATTCATTTGCATTCACATCACTGAGCTCTGCTAAGAAATGTGGTCTATATAGGCCTACAAACACAAACCTGACACAAACACAAAGATATGTTTTAAATGCCAATTCCGTCCCATTTTCCGTGTGCCACCTGGACATACTTACTTACTTACTTATGCCTGCTACCCCCTTCTGGGGCATAGGCCGTCAACAAGTGATCTCCAAGAGATCACCTGGTATCATACTAACTAGGTGCCTGAAAGCGGGTGACTCCACTGTAGAAATAGGCTGCATGTTTTCTACAACATACCATGGAATTGCTTGATGTAGTTTTCCCTGGCTAGCAGTTCCTCGGTTAAAATCAGCCACTGTTGCTTGGCTGGAGTGGCTTCGTATGAGTGGGATGAGTCCGGGTCTTTACAGCTACTAGCTTCGTTGAAGCATGTTTTTCTCCAGATGCAGATTGGAATTGCTGTTTTGGGCAGTAGATAGGATCTTTGAGCCCCCAAGACACAATTCTACATTTAACTAAATGTTCTTTTCTTTGTGCTTGACAAAAGAGAAATAGTGAGAACTTGACTTAGTGGGCGCCGTCATGACAGTCTAGACTATAGTAAACACAAACACGCCCACAACGTGTCCTCCGCATGTGAGGGACACAGGAGTCAGGACTGAGCTGCAGCCTCGCTACCAATCTACATAAAACTAACGCAGTAATGAACCATTTAGTAACCGGTAATTGAGTTACACCTGAATTTGAAAAGTAATGCGTTAGAGTACTAGTTACTGCCAAAAGTAACGCCGTTACTGTAATAATAATAATAATACATTTAATTTATAATGCACCCTACATTCCTGAGAGTCTCAGAGTGCTACAGAGTTAAAAGGAATAGAATACAAATGGATATATAACAAAGAAGAACACATAGCAGAACAACATATGAATAAGACATAAAAACTAATAAAAGGCCTTTCTAAAAAGGTAGGTCTTGAGTCCACGTTTAAAAGTATTAACAGTTTGTGGTGCTCTCAGGTGGTTGGGGAGAGCATTCCATAGTCTGGGCGCGGCCGAGCAGAAGCTCGATCGCCCATGGTGTGCAGCTTAGTCCTGGGGGCTTTGAGGAGGTAGGCTGTGCTGGAGCGGAAGGAGTGTGAGGAGGACCTGGGGGGTGAGGAGTTCCTTGAGGTAGGCAGGGGCACCACTGTGTACGCACTGGTTGAGTGAGGAGGGAGACCTTGTACTCGATCCTGTGTTCCACGGGGAGCCAGTGAAGTGATCTGAGGGTGAGGGTGATGTGGTCATGTTTGCGCACCCTCATCAGGATCCTAGCAGCGTGTGTTAGTCCCAACACTGGTCCGGCAAATATCTGTTAACGCTAATATGTCCTGCTTTCAACATTATATCAGTTTTAATTCGATGGATCAATGTAGCCGCAGCCTATTTATCTGATGTGGTCATTACGTACCCACACACCTCTCACAGACGAAGCTAGGAGCGATAGAATTAATAGTTCTTTGCATTAAAACCCATGACACGCGATTGAAAGATAATTATTTTCTATCTGCTTCTGCACTGGTAGGCGAGTGAAGCAAAGGCTGAGTCCACGCAAATTTCAGCACCACACAGCAGCCCCAGTAAAAGTGGACAGCTCCTCTAAACCCCCCCCCCACACACACACACACACACACACACACATACACCTGGAGACGGAGAAAGGGGAAGGAGCACCACGTTCAAGTGTTTATGGACAGATATCTCAAGCTGTGTGAACAGCCCCCATAGAATGCTGTTTCCCAGTCTCTAAAAATACATCAATCCAGGTAAGCGTGTACGAACGGGCGGGTACACTTTTTACCGTCCCAGTTTTTGGGTTTGAAAATATGGTCACCCCGTGAAACTCCTCGCTGTCAGGTGAAAATAAGTGGCTGTGTATGTATCAGAGGAGGCACGTGGCAGTCTAGGCCCTCCCCAGAGCGACAGTAGGGCAGCACGCGCAGGGACCAGAAGGGAATTGGCATAAC
>NC_140168.1:27505572-27513809 GCF_963971535.1 Notolepis coatsorum | reverse complement strand
TCCAGGGTGAGTGGCTTTTCATAAGCAGATTTGCGAGAGAAATATATAAACGGGAGCGAAGATGGTGCCAATAGATAGGAGAGAAAGAGACAGTTGTAATCTCCTGCCACGGGGGCTGCCTGCTTAGCAGCTATGGTAGTGTATCGCTGATGCCTCTTATGGGGGGAGAGAAGCTTTATGTATGAGCATTGAGCATTGATGTTGTTATTATAACACACACACACACACACACACACGTGCACACGAACCCGCACGCTCACAGCCGCGGTATAACTCGCGGCGAGACACTGCACACGTACCACCATTGCGTATACCGGTTCTATGTGGCCGATGGAGAGAGATCCACAAACACCCTTCTCCGTGTGGAACGCCCTCCTCGCAGCCCTGACACCAGCAGTTCCATCAGCGGCGGTGCTGCTATCCACAGAGGAACCCTCTCCTCGTAAAGCACAGATTTATGGGGGAAATTAGCATCTCATTAACATACCACACAGGCACTCTTAAAAAGGAAGGTTATTTATAATTAGGTGACATCAGAGACGGTGTCTCGCGTGGCACCGGTAAGGGAAGTATAGCTCGCCGCCATTGGAATGCCCTCGAGGAGAGTGTTTAAAAAAAATGGGTTGAATGGAAAACTGGGGCGCTAGCTAGACATGTTGTTGCCTCTGTGTAATGCGATGTAGATGTATTGGGCTTTTTAGGATGTCCTATTTCCACCTAGTGATGCACCGGTGTGAAAATTGTGGCCGATACCGATAACCGATATTAATATTGCTGTTCTGGCCGATACCGATATTTACCGATGTCGATATCTCTGTATAGAAAACACTTTTTTATGATAATCAAATAAAGAGCTATTTTCCAAAACGCTTTTTTATTTTAAACTTTTGTAACTTATTTTCAGAAATGACATGATATTTTTTTAACTATTTAAGGCCAAAACATGTTACAAAAAAGATATATATTTTTTTTATCATTTCCTTTAGATCGGCCCATATCGGCCCTATCTTGATATCGGACCGATACCGATGTGTAAAAAAATAACTGCCATATCGGCCGATATTATATCGGCGGCTGATATATCATGCATCACTATTTCCACCCATCAATAACATTATACTGACCTGTTTCTGTCAGGTCCGTGAAGGCTTTCACTGCCGTAGATCAGCGCTTCTGTTCGCACGAGGTAAACGGTTTACTGCACATGGTACGCGTATCGTACAAAGTCGAGTAGAAAGTATTTCAGAGAAAACATTTTTATTTGTTTTAGTAGATGACGATTGTTTTATTTTATTGTCAATGTACACAACAACATTTTTATTTAAATGTTTTCGCATACCCCTCCGGTTACACATACACACAGTCCTCATATCCCTCCTAGTTTCCTCATATCCCTCCTAGTTACACATACACACAGTCCTCGTATCCCTCCTAGTTTCCTCATATCCCTCCTAGTTACACATACACACAGTCCTCATATCCCTCCTAGTTACACATACACACAGTCCTCATATCCCTCCTAGTTACACATACACACAGTCCTCATATCCCTCCTAGTTACACATACACACAGTCCTCATATCCCTCCTAGTTACACATACACAGTCCTCATATCCCTCCTAGTTACACATACACACAGTCCTCATATCCCTCCTAGTTACACATACACACAGTCTTCATATCCCTCCTAGTTACACATACACACAGTCCTCATATCCCTCCTAGTTACACATACACACAGTCCTCATATCCCTCCTAGTTACACGTACACACAGTCCGCATATCCTATAGTTACACATACACACAGTCCTCATATCCCTCCTAATTACACATACACACAGTCCTCATATCCCTCCTAGTTACACATACACACAGTCCTCATATCCCTCCTAGTTACATACACACAGTCCTCATATCCCTCCCAATTACACATGCACAGTCCTCATATCCCTCCTAATTACACATACACAGTCCTCATATCCCTCCTAATTACACATACACAGTCCTCATATCCCTCCTAGTTACACATACACACAGTCCTCATATCCCTCCTAGTTACACATACACACAGTCCTCATATCCCTCCTAGTTACACATACACACAGTCCGCATATCCCTCCTAGTTACACATACACACAGTCCTCATATCCCTCCTAGTTACACCTACACACAGTCCTCATATCCCTCCTAGTTACACGTACACACAGTCCTCATATCCCTCCTAGTTACACATACACACAGTCCTCATATCCCTCCTAGTTACACATACACACAGTCCTCATATCCCTCCTAGTTACACATACACACAGTCCTCATATCCCTCCTAGTTACACATACACACAGTCCTCATATCCCTCCTAGTTACACATACACACAGTCATCATATCCCTCCTAGTTACACATACACACAGTCCTCATATCCCTCCTAGTTACACATACACACAGTCCTCATATCCCTCCTAGTTACACATACACACAGTCCTCATATCCCTCCTAGTTACACCTACACACAGTCCTCATATCCCTCCTAGTTACATGTACACACAGTCCTCATATCCCTCCTAGTTACACATACACACAGTCCTCATATCCCTCTTAGTTACACATACACACAGTCCTCATATCCCTCCTAGTTACACCTACACACAGTCCTCATATCCCTCCTACAGTAATTACACATACACACAGTCCTCATATCCCTCCTAATTACACATACACACAGTCCTCATATCCCTCCTAGTTACATACACACAGTCCTCATATCCCTCCTAATTACACATACACACAGTCCTCATATCCCTCCTAATTACACATACACACAGTCCTCATATCCCTTCTAATTACACATACACACAGTCCTCATATCCCTCCTAGTTACACATACACACAGTCCACCACACATATGCATTTCATCAGAGAGGTTTGGAGTGCAATGCAGTTTTTGGGGTTCAGTGCCTTTCTCAAGCCCCCATTCAGTCACCATTTGGCATTCCACTTCCCTTAGCATTTATCGAGACCGTTGGAAGGCTGAGAGGGGGGGGGGCAGAGTAGTGCCTTGTCTCCACTAGCCAGGGTTTAGCCGTGCTGTGGCCTGTCTGGCACACAGTGAGCGTCTCCATTGTCTTTAGAACCTGGCTGGACCCTGGCTGGACCCCGGCTGAGACAGACACCTTTCACAACCTGGCCAGACCTGGCTGAGACCGTTGTATCATCATGGTTTAGCTTGTGTGCCACAGTTGGTGGTGTGACTTTTGAAAGGTTGTCTAGCGACCGGTTTACAAGAAACACAATGGAGACGCAAGCATTTACATTTAGCTGACGCTTTTATCCAAAGCGACTTACAAGTTCTGTACGACAAGCCATCAGGAAGGGCACAACTCTATCAGCTGAGCAACAATGTTCATCAAAGTGTTGAGTGCTACAGTGTAGGTTAGTTTATTAGGACAAGTGCATGACAGTATGGTTAGTTAGGGTTATATATAGGGTATATATTGGGTTATATATATATATATATATTTTTTTTTTTATTCAGATAATGGTTGAAGAAGTGCGTCTTTAGTCGACGGCGAAAGATTGGACGTGATTCGGCTGTCCTAACTGGGGTGGGTAGTTCATTCCACCATTGTGGGGCAAGGACTGAGAATAGGCGACTTCTCTTTGATGACCCTCCCGGAGCTTGGATAGGAGTAGGTCTGAGGCGGCCAGAAGATGCAGAGCGTAGGGGTCTTTAGGGTGTGTAGTTAGAGACCATTGACCGGAGGTAGACAGGAGCGGTTCCCTTTGCCGCACGGTATGCTAGGTTGAGGGCCTTGAAGCGGATTCGTGCAGCAATGGGGAGCCAGTGCAGGTCCCTAAGAAGTGGGGTGACATGGGCCGACTTCGGTAGGTTTGAGATCAGGCGGGCCACTGCGTTCTGAATGAGTTGAAGAGGCTTAGTGGCAGTGGCCGGGAGGCCAGCGAGCAGTGCGTTGCAGTAGTCGAGGCGGGAGATGACTGTTGATTGGACGAGGAGTTGGGTGGCTTCTTTTGTCAGGAAGGGGCGGATCCTTCTGACGTTGCTCAGGAGGAATCGGCAGGTTCTGGTTGTTGCTGCGATGTGAGCAGAGAAGTTCAACTGGTCGTCGAGGACAACACCAAGGTTCTTGGCGGTCGGGGACGCAGTCACAGCTGCATTCTCGATTGTGATTGAAAGGTTGGTTAGGGGGGAGGATTTGGCCAGCAGGTGGAGCAATTCTGTTTTGCTTAGGTTCAGTTTGAGGTGGTTGGTCGTCATCCAGGCGGAGATGTCGGACAGACAGGCCGAGATCCGCTCAGAGACGTGGATATCTGAGGGAGGGAAGGAGAGGAAGAGTTGAGTATCGTTGGCATAACAATGGTAGGAGAAGCCATGAGACGTGATAATGTTACCCAGTGATTTAGTGTAGAGGGAGAAGAGAAGGGGTCCTAAAACCGAGCCCTGGGGGACACCCGTCCGTAGGGGGCGGGTGGCCGACAGGGTCCCTCTCCATGACACTTGGTAGGAGCGGTCATTGAGGTATGATGACAGCCATGTCAGCGCAGAGCCAGCCACTCCCATTCCTGCGATCGCCGCAAGGAGGATCTGGTGGTTGACTGTGTCGAAGGCTGCAGATAGATCTAGGAGAATCAGGACAGAGGAGAGGCCTTTCGCGTTTGCTAAGTGAAGTGCCTCTGTGACCGCAATGAGGGCTGTCTCTGTGGAGTGACCAGTCCTGAAGCCTGACTGATTAGGGTCTAGGAGGTCATTCTGTAAGAGATAAGCAGTAAGTTGTTGGATACAGCACGTTCAAGTGTTTTAGAAAGGAAGGAGAGAAGAGAGACAGGACGGTAGTTGCCTATGACGGTAGGGTTCAGTTCTTTTTTTTATGAACGGCGTGACTCTGGCTTGTTTTAGGGAGGTGGGGACCACCCCCGAGTTGAGTGAGCAGTTGATGGTTGCCATTAGGAATGGGAGGATGTCTGGTGCTATGGTCTGGAGGAGTGGGGAGGGTAGCTGGTCCAGCTGGCAAGTAGTCAGACGGTTCGACGTTACCAGTGTCAGGGTCTCTGCTTCTGTAATGGGAGAGAAAGATGACAGAGTGAAGGATGAGGTTCTCGATTCAGCATTTGGAATGGGTGGGGAACGGCGGGCAGGTTTCCCAACGAGGGGACAGAGCTTGTTGAAGGAGGTTGCAAGAGCTGAAAGGAGGGTGGATGTTGCCATCTCTGTGGAGAGAGCAGAGAAGGTGTCACTCAAAGGTAGAGCGGATAGTATGTCAGAGGTGAGGGTGGAGGGGGATAGGGAGGGCAGGTTGCGTCTGAGTGAGACTGTTTGAGTTGGGGTGAAGACCTTTCGGTTAAGCATGAGAGTTAGTGAGAAGGATATGAAGGAATGGTCAGATACATGTAGGGGAGTTACCGTGGTGTTAATGATGCTGGAGTTACGGGAAAATATGAGATCCAAGGAGTTGCCTGCTTTGTGGGTGGGAGGCATGGCAGTGGGAGTCAGGTCAAACGATTGTAGGAGGGAGACTACTATGACTGACTGAGATGAGTCAGGCAGGTTGAAGTCGCCCAATAGAAGGAGAGGGGTACCATCTTCCGGTAAGGAGCTTAGAAGCATGTCCAGCTCATCTGTGAAGTGATCGAGTGGACCTGGAGGGCGGTAGAGTGTAACAATGGTGAGATTGAAAGGATTAGAGACAGATACTGCATGATATTCGAGAGAGGAGAGTGACAGTTCTGGGAGTGGTGTTACGTTTGTAGCCCAAGAAGGAGATGTCATGAGGCCAGTGCCTCCACCCGTCTGGAAGGTTGAGGTGTGTGAGTGAAGTTATAGTTTGCAAACCCAACCATACCATACCAGGCCATGGCTAGCCCCAGCCAGGCTGAACATATAAATGGTAAATGGCTGCATTTATATAGCGCTTTTATCCAAATCGCTTTACAATTTGTTCCTCACATTTTACCCATTCACTCACACATGCACACACCGATGGCGGAGGCAACCGTGCAAGGTGCCAAGCTGCTCATGGGGGAGCAGTTAGGGGTTAAGTGTCTTGCTCAAGGACACTTCTACACGCTGCCCGGGAGGAGCGGGAATTGAACCTCTGGATTACCAGACGACTGCTCTACCTCAGTCCGAGCCACTGTCGCCCCGACATAGCTAATGGAGACGAGGCACAGAGGAGATGCATGGTAGAAAAGGCCTGGAGCAGGTGTTCTGGTGGAACTCAGTCCTCGGCCGGCGGGGATACTTAACCACCACGTCCGTCAAGGCGGGGATGTCTAACCACTACACCTACTCTGGGGCACGAGAAATACAGTAGGTGTACAAATTCCAACTCAAGTCAGTTAATCACAGGTCTGTTTAATCTCCTGTATGTCTAATTCCATATGGACACGGTGGTGATGAATGGCGTTAGCAGCCCATCTTTGTCAGCATAAAAAGATGATTTGATTTGATCGATCACCGAGGCACTTGAAACACCAAGGTCTCGTGGAAATACAATTCGAATGCCCTCTTGATGCTATTTTAGCGTTAGACGCGGCCGATCAATATTGGACCCTATTAAGTATTAGCTCTGTAATCATTTCTCCCGGAACGACCGAAATTTGTCTTCGCCGGAGCGATTTCTTTCTCTCTCTCTCTCTCTCTCTCCCCCCGGTTCGACATGAAATAAAATGTGAAGAGGCAGAGAGAGAGAGAGAGAGAGAGAGAGAGAGAGAGAGAGAGAGAGAGAGAGAGAGAGAGAGAGAGGGAGAGAGGAGAGAGAGAGAGAAGAGAGAGAGAGAGAGAGAGAGAGAGAGAGAGAGAGAGAGAGAGAGAGGGGAGACGTTGTGATGGAGAACGCGAGACCTCTCTCAGCCATGTGTTGTTTTCAGCTGGGTTTTCCTCTGTTGATTTGTTACGAGGACAGGCAGCTGTGCGGAGAACAAAGCGATCTGTTAAATGTGACACCAGAGCAAATATAGCGGCAATTGATGAGGAGTAGGAATGCTGTCTGTTCACGGAAATGGAAATGAGTTTCGATGAGCGCGAGGTGATGACTTTGTGCGTGTCTCCGTGTAACGTCGTCCTGTGGTGTCTAGTGGTTGTCTTCAATGCAGGGTTCTTTTGTCATTTTGCTCTGTAACACTCTGGACTTGTCCCACGCTACTTAGTACTATTCAGTGTCTACTTCCTGAAATACACACCACTCCGCAGGTGCAGCCATACACACACTATGTCACACACTGCTAACGTTACTGTACACAGTGCCAAATGTATACAGTGTATAGAGAACAACATGTCCGGCAGCGTGGCTACATGAGTAGAGATCCGGAATCGTGTCAGTAACAATGCCCCTGTTCCGGTGATAGGGACACCGTGCACCTGCGAGTGCCGTCCTTCGGAGGAGATGCTAAACCGAGGTCCTGACTGAATTTGGTTGGAAACCAGGACGCCTATCGTAAAGAGTAGGTGGTTCCCCAGCGTTCCTGGCCAAATTCCCAATCAGGTCTCTGACATCAAGGCCACTTAATCATCCCTTCCCCTTAATTGGCTGATATCAATCCCTGTCTCCTGAGCCGTTCAGCCATTGTGTAGTGTGGTGTGTGCCTGGTGCCAGTGTATGGTAGTCATTGAGCCTGCATAGCCCATGGTTGGGTGCTACCAGTGGTGGTGAAGGAGGCAATTTCCCTAACCCTACGTTGTAAAGCGCTATGAGTCTGAGAAAGTGCTATATAAAGGGCTGGGACTTTATCGCATTCATTTCAATTAATTAACTACAGAAAGAATTAAAAGTAAAAAAAATAAATGCATTTTATCGCATGATGATTTTTCTTTATTGTGTAAGAATGTTACCTTTCAAAGGAGACCAGACTCATGCATGTGCTATGAGTATAAGTATAATAAATCGCAAATAACTTATTTTCTTAGTATTTTTTTTTTTTCTGTTCTGGAATGTACTTGAAAGTACTGCGTTTTACTTTTACCTCGAAAAGTGCTTGAGTTTACGAAAGGTCCTTTGCGCTATATATTATTCCTAAAATTGCTGCACTTTGTTAAAAATTGCATTGATCTGTTGGTCTGTGTAGTAGCTAATACAGGATTTTGCTGCTTAAACGTATGTATAATGTATATTCAACGATACCATACATACCTAAATTAATTTGAATTGAAATTTTTTGCTTTTGGCATCAAATGATATGCGATTAAAATGTGATTAATTTCGATTAATTAACTATAAAGTCTCGAA
>NC_140168.1:27455572-27500572 GCF_963971535.1 Notolepis coatsorum | reverse complement strand
ATATTTTTCTCCCATCCCAATTTCGTATCATCCAATTCAACCCTCCCCTGTCACGAACGCTGTTTCTTGCCTCCCACAAGCCGGCTGCAATGTGGACTAAGTCATACATAGCACAAGTCCCCTCCGGTACTTGAGGTAACAGCAGTCGCATCTTTTCACCTGCGCAGCTCGATCTCTCAGTGGTGAGGAGTAACGCGTGGGAGGCTCACGCTGCCCCCGACACTTCCTGATTCTACTGCGCAGGCGCACCAACCGACCTGTAGGAGTCGCTGTCCACAACGCCTGATCCCCACCCATCAGTTTCCCACCCCCTAATACGGCCAATGTGTATTAGTATGAACGACCCGCTAAACTGAAAGCAATGTGGAGCGCTGGGCTCGAACAGGCGAGCCCAGCGTCTCTGCATTTGTGGCGAGCGCCTTGCCCACTACGCCACGTAGCCGCCCTGTTGCAGTGAAAGGGTTAACCCGTCGGTAGTGTGGTAGTGAAAGGGTTAAAGGTAGAATCTGTAATGTCGTCAAACAGCGACCTCTATTGCACTTTGTTTACATGTTTTGTTTTTGTCTGATGTGTGGGTTGGATTTCAGTGAGTATAGGGCGGAGAGGTTGCTACTGCTGGCCACGCTGATCTGGAGAAACTCACACTATAATAAGTAACTAAACTCCAAGCCACATGTTAGACCGAAACAAAAGAAATAAACAAAGCGCAATACCAAGATAAGGCTCTTTCACCTAGAGGGCGCTGTTTGACGGCATTACACTTTCTACCTTTAAGTGCAGCAAAGACTAACATGATCTACTGTGAATAGAAATATATCAGCCTGACAGAGGAAATGCTTTGTGTTGTAAAAACTAAATGTACAATATGTAATAGTGTACAGTGATGCGATCTGGTGTACCTAGCACTTGTGCAATTAAGTTCATTTTACATAAAGTAGTTTAAATTTAAATGATCTGGACCATATTTGACATCAAAACACGAGCAGAGATCCTCGCGGCCGTTACGAGACTCTTACATCCTTCTGCGTCAACGCTGAGATTCAAAAGGGAAAACACACCCAATTATTTGTTCTTCGTGTTTCTAAAAGCAAACACGTCTTTTCATCAGGAAAATCGGAAAATGGGTGTTCGTATCGATCTGACATACATAGAATGAACCGTAAATTGGCTGCGTTTTTGAATTGTACGGTATTTATCATGCCTAGTTTAATTGCGATAAGACAGACGTCCCACAGGCACCTCGGGAGAACGTTGTGTACTGTACTACTGAATATTCATATAAGCACGTGATTACTGCTAATGGATAAAGGCTACTGAGGAAGTACACCTGGAAGGGCTTGTCTCGGACCAAAGCCGCCTCACAGAGGACCCACATTTCAATACTACCGTCTGCTTCTAACACCCTAGAGACGGCTCAATTTGTATTATTGATAACCTCTAATTATGCGGTCGCGTATGTATGCATGATATACTGTATACAGCACGTAGGCTAATATCATCAATTTAGCTGGGGACACATTTACTGTACTGTACGTCTGCTTTCCTCTACCTTGGAAATGTCTTCTACTTGTACATACAGTACATCACTGATGTGTTGGATTATGGAACCTGTACAGTAATTGTAACTGAGGGGTACAATTCCCTGACTGTATTAATCAAGTATGGTATCATTAAACCACTACCGTCTTATGTACATTATACTGGCCATACCGTACACAAGTATATGATGAGAACACTTCCCCACAATGATACGGTTTCCACACAATCTGGATTTAAGTATTTATTAGCAGCAAGAGTACATAATATACTTTACTTGAATGCGCTTATAAGGCAAAGGAATGTGCGTAGGCAAATCAATAATGAATGTCCATCCTCTGGTTACGCATGAGATAATAATACAACCTGAATATTAGGAATTATATCTAGGGGATACTGGTAGGGGGGTTCCTACCGGTTGTAAGCCAGCAGGGGGAGCAAATGCTCTAATGCAAAGTCTGGTTCCACGGGGACTCAATAAGCTCCTGCTCGGGGAGGCGGTATTACTCCCTGGATCAGCGGACGAAAGGCAGCCGCTATAATCCCAGTATGCGTGCAGCACAGGTGGAAGCCGGTCAGCCTCTCCAATAGAGACGGGCTCGAATGATGTTCCTCACGGGCAGGTCCCACAGCAGTGGGTGTAGACGATTCTTATCCTCTCCACCAGCCTGGTACAAAGCAATAATAATAATACTCCAGCCGGAAAGGGGCTCTGCATTCACCGGTGTAGATCCTCCGGTGCGCGGTACTTCACATTAACTAAGTTGAACTTATCATCACGTTATTCAACCAAGCTCTGATACTTTACTATCCTATTCGCACGCGGCTATAAGTGCTCTATTTAGACGCACAGTTGCTCACTTCACTTGGTCTTTGACTCGTGATGAAGGCTTTACTAGTAAGGAGCGAACGATACGTTGAACAAACGTATTAGGATAAAACAAGACTCTATTTTGGGGCAATACGGGCCCACTTCACAGCACGTTGTATCGTAGTGTGAGGCTTCAACTTGTTACTAAGACTCGAACTGAACTGAACTGAACTACTTCTGTATTCACCTGCGCCATATTTATATGTTGGGCGAATAAACTAGTACCAGCCTTATTTCTGTCTCGTAGTCCTGGGCAGAACCGGGCATGTACAGACATGTCTTGACGGTAGCTTTGAACTCGACTCTGGGGGTAAGACACTGGCGCTGGTGGCACGCCATCCAATAAGAGAACGAAATATTATGGTCTGTAGTAGGTTAAAGGGATATTCCGTGTATATGTACAAAGAATACACAAGGGATATCAAACGATATACAAATATTATGCAATATATATCAATCAATAAATACATATATTCGGTTTAATCTGACCCTTTGTAACAGTAATTGTTCTCAAGTATATACACATTTATTTTGTCTGTGATACTCGGATAAAAAGCTTTTGCTCAAACACTTGGCCACAACATGAGAAAATAAAGAACATAAAAAATCCAAACACAGTATAATTGAGGTGAAGTTTCACTTAGACTCACGCTGAACATATGCACAAATATTAGATTATATTCAAATGTATTGTCATTATACAGCACAAGTACAATATAACAAAAATAAGTGCAAATGTAACAGTAAAGTGCAATTGTAATATATCATTTACAGGTGATCAGATGTACAGAGTTGTAATATTATTATGTACAGTGATACAGGTATAAAGACACTACTAGTAAGTCATACTGACAAGCAGCGTAACTAGTAAGACAGGTAAGGGATATGTACAGATATATACATATAGTATCCGCAGATATGTAAAAAGATGTGCAGGTATGTACAGACAGATGGATAGATACTGTATATATAAATATGGTGAGAATATAAACCTTTATCTAACAAATTGCAGTATGTATTGCACAGTCCCAAGCAAAGCAATACGGATTGGATCCATAACATTGCTCGCATGCATCGACACAGCTACAGTGGCTCAGGAGTAGCGCGTTCGTCTGGTATATTGGAAGGATCCCGGTTCGATTCCCACTCCTCCCGGGCAGCATGTCGAAGTGTCCTTGAGCAAGACAATTGCTCCCGATGTGCAGGTTGGCACCTTGCACGGTTGCCTCCGCCATCGGTGTGTGAATGTGTGAGTGAATGGGTGAATGTGAGGAACGAAAATTGTAAAGTGCTTTGGATATATAAATGCACCATTTACCACATGTAGGCTCAGCCAGATTCATTGTCTGTTGTTGGGCTTGTTTGTGCCAGGAGTCGTGGAGGAGTCCCCCCTCTACACGCAGCAGTACCCCGCGGCGCCGTGCCCAGAGCCCCACCCAGCCGCGTGCCCGTTACCAGGGGGAGAGGCGTGCCAGCTCAGAGAGCGAGAGGGGTCCCCCGGCCAGCCGGATACAGGCCGCCCCCGGCTATAGTGGAGGACTCGTACGGCGAATATGTAAGTACATGTAACTTGCAGCAGCGAGTCAGAAGTGTTGTTGTTGTGGAATTGATCATTTATTTGCCGCATACTTTGTGACATTTGCATTTCCGTTTTAAAACATGACGATGAGGCGAAGTGCGGACTCTCTGCTTTTGATTCTGACAAAATATTAGCTTCCATGTATAATATTTTTTTATAAAAGGCAGCTGTTGTAGCCACTTCCCCATCATTTCACTTCAATGTGAACTGTGAACAACGTAAGCCTGTAGCTTAATGGGTAGCGCGCGACACTAACACTGCCACGGTTAGGGGGTGCGGTTCCCACTGGGGTCACCCAAGGCTTTGGATAGAAGCACCTGCCAAATGGCAAAAATAAATAAAAACAACACCCATACAGACGAGACCCACACACTGTTCTGTGACTCCTCTGCACCATCAGATGCTTGCTGGTACACACACACACACACACACACACACACACACACACACACGCGCACACACGCACACACACACACACACACACACACACACACACACACACACACACACACACACACACACACACACACACACACACACACACACACACACACACACACACACACACACACACCACACAGGATTCAGTGCTTGATAAGAGAGGGTGAATAATTTTGGCGTTACCTGCCCTTATGGGAGGGCGTGCTGCAATACCAACTGCTGCCAGAGATGAATACATCCGGAGTCTGGAGCCTTTGTGCATTTGCCAAGAGAGCCTCCCGCTGCACCGTCAAAGCAAGTTCCCCGGGGCTATTGGCATCGACGTGGCATATTTAGCAGATCCAGGGCGCGGGGAGGCGTCCCGCGCAGGAGAGGGTCCCCGCCGGCCCCCGTGCCTAACCGCGTCTGACAGGTTTATTCAGTGGCTGCGAGTCGAACGCGTGGAGGTCACCGGGAACGACTCCTGGACCAGCTGTTTCCCATCATTGTCACTGTTGTAAACCGCATCCCACGACACCTGCAACCTGTGCCCCCCCCCCCACCCCCCCGAACATCTGCCACATGATAAATCTAACGGCATCGCAGCAAATTAGTGGCTGAATGAGTGGATCTACGTAGTCTCTGAACGAATGTGTCGCCGGACCGGACCCGGCGTTCGCTGCAGAGCGGCAGCAGGTTGAGGGGGGTTGTGTGCTGCTGGTGTGTCATGTGATGACGTGGAGAAAGATGTTTCTTGTCTGTAGTCGCCGCCGACTGGTTCCCTTTGCTACTGAGCATGTTCACCTTGTTCTGTTTTCTGCTCGTCTGTCTGCCTGTTACCTGCCTGTTACCTGCCTGTTACCCTCCTGTTACCCACCTGTTACCCGCCTGTTACGCGCCTGTTACCTGCCTGTTACCTGCATGTTACCTGCCTGTTACCCACCTGTTACCTGCCTGTTACCTGCCTGTTACCCGCCTGTTACCTGCTTGTTACCCGCCTGTTATCTGCCTGTTACCCGCCTGTTACCCGCCTGTTACCCGCCTGTTACCCGCCTGTTACCTGCATGTTACCTGCCTGTTACCTGCCTGTTACCCGCATGTTACCTGCCTGTTACCTGCCTGTTACCCGCCTGTTACCTGCCTGTTACCCGCCTGTTACCTGCCTGTTACCTGCCTGTTACCCGCCTGTTACCTGCCTGTTACCTGCCTGTTACCTGCCTGTTACCTGCCTGTTACCCGCCTGTTACCTGCTTGTTACCCGCCTGTTACCTGCCTGTTACCCGCCTGTTACCCGCATGTTACCTGCCTGTTACCTGCATGTTACCTGCCTGTTACACGCCTGTTACCCGCCTGTTACCCGCCTGTTACCCGCCTGTTACCCGCCTGTTACCTGCATGTTACCTGCCTGTTACCTGCCTGTTACCTGCCTGTTACCTGCCTGTTACCCGCCTGTTACCTGCTTGTTACCCGCCTGTTACCCGCCTGTTACCCGCCTGTTACCCGCATGTTACCTGCCTGTTACCTGCATGTTACCTGCCTGTTACACGCCTGTTACCCGCCTGTTACCCGCCTGTTACCCGCCTGTTACCCGCCTGTTACCTGCATGTTACCTGCCTGTTACCTGCCTGTTACCTGCCTGTTACCCGCCTGTTACCTGCCTGTTACCCGCCTGTTACCCGCCTGTTACCCGCCTGTTACCTGCCTGTTACCCGCATGTTACCTGCCTGTTACCTGCCTGTTACCTGCCTGTTACCTGCCTGTTACCCGCCTGTTACCTGCCTGTTACCTGCCTGTTACCTGCCTGTTACCTGCCTGTTACCCGCCTGTTACCCGCCTGTTACCCGCCTGTTACCTGCCTGTTACCCGCCTGTTACCCGCCTGTTACCCGCCTGTTACCCGCCTGTTACCCGTCTGTACCTGCCTGTTACCTGCCTGTTACCCGCCTGTTACCTGCCTGTTACCTGCCTGTTACCCGCCTGTTACCCGCCTGTTACCCGCCTGTTACCCGTCTGTACCTGCCTGTTACCCGCCTGTTACCCGTCTGTACCTGCCTGTTACCTGCCTGTTACCTGCCTGTTATCTGCCTGTTACCCGCCTGTTACCTGCCTGTTACCCGCCTGTTACCCGCCTGTTACCCGCCTGTTACCCGCCTGTTACCCGTGTGTTACCTGCCTGTTACCTGCCTGTTACCTGCATGTTACCCGCCTGTTACTCGCCTGTTACCCGCCTGTTACCCGCCTGTTACCCGCCTGTTACCTGCCTGTTACCTGCCTGTTACCCGCCTGTTACCCGCCTGTTACCTGCCTCCATGGAGCTGGTGCGTGTGTCACAGCCGTGGGCCAAAGGGATGTTTGTGCTCGATGCCTTGGCTGCTTTTTGCTCCAGTTCAAGTTCAAGTTTTAGTTTTGTCACGTATAAAGTAAATATACATTACAGTGAAATGCTTGGTTATGTATGAGCCCCCTGAGAATGTGCTTCATATACAGTAAAAAAAGGTAAAATAATACACTATACAAATATACAATATACAATATACAAACTAAAGTACAACCTAAAGTACAAAATGCAAACAATGAGGTACACAAATCGAGGTCCTTGTGCTGATGTAATTCCCTGCGTCTACGGTGTTTATTTTATTTAGCCTTCATTTCACCCATTGAGACTCCACATCTCTTTTCCGAGGGAGTAGTACACTTGCCTTTTTGATTTCTATCATGATGACTCACAGGCAGACTTAATCTCTGTGATTTAGTTGACATAATTCACTTTTATCAAAGCTTTTATTCGTACAGTAAGTATCTGTATCGAATTACTCTAAATCCATTTGTTAGCAAACAAAATCACACAAATGTCATTATTGTCTCATTCGGCCGCGGCAGGCAGTCCCAGTCCCGGATTTGCACCGTGCACACAATGACGTCTGCAGCCGAATCTCATTTCATTGTAATTAATTTGTGTGCGCTTTTCGGAACCCCCCCCCCCCCCCCTGTCTTACCTGCCGCTAATCGCATTTGAGGAGAATTAAGTCATAATGTAATTCTCATTTTCTTACATCAGTGCTGCACGTTATCCATTCCGTACCATTCGGGTAGGGGGGGGGGGGGGGGGCGACGTGTCAGTTCATTGTTAGATGTATGACCCGAGCGATGCATTACGCAGCGCATGAGGCGGCTAGTTGAAAGTGGGATAATGGTGCGAGACTAGTTGGCCACCGCGGCTCACATTATGACTACAAACCACATCTGTTTGAATTCCTAATCCCTCTGGGTAAAGGGGGGGGGTGGCCGAGCGTTGCATAATGGAAGTGGGTCAGTATTGTTTATGCTACACCCCCCCCCCCCCCCCTCACCCCAGATAGACTACTCCTGTTATTTTGGTGTTAGGAGGTAGAACGTTAGTGTTAGGAGGTAGAACGTAGACGGCTGCTGCCCCTCCTCGTGCCCCCCCCTCGTGGCCCCTCCTCATGGCCCCTCCTCGTGGCCCCTCCTCGTGGCCCCTCCTTGTGGCCCCTCCTCCTGGCCCCCCTCGTGGCCCCTCCTCGTGGCCCCTCCTCGTGGCCCCTCCTCGTGGCCTTCCCTCATGCGGTCATTCTTAGAGCCAAGGATTCATTAAGTGTTTTTTTCACATATCCTTTAAGTGTGTGGCGTTTGCCCTCCTTTCTTCTGTGGCTTGTGGTTGTGGCTTGTGGTTGTAGCTTGTGGTTGTAGTGTGTGGTTGTAGCGTGTGGTTGTAGCGTGTGGTTGTAGCTTGTGGTTGTAGCTTGTGGTTGTAGCGTGTGGTTGTAGCTTGTGGTTGTAGTGTGTGGTTGTAGCGTGTGGTTGTAGCGTGTGGTTGTAGCGTGTGGTTGTGGCTTGTGGTTGTAGCTTGTGGTTGTAGCGTGTGGTTGTAGCTTGTGGTTGTAGTGTGTGGTTGTAGTGTGTGGTTGTAGCGTGTGGTTGTAGCGTGTGGTTGTGGCTTGTGGTTGTAGCTTGTGGTTGTAGCGTGTGGTTGTAGCGTGTGGTTGTAGCTTGTGGTTGGGACACATGCGAGGCTCGCACGCTCTGAAGAAAGGAGGTTATGCTTGCCTTTTGTAGTTGTTTTCGAAAACTGATCGTCGGGTGAAATACTTTACGGAGTTGCCTCCAATTTTTTCAGTGCTGTGCCCTTGTTTAACAGAGTCAGCAAACTGTTTCTACGTGAAAAAATATATTTACTTATTAAGGCTAATTGAACCCTTCAGATGTAGGACCACGTGGCTGTTGTGGATGTTTTTGAACGTACTTGGAAAATTGATTTACCCATTTCACTACCACACTAGAAAGGGTTAAGTAAGTACACATCTTCTACTGTCTTGATCTTTCAACGCACAGAAAAAGTGACAAAAGAAAAAAACATACAGCCTTTAGATTCAATTTCAAAACAGAATGAATCAGAAAAAGTGGACTCACGGTTGGTGCAGTATACAGTAGCCTATTGTTTGTTTGAGGGATTCAATTGTTTACTTTTGATTATTGATAATTGATTACTAATGTGGTTATTAACTCATTGACCACCGGGAATTAGTCGGGCCCCGTTCTAGCACTGCCACGCTTTAAAAGATAGGAGTGTGTCACCTTGTTTGTAGAGCTATAACTATATTATTATTTTTTTTTTATTGGTCTTTTTCCCCCTCCATTTTCCTCCGATTTTCTCCCATCCCAATGTTAGTCGTATGCCAATTCCCAGTCCCTTCCTGGTCGCTGCGCACTTACCCCCCACAGTCAGATCATCTGGGAGAGTGGAGGCTACCACGTGCTTCCTCCGACACACGTCCAGCCAATCACCGCTTCTTTTCACCTGGCAGCGCGGATTCTCATTGAGAGGGCGTAGCGTGTGGGAGGACCACACTATCCCCCTCACGTCCAATCCGCGCTTAGCAGGCGCCCCGACCGAACTGTAGTAGTCGCTGTTTACAACGACCCGGACCCACCCCGCCAGCTTCTCCCACCCTCTGATACAGCCAATTGTATCAGTGCAGACGGCCAGCCAAGCTGGTGACAACCCCGGAGCTGTGAGCTGGATTCGAACAGGCAAATCCAGCTCAGCTCCGGGGCTGGTGACGAACGCAATCTCCGCTCGGCCACCTAACCGCCCCGCTATAACTATATTCTATATTATACCTATGGATACAATACTATGGCCCATTTGACATCACCTATCTATCATTCAATATGTGAAAAAGAATACATTTTTCTATCCATACTTTCCTGTGTTATACCGTGGTGAATATAAGTATCGTTATAGCGTGGTCTGGGGTAATTCCCGAAAGGCTGAGTAATAGGCTTATACGTCAATTATACTATAAATTGGCAGTAACGGCATTCGTATTGAACACTAAAAATGCTTATCAGCCCGATCGGTATAAAAGCATTGCACGATCAAGCAAAAATGTATGTCAGATAGTCCTTACCTGTGATCGGGAGTATTCCAAAAATAATATTCCAATTGTTTGATCGCCATCTGGTACATCCAATGTCCATTTGGTCCACGGCATAACCCACCACAACATATGGATTGGGGATATTTGACGAGCTTCAATGGAACCGGGAGAACCGCTCCATTCACTGGACAAGGAAAAGTCAGACCGGAGACATTTGGCCATTACACAGGCCAAGATACAAGGTTTCAAAGGGTGCTCGATACCGCTGTCTAGCTGGATGCGACCGGTATTGCACTTTGGCGATCTCAGACTCATTCCCTATGGTAACACCAAGGTCCCCGGATGAATAATGAATACAAATATCAAAAAAAGGAAAAACGATCAAATAACGTATATACGTGGTTGGCGTTCAACGGTTGTCGGCCAAACACGTATATAAGCGTTGTTGGCGGGGATTGAGTTAATGTGATGCTCCTGAACACACTGTGATTTATTCATACTTTATAAATAACAATACTCTATAATTAACAGTAGTACTTATTTTGCAATAGGATGCAAAATATTATATTGTTTTGTCGAAGAGTTCATCCTCAGGGAAAAATGTGTCCTTCATGCATGACAGTCTTAATTTGTATTAATTAAACCAAAAATTAAGAAGGTGGAAGCCACTTGAATTCCAAGGTGAATACGTATTAAATCTTACATTTATATAATTATATGTATGAAATTAATAAATGCTAATTCATTCATTCAACCTTTATAAATGTATCTACTGTATCAGAAAACCAACTCATTTACAGCGATGCCAAGATTACAATTACAAACAAAAGCCAAAGCCAACGTGTGAATCAAAACATAAATAAGAGTCTACTGAATAAAACAACAAACTATTCTGTTCAAACAATTGCATACGGGAACGGGGAGGTATATGATGATCAAATGTGACGTAGGAGTACATGCAGGGCAAACTAATGTGCATCAAAAGCAAGGAAATAAGTCAACACAATAACAGGCTTCACCCCATGCAGCAAGAAACACTAGGCAACACATTTCAAGCTTAAAGCCCCTCAGGCAACATCGTTTCATATTCATAACCAGATATGTGAAATAAGAGGAAATACTTGTATTGCAGTGATGGTGTGGACATGCACAGTTGGGCATAGGAGCAATGCACAGGCTACAGGCTTCAAACATTCATGTATTTTTTTTTTCGTTTTCTTTTGTTTCTTGTTTTGACAGGCATATTCTACACAGTAATGATGAAGACGATAAAAATGTAATAAAAACACATCTACTTCATCTGACATCTTTATCCCGCGTGCACATGGAGCAATCAGCCCAGGGTGACGTCTTGTCACCATTTGGAATGGTTACAGTTCCAAAAGAACAGTGCATATTTAAACGTGTGAAACGTGGAACTAACTTGGAATACTAATACAGTGCGCTCTGAACACGTCTGCCTCTTCAAACCACTCTTTTCTTTATGGCGGTGGCGGCGGCCCTATCTGTTACAATGCTATTGTAGAGCAGCCATGGAGGGGCCTGTGATACAGCTGTTCTAACATGCAGTGCTGCCAGGCCCTCTGGAAGTCTTCAGTGGCCTCAGAGGGCAACCCTTATCTTTTAACAACACGCCTCTCAGCCATCCGCTGGCATACAAATGAAAGACTCACTTAGGGGGGCCGCTGTCTGCTACTCGCGCTCCACTCTCTCTCTCTCTCTCTCTCTCTCTCTCTCTCTCTCTCTCTCTCTCTCTCTCTCTACCCGCTCTCTTTCTCTCTCTCCTTTTTCCTCTCTGACTGCTACTCTATTCCTATCCTCTTCATACTCTGAAACATCACCATCACCTCTCTCTCTCTCCCTCCTCTCTCTCTCTCTCTCTCTCTCTCTCTCTCTCTCTCTCTCTCTCTCTCTCTCTCTCTCTCTCTATATATATATATATTTTTTTCTTGCTCTCTCTCTCGCTCTCTCCTTTCCTGCTACTCTAATCCTATCCTCTTTATACTCTGAAACATGACCATGACCATCACCTCTCTCTCTCTCTCTCTCTCTCTCTCTCTCTCTCTCTCTCTCTCTCTCTCTCTCTCTCTCTCTCTCTCTCTCTCTCTCTCTCTCTCTCTCTCTCTGCTACTCTAATCCTCTTTATACTCTGAAACATCACCACATCGCTCTTATTGCGATATTCTCCACTCCTCATATATTCTCTATTTGTGCAAATTGGTCAATTGGACTACCAACACCAATATGGACGAGTTAAGCATTCTAACAATCGATCACCTGTCTACTTACACCTTGAACCTCTTTAGATTTCGTATAGCGAGTACCGGCGGATAGCGGTTCCTACTTGGCAAACGTGATTTGTAAAACAAGTATGGTTCCCTTAGCTCTCCCCTAACTCAATTATACTGCAGGCTGGTCTCATAAACGACAATAACATGCCACTGTTAAAGTTTAATGTGGCCCTTAACGGCACGGTGTGTTGTGTCCAGCACCTAGACAGAGCCGCCAGAGTGACAAAGTAGGGGGATTCAGTTAGAACTAATGGCGGACGGCTGGTGCTGAAAACTAAACAGGGCCGACCTATCTACTGGAGCTCTGTGCATACACACTGCAGAGTGGAACATCCCTGGTGACAGTGTTGCGTGTTGTGGTAGTACTTCACGGACATTACTGTAGGAGAGGTGATGGGTCGGCTTTTGTAGTGCTGGCCTTTTTATCCCTCCAATTATAACCAGCCCAAGGCCAACCTTAGTAGCAGATCTTGCAGCAGGGTCAAAAGAGATAATGATGTGTTGGTTATAATGGCCTTTTTTTTCTTCTTTTTTTTTAAGATAGTTGAAGTTTCTGCTATAATTGGAATATTTCTTACTGATCGTGCCAGAAATATTTCCCACCAGTCAAAACCAAGTTGTGTTCATTTCCTGTACTGGAGGGAAATAAAGAGCTTTTTTTCTGCGTCTTATATCGGGATGGATTCATCTTGTGGACATACTGTACCTCAACAAGGACACTATAAAAGAAGGAAGGGTCGTCACGTCACTGTGTAGGGGGCGTGAACGCACATTGGTGCCAAGTGTGGAAACTTTCAGTTCGCCCAACATTGAGTTGAATGGGATCAGCCTCCTCCTCGTTTATGACCCGTCATTTAAACAGGTTATTACCTCCAATGTAAGAATCATCTGCAATTAGTTGCATCGTTAACTAGCTAACGTTTGATATATTGGTTGATGTATATTTCTTCAGATAGCTGGTATATTAATTAACATTTTAATACAGGCTTCAATAGAACTGACACAAACGTCTGGCACCAAGCAGAGCATAGAACGCTGGTATTCTGACGTGAAGACCCTTCCTTTTTTTAATAGTTTCCTTGTACCTCAATCACCAGAGTCATATTGTTGACATGTGAAAATGGGTGATCTTGGTTTCTAAATCCATAGTGAGCCACGTTATGTGCAACTCCAGCTGACCTTGTCATCCAGTACAGGTTATGGTTTTCCTCTTGCTTCTCCCACTCGACAAGAAACATTTATCTGATCGCTTCACAAGCGCAGCTGCTGTCATGTTATAATACTGTAAGACGTTTATGTGTCTAGACTGAGGCCATGTCCACACGTATACGGATATATATATTTTTTTTATTCTCAATGTTTTGGCCTCCCGTCCACATGAAAACAACAGGGTTTAGGTCACTGAAAAAAGAGCTGTTGGAAAATGCCTACCAGGGTGGAGATTTCTTTTATTATTCTGTTTTGCCTGTACAGTGTGGATGGGTGAAATGGAGCAAAATGGAGCTTTTGGAAAATGTTAACATGATGGCCAATGGCCCCATCTACACATAATGGTTATTTTTGAAAACACAGTATTTTCTCTACAATCAGGACCATGGAGAGCTCCCTGCAGCCTGCCATCAGGTCAGTCCGTGTGAGTGTTGCACAGGAATTCTTTTGAAAAGGGGTGGTTTGGAAAATGTGTTTTCAGAATACATTTTTACCGGTTTCCTGAGAACAGCACTCCAGCCGTGGGATCGTTGATAAGCCCTGTCGTAAAACCAGCAGAGGGGTCTTACCAACCATCCCACGTCTTCCATTAAGACCACTGTCATATGAGCAGTCTGACAGCACACATCACACAACACCAGTGATGCTTCTGAATGAAGACGGAACTACGGACATTCAGGTTTCAAATGATTGAGCTTTCATGTTCACAACATGACAGATTTTTTCAAGCCTGCAATTGGTACAATAGCTACAATACAGTTTTAAATTGATTATACTTACAAAAAAGGGGGGGCTAATCTTTAAAAAAGAATACAATTATAATACAGGAAATAATAGTAACAATTACTGGGTCTCATTCCCGAACGAATTTACGACCAAAAAATTTCGTCTTAGCCAGATTTCGGCCCATTTAAGACATATTAGGGCTGGGAGCGGGAGTCCCCAAATGTTCCTGAGATCAGATTTGATCGTGGCTGAGAGCAGATTTAAGAGTGCTGAGGAGCACTCTTAAATCTGCTCTCAGCCACGATCAAATCTCATGATTGATTGACTAATTTAAAATTGTATCAACTTGACAGACTGTGTTCTCATAGTGATTCCTTTATGTCAACCCTACAGGCCTCATTGGAATTAATTACTTAATCATAATTAAAATAAATATGACAATATTTGTACGATAAGAAATTACGCATTTGATGTCGGAAAAATAAATAATATGGATTCATCTGATCACAGGGCAGCTGCTTAACCATATCTGAACCAGCTATTTTGGACAAATGTATAATTACTTTAATTACTCAGATATTCAAACACAATTATGCAATTATTGTGCAATGATTGAAAATAATTATTATTTAATGCTTTCTGTGGAATTTTTATTTCTTATTAGTTACACATCTGTTTTAATGATTAATTATATACATTTGAAAGAATGCAGGTCAACATGCAATGTATCCCATTGATTGGTATACACTGGGACAGACCTTTGTTTGATTGATTGATTGATTGATTGATTGATTGATTGATTGATTGATTGATTGATTGATTGATTGATTGAGTGAAAACTGTATTAACAGATTGCAGAATGGGTACAGTACAGTACAGCTCAATTACATAAGGGGATGCAGACCAGAGAAAGAATTTCGTCTTGTTTACATCAGGGTCCCCCATTTTCAATTCATCATAACATATATGACACACACGACACAGATAGACAGTACTGCTACATCTATACATTTATGACATACCAGATTTGCAAATGCAGTACTGTTTGTGATACAAAAAGAGTCCAGAAAAGAGAGTACATTTGACATAGAAACTGTTGGAGGAGGTTGGGTAGGAGGGGTGGGTGGGGGATAGACTTACACTGTACAAGCAAAACTGTACATTGGAATATTGACAAAACCATACTTGGTCATTTACTGTACATTGGAGGGGGTTGATATAGCTATAAACCTGCATTCCTTCGAATATATCATTAATCAATTAAACTTATATTGAAATACACTATATAGCCTGCACCAACACTGAAATGACAGTGGATAAATAAATAAGAACTAAAGCTAATCGGTGGAAATAGACTGCATTAATATTCCATAACAAGTCTTGTGTGCGCCTACGAATGAACAGTAGCCTATAGGCTTAATTATAAGCCATACTGCGTTCATTCATTATGCCCGCCGTAGGCTATATATATTATATTTCATTCATTCATTCATATACAGTACTGCGCGCGCGCGTGTGTGTGTGTGTGTGTGCGCGTGCGCTGTGGCAGGTGTACCGCGAGCTGTATATGATGCCAATACATTAATCTAATCTAGTTTTGATGGCGCGTAAGCATGATTACGAAACCTAGACGCATTTCTCTGAGACGCTCTCTGATTGGCACTGACTGACGCTAGGTTTCGTAATCACGCGGCTCGCAAGACTCGCAAAGCACTTCCGCCATTCCATTTTCACACAGCTGCATCACTAGTTGCCTTATAAGGAGCTCTGGAGGCGTTGTTTTGTATGCAAATGACCTGAACGGGAACGCGCTTTCGAGTTTAAGACAGAATGCCATTCTCCAAGCAGATCATATAATTTAGGACTCAGAGTGAACTTGTCATTGATTATGTGTCAGTGGTTCCAAGATAAGTCTTCCAGAATAACTCTTTGAAAAAATTTCGGGAATGAGACCCATTGTTATTAATATAATAATAATAATAATAATAATAATAATAATAATAATAATAATAATAATAATAATAATAATAATAATAATAATAATAATAATAATAATAATAATAATAATAATAATAATAATAATAATAATAATAATAATAATAATAATAATAATAATTATTATTATTATTATTATTATTATTATTATTATTATTATTATTATTCATTATACATGTGATTTATATAATGCTTTTCTAGAACTCAAAGTCACTTTACACTAAGGGGCAGGATAGTGAGACAACAACAGACAAGCAAAACACACAAGGATGGGTGGGAAGGGGGCTGAGAGAAGGCAGTGCAGATGGGTCTTGAGACGGGATTGGAGAGAGACTCTGAGTCTCTAATGCCTTTGGGGAAGGACTTCCAGAACCTGGGAGCTGCCCTGGAGAAGAGCTCTGTCCCCAAACCTGCACAAATTGGATCTGGGGGGGTGGAGAGAAGGCAGGTGGATATGAAGAAACAAGAGTGTTGGCAGGGAGGGGGGAGAGGGGGTCTGTGAGATATGGGGGAGGACAGTTGGTGAAGGGCTTTGTAGGTGAGGACCAGAATTTTGTAATTGATCCGGGGGGAGTCGGGGAGCCAGGGGAGGTGTTCCAGGACTGGGGTGATGAATCTGCACATTAGCTAAAGTATTTGTCTTTTGTTTTCTTTCTTCTTGTGTGTCATTACAGAATTAGCGGTGTCCAAGCTCTATGTAGAAACTCCCAACACTCTTTGGGTCAATATGACCCAAATACATCCTGTACAGCAGATGTTATCATTCAGAACCCTGAAACGTACTCTCATGCACACGTACTACATGTACATGAATTCCAAACGCAGCGGCACTATTTCTCATAATGGACACTGTTCTGAAGGTCCAGATTAACACTGAAAGTCTGCGTTTATTATTTTGTATAACTTGTATATTGTTTATATATATAAGATATATATCTTTACGCCATCTGTTTGCATAATAGTATTCTTCGCTCGCCTCATTGGGTCCCATCCTTGACGTTGTAGGCGCCAGAGACGCGCCCCCTAGACATGGTTTCTAGACATGTTCAGACACGTTCAGACAAGCCCAGAGCAAGCGCATTGATTCTGTACAGGTAAATCGGCTGAGCCCCATAGGGATCAGTTTGAGTATATATTGTAGACGGTGCAAGCAGCCGCAGCGGCAGTAACATACCAGGAGAACTAGCAGAGCGAGAGTGTGAGACGTCCGGTACAGTTGTACACAGACCGATAGCAGTGTATCGTTATAGAAAGCTAATGGCTTAGATACAACTATAATATTGTAGAACCATTATTGGCACAGTATAGTGACTCGTGTAAGCGAAGTAACGTGGAGAGACTTATAGTTAAACCCAGCGCCGTTTGGATATAACTACTCATTGGAGACCGTCTGCGGGTTAGCTTCAAGTACAAACGAAGCTAGCTAGCTACCATCTATGCCAACGGGCTTTTGGATTAATAGCTATTAACCCTGCCATCGGGCGTTAGGATTACAAGGACCGGTTCCGTACGAGACCCCTTCTTCCAGCGGCGACAGGATTATCCGACCGGTCTACAGTTCCTCCGGAGCAGGGCTCAAGAGGGAAACCATCGTCTCCAGCCACCATTTGCTTTCCCTGTATCGCCTCGTTTCATCTCACTCCCTTCAGAGCTCCGGTCGAGTATCCGTAATCTAGGAACTATTCATTACCGCTGACTTTGATACACTGACATTCTATTATTAAAGGAGAACCGTGATAACTAATATGTATGTTGCTATGACTATTAAAATACTGTTAACTTGGTATCCCTGTCCCCGCGCAGTCAATTGAGTGTCCGCCATTTTGTCTAACTGTACTGTCTGGCTATTAATATTCTTTAGTAGTGGTTTAATCTAAACAATCTTTAATACAGTCAGGGTTGTGTAGCCTCTTAGCTACAATTGGTCCTTCGAGCCGGAGGGTATCCGTAATAATAATAATATTAGTGATAATATGGCCAGCGGCGGACACTCTCCAATCGGCTCTCCCCCATTAGAGCGCCCTAGGCGCCAGCGTCAGCCCCCTCCCCACTTGGAGAACTATGCTGTAGAGTTACCCCCTAGCTTATCTACGAGGACTTTAAGCAAGGATATCATTAGTAGCTCAAGTATGCCCAACCTTATCGACCTGTCAACCCCACCGGTAGAGACCCAAGCTAGTTTAAGTGAAACTGACTTAGCTCAAGGGGGGGGGACAAGCGGGACATGACTTGACTATGCCCATAGAACACCGCGCCCCCGAGATGGACCTCGGAGCGCAAGAAGGTAAAGAACGCGCCCCCGAGATGGACCTCGGAGCGCAAGAAGGTAAAGAACGCGCCCCCGAGATGGACCTCGGAGCGCAAGAAGGTAAAGAATGCGCCCCCGAGATGGACCTCGGAGCGCACCAGAGTAAAGAGCACCGCGCCCCCGAGATGGACCTCGGAGCGCGTAAGGAGACCAGGTCACCGCCAAGCCCTGCCAACTCCAAATCACCATCATCAGCGTCATCCCCAAGCGAGGCCGACCAGAGGCTAGCGCAAGTCCTGATCGCCACGCTAACCGCTTCAGCGGAAAGAGACCGCCTCCAGGGTGAGCGTGACCGCCTCCAGGCGCAACGAGAGAGTGAGCGCGACCATCTCAGACTGGAAGAGAGTCGCCTCCAGGCTGACGCCGCGATACATCTCAGACTGGAAGAGAGGCGCCTCCAGGCTCAAGAAACCATGGAGCGAGACCGCGCCAATGCGCAGCGCGACGCAGCCAATGCGCAGCGCGAGGCGGAGCGAGACCGCCTACAAGCACAAATGATGGAGCAAGCGCTCCAGAGGGTGACTCCCCACTCTTCCACCCGGAGTTCCCGGAGATCATCACGACACGGGTCGAGGGCACCTTCCCCTCCCGACAAAGCTACACGGGACCCCGCCTAAGGGAAGAACCTGCTTACGTTGCAGAGCAGCTAGCCGAGCGACTACAACGCCTAACGGAGGACGAGGGAGGACAGAAAGCACACCCGCACGACCCCATCTCCAACCAGGAGGATCAGTGCAGCCCTGGTCTCAGTCCCGACACGCTGCGTTATGAACCCCCAACACGTCCCAGTGGGGAGTTCGAGCAACCGACGGCACCAAGGAATAGTGCCTGGGAACCCAGCCTCTGGTTCCCGCCCAGCACGAACCAACGACCCCACGTACGGGGAGACTCGCCAAGGAGGCCTCTCCCCCCACGTGCGTCAGTGTCACAGCCATCCATGGCATCCTACATTGGGACACCCACATTCCCAGACTTCACAAGAGAAGACCGAGCGCAGTATACCGAGCTGCGTATGTGCCTAGAGACAATTATGTCCGGAGTACAGGACGAGTCATACAAGTATGCCATTCTCCTTAAGCACCTCAAGGTAACTAGAGCACACAACATAGCGCTGGCATACTCCAATTCCCAAACTCCCTATTCTGACGTCCTGGTTGCCCTCGACGCACGTTACGGACGTACATGGGACTATGTCATTCAGGAGATACGTGAGATCGAACGTCTCCCCCCAGCTAAAGACAACCGAGCCCTGGACGACCTATCCGTCAAGGTACAATCCCTGGTAGGGATGCTCGGGTCCCAACGAGAGAAGGGGATGTACGAGTTGTACGCCAACTCCAACGTGGAGCGTATATTGGAGAAGCTCCCCCCATTCCGCCAAGAACGTTTTCGGCGGCAAAGAAACCACCGTGACCCAAACGGCCCAGAACAATCACTCCTGGACCTTGCTGACTTCCTAGCCAGGGAGGTTAGCAGCCTAAGAATTGACACCTTCGCATGGGGTGGCTCGAACATTAAAGAGGGACCGAGAAGGTTTAAAGACCAAAGCAGGCCCATCACCGTGATGCACCAGGCCGAGTCGGTGTCACAACAGAAGAGTCACAACCCCCCCGGCAAGGGAAAATGGAAGATCGCATGTCAATACTGCGACAACAAACACTGGCTGTCACAGTGCGACGCATTCAAGAAACTGACCACCGACGAAGTAATTCAGTGGATTAAAGCTAACCGCCGCTGCTTCCGCTGCGCGCGCGGCCACATGGCAGCAGAATGCCGCCTTAAGAAGAAGTGTGGCAAGTGTGACGGCGCTCACCTCGAAGCACTGCACGAGAGCAACAAGCGAAAACCCGCCCCACAAAGCAGCTCGAGAGCAGAAGTACTCTACATCGACCCCGCGAGGAGTGGGAGCTCCAGGGTGCTCCTCAAGGTGGTACGAGTACTCCTCAGTCACGGGGACAAGGTACTCGACACCTACGCCGTCCTCGACGACGGGTCGGAGAAGACCCTCCTCCTCGCCTCCGCCGCGACCCAGTTGGACCTGCGGGGTCCAGAGGAGACCATGACCCTCCGTACCATTCGTCGAGACTTAAAGACAATCAAAGGTGAAAACGTCTCGTTCACCATTGCAGCGATCGACCAGCCCGAGAAGCGGTACAGCATCAACAAGGCGTTCACAAGCTACGACATAGGTTTGTCACGCTATGATTACCCCATCCCACAGCTGAGGGAGAAGTACGAACACCTACGCCAACTGCCCATACCGCTCATTAGCGGCGCTACGCCGACCCTACTCATTGGCTCCGACCACGTGGACCTCATTGTCCCAACTGATGCGGTCCACATCGGACCCAGAGGCTGCCCAGCCGCGGTTAAGACCCGACTGGGATGGACGCTCCAGGGCCCCCTCTCCGGGCCTTCCAACCGACCAACGTCCACACGCTGCCTTTACACCATGGTGAGCGACCCAGACAATACCCTCCTACAGCACGTTGAGAGGCTATGGACACTAGACTTGCTGCCATTCAAGAACGAACGCAAGATGGTTCGGTCCAAAGAGGACAAGTATGCCATAGCTCTACTCGAGCAGAAGACTACGTGGGTCGAGGTCGACGGAGTGCTAAGATACGTGACCCCACTCTTGAGGCGGGAAGGGATGCCCACTCTGCATGTGCCTAAGGGAGCGACACACCACTACCTACAGAGCACTGAGCGGCGCCTCGCCAAGGACCCCCCCCAAGCAATGATATATCGCACCGAGATCGAGAAGCTGATCACGACCGGCCACATAAAGAAAATCGATGACCACGAGGCAGAAAGGACGACAGAGTCATGGTACGTGCCCCACCACAAGAGGTCTATGTTCTGCGGGCTGAGTCAAGCCCCGGCTCCAACGGACCCGGACCTAGACGACTGTCTAACCCTGGAGAGTGCTCAGAAAAGGACATTCCTATGGCACCACCCGGAACTTCCCCCCACCACAGACCTCGACGCATCTGCCTACGAGGAAGCGGAACTTCTTCTGCTACAGAGAACACAAAGAGACTCCTTCCCAGAAGAAATAGATTGTCTGAGAAGGGAAAAGCCAGTCCCCTCAGACAGTTGACTCCTCACCTTAGCCCCAGAGATCGACGCCCAGCACCTCATCAGGGTGGGTGGTCGATTGAGACGGGCCCCGGACTTGGCTGAGGATGTTAAGCATCCCATCATCCTAAACAGCCGACACAAGATAACAGATCTGATCATCCAGAAGTACGACAAGGTGGTGTGCCACGCAGGGGCCGAGCGAGTCTTTGCGGAGATCCGACGGCGCTTCTGGATACTCCAAGGGAGAGAAGCTGTACGTCGACTTGCCCGACCTGTCGCAAGTGGAGGGCACAGCCTTGTATTCCGAAGATGGCAGACCTGCCTCCCTGCCGCCTCCGACTCGCCGAGCGGGCCTTCCATTCCAGGGGCGTGGACTGCTTCGGCCCATTCAACGTCAAGAAGGGAAGAGGAACAGAGAAGAGGTGGGGCATCGTGTACAAGTGTATGACCACCCGAGCTGTTCACATTGAGCTCCTCCAGTCGATGAGTACAGACTCGTTCCTCATGTCATTCCGAAGGTTCCAAGCAAGGAGAGGGACCCCATCAGTGCTATTGTCCGACCAAGGGACAAATTTCCGAGGAGGAGACACGGAACTGAGAGAGAGCTTCCTGACCATGGGTGAAGAACTCAAGATCCGCCTCGCTCCTGCTCAGGTCACCTTCCAGTTCAACCCCCCGAATGCCCCCCATTTCGGGGGAACGTGGGAGAGAGAGGTCCGATCCATAAAGACTGCTATGTACACCGTACTTGGAGCCCAGACCGTGGGCGATGAAGTCCTGGCTACGGTCCTCACAGAGATTGAGGGAGTTCTGAACTCCAAGCCCCTCGGCTACGTTCCAAGCGACGTAGCTGACATCGACCCCATCACCCCAAACTACCTCTTGATGGGGCGGCTGGACCCTGCCCTTCCTCAGACGGTGTACAGACAGGACGAGATGAACGGCCGGAGGATGTGGAGACACAGCCAAGTACTGGCCGACCAGTTTTGGGCCCGCTTCCTCCTACACTACCTACCATCCCTTCAAGCCCGTCAGAAGTGGGTTAAAGACAGGGACAACCTGACAGTGGGTACCGTCGTGATGATAATAGACCAGTCACTACCCCGAGCTACGTGGCCAGCCGGCCGTGTGAGCAAAGTGATTAACGGTTCCGATGGGAAGGTCAGAGCGGCAGAAGTCATCGTCCAAGGGCGGACCTACACCAGACCAGTAGCCAAGTTGATAGAGCTGCCTGCTTTCCCTGACCCCCCTGACGACGACGATAACCCACTGACCTTATAGATTATTTCCAACTCCCCATAGCACATTATGGAGAAGTTGACTTGACCCTTAATATTAATCTGTGCCCCACATTTATTTACTAATTAGGTTCGGACTAATTAGGGGGCGGCTGTTCTGAAGGTCCAGATTAACACTGAAAGTCTGCGTTTATTATTTTGTATAATTTGTATATTGTTTATATATATAAGATATATATCTTTACGCCATCTGTTTGCATAATAGTATTCTTCGCTCGCCTCATTGGGTCCCATCCTTGTATTCTTCGCTCGCCTCATTGGGTCCCATCCTTGACGTTGTAGGCGCCAGAGACGCGCCCCCTAGACATGGTTTCTAGACATGTTCAGACACGTTCAGACAAGCCCAGAGCAAGCGCATTGATTCTGTACAGGTGAATCGGCTGAGCCCCATAGGGATCAGTTTGAGTATATATTGTAGACGGTGCAAGCAGCCGCAGCGGCAGTAACATACCAGGAGAACTAGCAGAGCGAGAGTGTGAGACGTCCGGTACAGTTGTACACAGACCGATAGCAGTGTATCGTTATAGAAAGCTAATGGCTACAACTATAATATTGTAGAACCATTATTGGCACAGTATAGTGACTCGTGTAAGCGAAGTAACGTGGAGAGACTTATAGTTAAACCCAGCGCCGTTTGGTATAACTACTCATTGGAGACCGTCTGCGGGTTAGCTTCAAGTACAAACGAAGCTAGCTAGCTACCATCTATGCCAACGGGCTTTTGGATTAATAGCTATTAACCCTGCCATCGGGCGCTAGGATTACAAGGACCGGTTCCGTACGAGACCCCTTCTTCCAGCGGCGACAGGATTATCCGACCGGTCTACAGTTCCTCCGGAGCAGGGCTCCAGAGGGAAACCATCGTCTCCAGCCACCATTTGCTTTCCCTGTATCGCCTCGTTTCATCTTACTCCCTTCAGAGCTCCGGTCGAGTATCCGTAATCTAGGAACTATTCATTACCGCTGACTTTGATACACTGACATTCTATTATTAAAGGAGAACCGTGATAACTAATATGTATGTTGCTATGACTATTAAAATACTGTTAACTTGGTATCCCTGTCCCTGCGCAGTCAATTGAGTGTCCGCCATTTTGTCTAACTGTACTGTCTGGCTATTAATATTCTTTAGTAGTGGTTTAATCTAAACAATCTTTAATACAGTCAGGGTTGTGTAGCCCCTTAGCTACAGACACTGTTGGAGCGCAGCAGATTGGCCTTGGAGGTAAGGGAGCCTGACCAGTAACTGGCACGTCACTGATTCGGCCCCTGGCGACAGCGGGAGGGTGTACAAATGGTAAATAAATGGTAAATGGCTGCATTTATATAACAGCTTTTATCCAAAGCGCTTTACAATTTGTTCCCCACATTTTACCCATTCACTCACACATTCACACAGCGACGGCGGAGGCGACCATGCAAGGTGCCAACCTGCTCATCAGGACCAATTTGGGGTTAAGTGTCTTGCTCATGGACACTTTTGACACGTTGCCCGGGAGGAGCGGGAATCGAACCGGGAACCTCCGGATTACCAGACGACTGCTCTAGACGTCGCACCCTAGCCACTGTCGCCCCTATCCACTGTCGCCCCCTATCCACTGTCACCCCTAACCACTGTCGCCCCCTAACCACTGTCGCCCCCTAACCACTGTCGCCCCCTAGCCACTGTCGCCCCCTATCCACTGTCACCCCTATCCACTGTCACCCCCTAACCACTGTCGCCCCCTAACCACTGTCACCCCCTATCCACTGTCGCCCCCTATCCACTGTCACCCCCTATCCACTGTCGCCCCCTATCCACTGTCACCCCTATCCACTGTCGCCCCCTATCCACTGTCACCCCCTATCCACTGTCGCCCCCTATCCACTGTCGCCCCCTATCCACTGTCGCCCCCTATCCACTGTCACCCCCTATCCACTGTCGCCCCCTATCCACTGTCGCCCCTATCCACTGTCACCCCCTATCCACTGTCACCCCTAACCACTGTCACCCCCTATCCACTGTCACCCCCTATCCACTGTCGCCCCTATCCACTGTCACCCCCTATCCACTGTCGCCCCCTATCCACTGTCACCCCTAACCACTGTCGCCCCCTAACCACTGTCGCCCCCTAACCACTGTCGCCCCCTATCCACTGTCGCCCCTATCCACTGTCGCCCCCTATCCACTGTCACCCCTAACCACTGTCGCCCCCTAACCACTGTCGCCCCCTAACCACTGTCGCCCCCTAGCCACTGTCGCCCCCTATCCACTGTCACCCCTATCCACTGTCACCCCCTAACCACTGTCGCCCCCTAACCACTGTCACCCCCTATCCACTGTCGCCCCCTATCCACTGTCACCCCCTATCCACTGTCGCCCCCTATCCACTGTCGCCCCCTATCCACTGTCGCCCCCTATCCACTGTTACCCCTATCCACTGTCGCCCCCTATCCACTGTCACCCCTATCCACTGTCGCCCCCTATCCACTGTCACCCCTATCCACTGTCGCCCCCTATCCACTGTCACCCCCTATCCACTGTCGCCCCCTATCCACTGTCACCCCTATCCACTGTCGCCCCCTATCCACTGTCACCCCCTATCCACTGTCGCCCCCTATCCACTGTCGCCCCCTATCCACTGTCACCCCCTATCCACTGTCGCCCCCTAACCACTGTCGCCCCCTATCCACTGTCACCCCCTATCCACTGTCACCCCTAACCACTGTCACCCCCTATCCACTGTCACCCCCTATCCACTGTCGCCCCTATCCACTGTCACCCCCTATCCACTGTCACCCCTAACCACTGTCACCCCTATCCACTGTCGCCCCCTATCCACTGTTACCCCCTATCCACTGTCACCCCCTAACCACTGTCACCCCTATCCACTGTCACCCCTATCCACTGTCGCCCCCTATCCACTGTCGCCCCTATCCACTGTCGCCCCCTATCCACTGTCACCCCCTATCCACTGTCGCCCCTATCCACTGTCACCCCCTATCCACTGTCGCCCCCTATCCACTGTCACCCCTATCCACTGTCACCCCTATCCACTGTCGCCCCCTATCCACTGTCGCCCCCTATCCACTGTCGCCCCCTATCCACTGTCGCCCCCTATCTACTGTCACCCCCTATCCACTGTCACCCCTATCCACTGTCACCCCCTATCCACTGTCGCCCCCTATCCACTGTCGCCCCCTATCTACTGTCACCCCCTATCCACTGTCACCCCTATCCACTGTCACCCCCTATCCACTGTCACCCCCTATCCACTGTCGCCCCCTATCCACTGTCACCCCTATCCACTGTCACCCCCTATCCACTGTCGCCCCCTATCCACTGTCACCCCCTATCCACTGTCACCCCCTATCCACTGTCACCCCCTATCCACTGTCGCCCCCTATCCACTGTCACCCCCTATCCACTGTCGCCCCCTATCCACTGTCACCCCCTATCCACTGTCACCCCTATCCACTGTCACCCCCTATCCACTGTCACCCCTATCCACTGTCACCCCTATCCACTGTCACCCCCTATCCACTGTCGCCCCCTATCCACTGTCACCCCCTATCCACTGTCACCCCTATCCACTGTCACCCCCTATCCACTGTCGCCCCCTATCCACTGTCACCCCTATCCACTGTCACCCCCTATCCACTGTCGCCCCCTATCCACTGTCACCCCCTATCCACTGTCACCCCCTATCCACTGTCACCCCCTATCCACTGTCACCCCTAACCACTGTCACCCCCTATCCACTGTCACCCCCTATCCACTGTCACCCCTATCCACTGTCGCCCCCTATCCACTGTCGCCCCCTATCCACTGTCACCCCTATCCACTGTCGCCCCCTATCCACTGTCGCCCCCTATCCACTGTCACCCCTAACCACTGTCGCCCCCTATCCACTGTCGCCCCCTATCCACTGTCACCCCTAACCACTGTCACCCCTAACCACTGTCACCCCTAACCACTGTCGCCCCCTATCCACTGTCACCCCCTATCCACTGTCGCCCCCTATCCACTGTCGCCCCCTATCCACTGTTACCCCCTATCCACTGTCACCCCCTAACCACTGTTACCCCCTATCCACTGTCACCCCCTAACCACTGTCACCCCCTATCCACTGTCGCCCCCTATCCACTGTCACCCCTATCCACTGTCACCCCTATCCACTGTCGCCCCCTATCCACTGTCACCCCCTAACCACTGTCACCCCTATCCACTGTCGCCCCCTATCCACTGTTACCCCCTATCCACTGTCACCCCCTAACCACTGTCACCCCTATCCACTGTCACCCCTATCCACTGTCGCCCCCTATCCACTGTCGCCCCTATCCACTGTCGCCCCCTATCCACTGTCGCCCCCTATCCACTGTCGCCCCCTATCCACTGTCGCCCCCTATCCACTGTCACCCCCTATCCACTGTCACCCCCTATCCACTGTCGCCCCCTATCCACTGTCACCCCCTATCCACTGTCACCCCCTATCCACTGTCACCCCTATCCACTGTCACCCCCTATCCACTGTCACCCCCTATCCACTGTCACCCCCTATCCACTGTCGCCCCCTATCCACTGTCACCCCTATCCACTGTCACCCCCTATCCACTGTCGCCCCCTATCCACTGTCACCCCCTATCCACTGTCACCCCCTATCCACTGTCACCCCTAACCACTGTCACCCCCTATCCACTGTCACCCCTATCCACTGTCGCCCCCTATCCACTGTCGCCCCCTATCCACTGTCGCCCCCTATCCACTGTCGCCCCTATCCACTGTCGCCCCCTATCCACTGTCACCCCCTATCCACTGTCGCCCCTATCCACTGTCACCCCCTATCCACTGTCGCCCCCTATCCACTGTCACCCCTATCCACTGTCACCCCTATCCACTGTCGCCCCCTATCCACTGTCGCCCCCTATCCACTGTCGCCCCCTATCCACTGTCGCCCCCTATCTACTGTCACCCCCTATCCACTGTCACCCCTATCCACTGTCACCCCCTATCCACTGTCGCCCCCTATCCACTGTCGCCCCCTATCTACTGTCACCCCCTATCCACTGTCACCCCTATCCACTGTCACCCCCTATCCACTGTCACCCCCTATCCACTGTCACCCCTATCCACTGTCACCCCCTATCCACTGTCACCCCCTATCCACTGTCGCCCCCTATCCACTGTCACCCCTATCCACTGTCACCCCCTATCCACTGTCGCCCCCTATCCACTGTCACCCCCTATCCACTGTCACCCCCTATCCACTGTCACCCCCTATCCACTGTCGCCCCCTATCCACTGTCACCCCCTATCCACTGTCGCCCCCTATCCACTGTCACCCCCTATCCACTGTCACCCCTATCCACTGTCACCCCCTATCCACTGTCACCCCTATCCACTGTCACCCCTATCCACTGTCACCCCCTATCCACTGTCGCCCCCTATCCACTGTCACCCCCTATCCACTGTCACCCCTATCCACTGTCACCCCCTATCCACTGTCGCCCCCTATCCACTGTCACCCCTATCCACTGTCACCCCCTATCCACTGTCGCCCCCTATCCACTGTCACCCCCTATCCACTGTCACCCCCTATCCACTGTCACCCCTAACCACTGTCACCCCCTATCCACTGTCACCCCCTATCCACTGTCACCCCTATCCACTGTCGCCCCCTATCCACTGTCGCCCCCTATCCACTGTCACCCCTATCCACTGTCGCCCCCTATCCACTGTCGCCCCCTATCCACTGTCACCCCTAACCACTGTCGCCCCCTATCCACTGTCGCCCCCTATCCACTGTCACCCCTAACCACTGTCACCCCTAACCACTGTCACCCCTAACCACTGTCGCCCCCTATCCACTGTCACCCCCTATCCACTGTCGCCCCCTATCCACTGTCGCCCCCTATCCACTGTTACCCCCTATCCACTGTCACCCCTATCCACTGTCGCCCCCTATCCACTGTTACCCCCTATCCACTGTCACCCCCTAACCACTGTCACCCCCTATCCACTGTCGCCCCCTATCCACTGTCACCCCTATCCACTGTCACCCCTATCCACTGTCGCCCCCTATCCACTGTCACCCCCTAACCACTGTCACCCCTATCCACTGTCGCCCCCTATCCACTGTTACCCCCTATCCACTGTCACCCCCTAACCACTGTCACCCCTATCCACTGTCACCCCTATCCACTGTCGCCCCCTATCCACTGTCGCCCCTATCCACTGTCGCCCCCTATCCACTGTCACCCCCTATCCACTGTCGCCCCCTATCCACTGTCACCCCCTATCCACTGTCGCCCCCTAACCACTGTCACCCCTATCCACTGTCGCCCCCTATCCACTGTCACCCCTATCCACTGTCACCCCTATCCACTGTCGCCCCCTATCCACTGTCGCCCCCTATCCACTGTCGCCCCCTATCCACTGTCGCCCCCTATCCACTGTCACCCCCTATCCACTGTCACCCCCTATCCACTGTCGCCCCCTATCCACTGTCACCCCCTATCCACTGTCACCCCCTATCCACTGTCACCCCTATCCACTGTCACCCCCTATCCACTGTCACCCCCTATCCACTGTCACCCCCTATCCACTGTCGCCCCCTATCCACTGTCACCCCTATCCACTGTCACCCCCTATCCACTGTCGCCCCCTATCCACTGTCACCCCCTATCCACTGTCACCCCCTATCCACTGTCACCCCTAACCACTGTCACCCCCTATCCACTGTCACCCCCTATCCACTGTCACCCCTATCCACTGTCGCCCCCTATCCACTGTCGCCCCCTATCCACTGTCACCCCTATCCACTGTCGCCCCCTATCCACTGTGGCCCCCTATCCACTGTCGCCCCCTATCCACTGTCACCCCCTATCCACTGTCGCCCCCTATCCACTGTCGCCCCCTATCCACTGTCGCCCCCTAACCACTGTCGCCCCCTATCCACTGTCACCCCTATCCACTGTCACCCCCTATCCACTGTCGCCCCCTATCCACTGTCACCCCTATCCACTGTCACCCCCTATCCACTGTCACCCCCTATCCACTGTCACCCCCTATCCACTGTCACCCCCTATCCACTATCACCCCCTATCCACTGTCACCCCCTATCCACTGTGGCCCCCTATCCACTGTCGCCCCCTATCCACTGTCACCCCCTATCCACTGTCACCCCCTATCCACTGTCACCCCTAACCACTGTCACCCCCTATCCACTGTCACCCCTAACCACTGTCACCCCCTATCCACTGTCACCCCTAACCACTGTCGCCCCCTATCCACTGTCACCCCCTATCCACTGTCGCCCCCTATCCACTGTCACCCCCTAACCACTGTCACCCCCTATCCACTGTCGCCCCCTAACCACTGTCACCCCCTATCCACTGTCGCCCCCTATCCACTGTCACCCCCTATCCACTGTCGCCCCCTATCCACTGTCACCCCTAACCACTGTCACCCCCTATCCACTGTCGCCCCTAACCACTGTCGCCCCCTATCCACTGTCGCCCCCTATCCACTGTCACCCCCTATCCACTGTCACCCCCTATCCACTGTCGCCCCCTACCTACTGTCACCCCCTATCCACTGTCGCCCCCTATCCACTGTCGCCCCCTATCCACTGTCACCCCCTATCCACTGTCACCCCCTATCCACTGTCACCCCCTATCCACTGTCACCCCCTATCCACTGTCACCCCCTAACCACTGTCACCCCCTAACCACTGTCGCCCCCTATCCACTGTCGCCCCCTATCCACTGTCGCCCCCTATCCACTGTCACCCCCTATCCACTGTCGCCCCCTATCCACTGTCACCCCCTATCCACTGTCGCCCCCTAACCACTGTCGCGCCCTATCCACTGTCGCCCCCTATTCACTGTCGCCCCCTATCCACTGACACCCCCTATCCACTGTCGCCCCCTACCTACTGTCGCCCCCTATCCACTGTCGCCCCCTACCTACTGTCGCCCCCTATCCACTGTCGCCCCCTATTCACTGTCGCCCCCTATCCACTGTCGCCCCCTATCCACTGTCGCCCCCTATCCACTGTCGCCCCCTAACCACTGTCACCCCCTATCCACTGTCACCCCCTATCCACTGTCACGCCCTATCCACTGTCACCCCCTATCCACTGTCACCCCCTATCCACTGTCACCCCCTAACACGCCAGTGCAAAAAGCTTTTTTAAAACGTATGTTATTTTTTTTTACAATGAGGGTGAAATATAAAACTTGAGAGTGCTATATAATGTAGTCCACTTAACATGTACAGGTATTGTACATAAAAAGAGGAGGAATCTCCCAGCAATCATGGTGTGTAAAGATTATGTACAGTTAGTGGCCTGTATGAAAGAGGCGGGGTATAGGAAGAGGGAAGACTGGTGGGGAAATTAATATGAGGCGACTTCCTCGCTGAAAACAAGGACACTATAAAAGAAGGAAGGGCCATCACATCTGAATACCAGCTTCCTATGCTCTGCTTGGTGCCAGTTCTATTGTAGCCTGTATTGAAAGCTATCTATCTGAGGAAATATAAATCAACCAATATATAAAATGTCAGCTAGTTAACAATGCAACACATTGCAGATGATTCTGACATCCCAGGTAAAAACCTGTTTAAATAATCCCATTCAACCCATTCAACGTTTTCACACTTGGCACCAATGTGTGTTCATGTGACGTGATGACCCTTCCTTCTTTTATAGTTTCCTTGACTGAGAACTCAACGCCACGTCACTCACGTCATTAGCGAAATAGCAATCAATTGCTTAAAATGTCAGGAATGTCAATTTCAATAAATAATAAAAATATTTTAAAAATGTTATGTCAAAACTAGCCAAATTGTTAGCATAGCTTACCCTCGTTGTCTGTAAATCATCAAAAAAGGTGAAATACACTTGGCGGCTACGTGGCGTAGTGGGCAAGGCGCTCGCCACAAATGCGGAGAGACGCTGGGCTCGCCTGTTCGAGCCCAGCGCTCCACATTGCTTTCAGTTTAGCTGGTCGTTCATACTAATACACATTGGCCGTATTAGGGGGTGGGAAACTGATGGGTGGGGATCGGGCGTTGTGGACAGCGACTCCTACAGGTCGGTTGGTGCGCCTGCGCAGTAGAATCAGGAAGTGTCGGGGGCAGCGTGAGCCTCCCACGCGTTACTCCTCGCCACTGAGAGATCGAGCTGCGCAGGTGAAAAGATGCGACTGCTGTTACCTCAAGTACCGGAGGGGACTTGTGCTATGTATGACTTAGTCCACATTGCAGCCGGCTTGTGGGAGGCAAGAAACAGCGTTCGTGACAGGGGAGGGTTGAATTGGATGATACGAAATTGGGATGGGAGAAAAATATAGAAAATGGGAGAAAAAGTGAAAAAAACAAAAAAAAAAAAGTGAAATACGTCATCGGCACCCAAAATATAACAAAAATTGCCTTTAAAAAAAACAAACATTAAAATAGCTTTTAAAACGTCAATATGTTTCTAAGACACTAATCACAGCAAATCTGAAAAAAAAAGAACTTCTACTACTTTTACCAGTAGCCTATAAGCAATTTCACGTCTTAATCTATTCATTCCGCGGAGTCGCGTCGTACCAGCTTGATTTTCCAGAGCTAGTGAGGGAAGCAGCTATAGGGAGGTCCGCGTCCTGGTTCCTCCACGTCTCTGCCTATATCACTCACTTTGGAGTAGAACGCTTTCATGTGGTGAATAGAGCCATGTAGCACCGTGGTCTACAGTCACTGTGGGAGCCTGTAGCAGTCCTACTTTGATGCCGTGTGAACAGGATACACACATCATTCCCCTTTGAGTATAGAAACCTGAAAAGGGGCGCATACAAAAAAAAAAATAATTATCTTTAGATCCTGAATGAAAGACTGTGTCGTGGAACCCCTGTACACGGTTATTCTGGGGAGTCTGTGGCGCCACAGAGAGGCGACCTGTACATGTACACACCATAGCGTACGTACTGTGTATAATATCCATCACTTTGGAGCGGAACGCTGAAAATGGCCACACAAAGACGTTCATGCGTTGGATAAAACCACGCTGTGAGATGTTCTGGTAGCCGGTCGGCATGTAGCCTTTTTACAACGCATCCGCGTTTCCGGCGCTCTGATTGGCCAGGTCATGTGACATGTGCGCCCAATAGCGTGTTTGCCCATTTCCGCATCGAACAGCCTGCAAACTACCTGGCGTTCTATCGCCATGCTCTAAGACAAACCCTAACCTTAACCAACTTCGAAAGAGTGCCTAAGCTTAACCGGCGAAAGAACTTGCCGTCCCACGATTGGCGCTCATGTCACATGACCTGGCCAATCAGAGCACAAAGCGGGAACCCGGAAACGCGGATGCGTTGTAAAAAGGCTTCAAGCAGCCGGTCATTACTGTGAGAGTCTGCACCTATTGGTTATTGTATTATTATTGTAATAATGATAGTAATAATAATAATAATAATAATAATAATAATAATAATAATAATAATAATAATAATAATAATAATAATAATAATAATAATAATAATAATAATAATAATAATAATAATAATAATAATAATAATAATAATAATAATAATAATAATAATAATAATAATAATAATAATAATAATAATAATAATAATAATAATAATAATAATAATAATAATAATAATAATAATAATAATAATAAAAATAATAATAATAATAATAACAATAATACACTTTATTTGTATAGCACCTTTCATACATAAATTGCAGCTCAAAGTGCTTATTGTAGCGCTGGTCCACGCGTAACACGCTCCAGTGATCGTCTTCAGGTTCCCCGAGCTAGAACTAATCTTGGCAAGATGGCTTTCTGTATTAGTGCAGCGGAGTCATGGAATCTGTTACAACGTGACCTAGAACTAGGCACTCTTGTTTCTTTTTGACCTTTTAGATTTTTTTTATCGGTAATCGTCCACCATCAACATGTAATTGTTTCAGCTAATTGCTCCTGCTTATGAACTGTAGTATTATTATTAAAACACACACACACACACCTTTCCCACTGCTCACTATTAACTGATAACTTGGAAGATGGAAGATTTTTTTGTTTTGGATTAAAACATTTGAATGGACTATACATTTTGGCTCCTTTTATCATTTTAAAGTTGTAATTGTTTTGTTTACCCACAAGAACAACTAGGGGTCGGCTTGTACGAGCCAAATTCTTATACCAGAATAGGGGAACATTTTATCTTTATTGTCTCATTAGATACAAGTGTATTATATTATTTGTGCTTTGGGTTTATTACATGTGTTTATCATTATGTCATAAGAAATATGGAGTCTTACCTGGTCTACTCCTGGTAGTCCGCTCAGATAGGCCTCAGGTAGAGCGGTGGCATACCGTTTTTGACCGCACTTGATTGTTAGTTTGTCTTCATTTACTAAACCCCTTTTGTTTGTTTTATAGTTATAGCCAGCTATTGGGGCTGTTGTTAAAATAAATACTTTGCTTTAAAATAAATCTTGTTTATTTTATAAAATACGCCGGCTCTCTTAAATCAGTTTTTTGGACTGCAATTCGGAGCGTGTCTGACTGCCAACATCATACCTGGAGCCAACTGTGGTCCATAGGATTGCCTTTACAATTATTATTATTATAATAATAATAATTATTATTATTGTAACTGAGGGGTACAATTCCCTGACTGTATTGATAAGTATGGTATCATTAAACCACTACCGTCTTATGTACTTTAATTACTGGCCATACAGTACATGATATATATAATGATGAACACTTCCCACAATGAAATCGGTTCCACACAAAGTTGTAATTAAGTATTTATTGCAGCAAAAGGTACATAATATACTTCTCTATTTCACTTTGAATGCGCTTATAAGGCAAAGGAATGTGCGTAGGCAAATCAATAACGAATGTCCATTCTCTGGTTACGCAGGAGGTAATTATACAACCTGAATCTTAGGGAATTATATCTATGGTACACTAGTAATATAGCGGGAGATACTGGAAGGGTCCCCCCGGTTGTAAGCCAGCAAGGGTAGAGGATCTGTCGGTAATAGAGTCTGGGTCAACGATGATAAGGAGACTCCGAGTACGGGAGACGGTGCAATAAGATCTTGATCCACAGACGAATACAGCTGTTCTCCGTAGCCTGTAGCTCCACAGGGAAGCTAGCCTGCCTCAGGCTTCTGAGGGGCAGACTCGACGTGGCTCCTCACATGGTAAATCCCACACACGTGTGGGCGTCGGCGATTCTCCGCTCCATTAATCACAGGACCAAAAGCAAATATAATCCAGCCGTAAAGGGCTATGCAGTCGTCGGGTAGATAATCCAGTGTACATGTCCAGACGGTCCTCGTCTAGGGCTCCTCGGGTGAAAGCGCCATGAAAGCAGCCCAGCCTGGATAAGCACTCTAGCTGATACGAGGAAAACGTTGGTGATGCTGGTCACTGTAGAACTTTAGCCGCACGATACACTATACACAAATAGACTATTACTGACTTAATAGAATATGTCGCACTCGACGGTATAGCGCCAAACTCTGACACTTCAGTTATTAATTCGCACGCGGTCTCAATGCTCTATTTGGGGCCAAACAGGCCATACTTCACCGCACGTAGTATCGTGGGTGAGGCTTCAACTTATTGGGTAACATACTTCTGTATTCACCTGCGCCGTATTTATACGCTTAGATGAATAAACTAGTACCAGCTTTATTCCTGTCTCATATCCTTGCGCAATACCATTCATGTCCAGGCATGTCCCCGGCGGTGACTTTGAACCTGACTTTGGAGGCATGGCCTTGGCGCCTGTGGACCGCTGTCCAATAGGAGAATGAAATATTATGGTCTGTACTAGGCTAAAGGGATATTCCGTGTATATGTACAAGGAATATACAAGGGATATCAAACGATATACAAATATTATGCAATATATATCAATCAATAAATATATATATTCGGTTTAATCTGATCCTTTGTAACAGCCGCCTACTAATTAGTCCCACCTAATTAGCTAAGCAGAGACAGATTAACCGCACTGTCCACTACTCAATGTCTGTTGTGAGGGGTAGGGCAGTTCACAAAGTCATGGGGTCATGGTCGTCATCAATAGTCTCGGGGAGCCTTGGCAACTCTATTAGCCTCGCCACGGGTCGGGTGTAGATCCGCCCTTGGACGAGCACTTCGGCTGCTCGGACCTTTCCGTCGGCACCGGTGATCACTTTGCTTACGCGGCCAGCCGGCCACATAGCTCGGGGTAGTGACTGGTCGATAATCATGACGACTGTTCCTTCTGTCAAATTGTCTCTCTCTTTCACCCATTTCTGGCGGGTCTGTAGAGACGGTAGATAGTGGAGTAGGAAGCTGTTCCAAAACTTGTCAGCCAATACTTGACTGTACCTCCACATTCTTCGGCCGTTCGCTTCTTCAGGCCTGTACATTGTCTGTGGTAGCGCGGGGTCCAGCCGCACCATCAAGAGTGTGTTGGGGGTGACTGGGTCGACATCTGCTACATCACTTGAGACGTAACCGAGGGGCTTTGAGTTCAATACTCCCTCGATCTCCGTGAGGACTGTCATTAGGACTTCTTCCGCCACGGTCTGGGCCCCAAGCACGGCGTACAGGGCTGTCTTTATTAAACGTACTTCTTGTTCCCAAGTTCCACCGAAGTGAGGTGCATTCGGGGGATTAAACTGGAAGTCAATCTGGGATGGAGCGAGGTGGGTCTTAAGTTCTGGGCCCATAGCTTGGAAGCTCTCTCTCAGCTCTCTTTCTCCGCCTTTGAAGTTTGTCCCGTGATCAGACAATAATATAGACGGTTTGCCTTTCCGCGATGTGAATCTTCGGAAGGCCATAAGGAATGAGTCTGTGCTCATGGTTGGAAGGAGTTCTATATGCATCGCTCGGGTGGTCATGCATTTGAATACAATACCCCACCGCTTCTCGGTTCCTCTTCCTTTCTTTACATACAGCGGGATAGATTGTTGCTTGCGTGGGGCTATTCTTGAGCGAGCCAGGATGAAGGCAGTATGTATTTCTCCTCCCTCCTCTCGGGCACGCAAGTAGGCCACCGAACCGTAGGCTACTTCGGAGGCGTCGCTGAAGACGTGCAGGTCCATCTGGCACGTCTCCGGCCTCACTGTGGGTGGGAAGTAGCTGCGGCGTATGTTGACACCTGGGAGTGAGCTGAGTTCTGTCTCCCACTCTCTCCATGTGGATGCAAGGTGCTCGGGTATGGGGTCGTCCCAGCCCTGGTCCTTGTCCCATAACGCTCTTACAATCATCTTTGCCCTGGTGGTGTAAGGTAGAATACATCCCAACGGGTCATATTGTCTGGCGAGTGTTCTGTATACACTCCGTCTGGTGGTCGGTAGTGCAGTCGACCTTCCCTGCTCCTTGGTCAGGGGTGTGTGTTTATAATGGAGCGAGTCTGTTTTGAAGCGCCAGACTAGTCCTAATGTCATTTCTTGGGCTTCTCCTGGGATGGTCGCCATCCAGGTCTCGCTGCTTGCTGCCTTGTCCTCTGGTGAGAGGCTGCGCAATACTTGCGGGTCGCTGCTGGCCCACTGCCTGAGATCAAAGCCACCTTTGATCAGGGAGGCGCGGAGCTTGAGTAGAAGGGCCTCGGCTTCTTCTGGCGTCGAGACGCTTTGCAGACAGTTGTCCACGTAGAAACTATTTCCTACACTTTGTCGGACCTCTTCATCAGCTGCTGGGTCCTCTGCGACGTGTTTTTGCAGTGCAAACGTAGCACAGCATGGGCTGCATGTGGTTCCGAAAGGGAGGACTTCCCATTGATAGATGGCTGGTTGCTCGTCCCCGATCCTCTCTCTCCATAGGAACCGCAGCAGGGGCTTGTCCTCCTCCACTAGTCTCACCTGCAGGAACATCCCTTTGATGTCGCCGCTGATGGCCACCTTGTCTTGGCGGAAACGTAGTAACACGCCTAGTAGAGAGAGGCCTAGTGTTGGGCCGGGCAAGAAATCTTTATTCAGATTTTGTGATCCGATCTGGTAGCTGCAGTTGAACACAATACGATCCTTGCCGTTGTGGTGGACTTTGTGGTGCGGCACGTACCATGATTCGGTCGTCTGATCGGCCTCTTTAATGTCAATTTTCTTTATGTGTTCCGCTGTGATTAGCTTGTTAATCTCAGCGCGGTACACAGTCTCTTGAGCGGGGTCTCTGGCTAGGCGCCGCTCTGTGTTCAATAGATACCGCTCCGTCGCTTCTTTTGGGGCGTGGAAGGTAGGCATACCCTCTCGCCTCAGGAGTGGAGTTGCGTATCTCATCACTCCGTTGACTTTGACTCTCTTTGTCCCCTGCTCGAGGAGGGCTATAGCGTAAATGTCTTCCTTGGAACGAATGTCTTTCTTTTCGTTCTTAAAGGGCATTGTCTCTAGTGTCCATAGCCTCTCGACATGCTGTAGGAGGGTGGTGTCTTCTTCTGTCACTCTGGAGTGGAGGCAGCTAGTGGCTGCTGTTCGGTTAAGAGACCTAGCGAGGGGGCCTTGTAGTGTCCATCCTAGGCGGGTCTCGACTGCTGCAGGACAGCCTCTGGGCCCTGTGTGGACCCGGTCCATCGGGACAATGAGGTCTGCATGGTCGGAGCCTATCAGCAGGGTCGGGGTGGCACCGTCTATGAGCGGTATAGGTAGTTGACGCAGGTGCACATATTTATCCATCAGCTTGGCGATGGGGTAGGTGTACTGCGACAGGCCTATTTCTTGGCTGGTGAAAGCGTTAGTAATCCTATACCGTCTCTCTGGCTGCCCGCTTGCTGCGATAGTGAAGGAGACATTCTCGCCCTTTATCGTCTTTAGATCTCTTCTGGGCCGCAGCGAACGCGAGGAGAAGGGTCTTCTCTGACCCGTCGTCAAGGACGGCGTATGTGTCCATGACCTTGTCTTGGTAACTCAATGTTACGCGGACCACCTTTAAGAGCACCCGGGCGCCCCCGCTGCTGGCGGGGTCAATGTACATAACACTTGCCTTTGTGCTGCTTGAGGGTGCAGGCTTTCTTCTGTTACTGTCGTGTAGGACGTCTAAGTGGGCTCCGTCACACCGACTACACCTCTTCTTTAAGCGGCAATCGGCTGCCATGTGACTGCACGCACATCGGTAACAGCGTCGGTTGGCCTTTATCCATTGACTCACCTCGTCGGCGTTCATCTTCTTGAACGTGTCACATTGTGACAGCCAGTGTTCATTTTCGCAGTACGGGCACACCATCTTCCACTTCTCTTTCATCGAGGGGGTGCTGTGGTTCTTGCTGCTCGGTACTGATTCTGATTGGTGCATGACGGTCACCAATCTGCGGCCATCGTTTGCTCTCCTAGGTCCCTCTCTGGAGCTTGGTGTGCTCCGCATGAACGTATCCAACCGTAGGCTGTTGACTTCTCTCGCCAGGAAGTCGGCTAGGTCTAGGAGGGATGGCTCGGGACCGTTAGGATCACGGTGGTTTCTTTGCCGCCTGAAGCGCTCCTGTCGGGCGGGCGGAAGCTTCTCTAAAATCCTCTCGACATTAGAGTTTGCGTACAGTTCGTGCATACCCTTTTCTCTTTGCGCCCCCAGCATCCCTACCAGGGATTGTACCTTGATAGACAGGTCATCTAGTGAGCGATTGTCTGTGGCTGGGGGTAGGCGGTCAATATGCCTTATCTCTTGTATTACGTAGTCCCATATGCGTCCATATCTTTGGTCGAGTGCTGCTAGAGCCGCGGTGTATGGGGTAGTAGAGGTGGCATAGGCCAGCGCTATATTGTGCACTCGGGGCACCTTGAGGTGCTTCAGTAGGATAGCATATTTGTACGGTTCATCAGCTACATCGGACATCATTGTCTCTAAGCACATTCGTAGCTCTGTGTACTGTGCTCTGTTCTCGTGTGTGAAGTCCGGGAACGTCGGTGTGCCAATGTATGATGCCATGGATGGCTGGCACATCGGTGAGCGTTGGAAGAGAGGCCTCCTAGGCGAGTCTCCTCTTACGCCTCTTGGTGGGCTGGTACCTGCTGGATACCATGGCCCGCGTACCCAGGTGCTGTTCCTCGGGGCTGGTCGTGCGTCAAGCTCACCCGTGAATTGAGTCGGGGGTCTGTAGCGCAGAGCCGCGGGGGTAAAGCCTGGGCTGTACTGGACCTCCTGGTCCTGTGGAGTACTGTGCTGCTGTTGGGCTTGACTCTCCTCCTCTCCCTCTTCTTCTTCCTCTGGCAGGTCATCTAGATCCTGTAGTCGTCTATTTAGCCTCTCCGCGGTGTAGACCGTTTCTTCCTTGTAGCTGGGTCTCACTTGGACCGGACGGGGAAGGGGTTCGGAGGGGGGTATAGGCTCTCTCTGGTGGTCGGGCTCAGGGTCGCTTGATCGGGTAGGGGAGGGTGCCCTTGACCCTTGTCTTGACGAGGCCCTGGAGCCCCGTGCGGAGGGAGGGGGTGTTGCCCTGGTGATCAGCTGCTCCATTATCTGCGCTTGTAATCGGTCGCGCTCGGCTTCGCGCTTGGTGAGAGCGAGGTCGCGCTCTGCTTCTCTTTGGGCACCGGCAGCGGCGCGCTGGGCTTCGGCCCGGTCCCTTCCCATATTCTCTTCCGTCTGAAGGCGTCTAATCTCTAGACGTGTACGATCTTCGTCGCTCCGTTGCTGCACTTGAAGGCGTTCTCTTTCCATGGAAGAATGTTCGCGCTCACTAAGCGTCTGTGCTTGGAGTCGATCGCACTCTGTTGAGGCTGCCAGGCTGGCGAGGAAGGCCTGTTCCAGCATCTTGTCCACCTCGCTGGGGGAAGACGCTGGTTGAGGTGATCCGCTCCTGGTAGTACTCGTTGGAGATCCGTTCTCCTGTGGCGAGTCGAGGAGATCCATCTCCGGGGTGCTCGCCTCTTCTTGTAGTGGGTCGAGTTCCATCCCTGGAGGGCTGTCTTTATCCTGGAGCTCTCCGGGGACTACTTCTTCGGTCTTGGCGGGGGGTAAAGTCATGTCAGGTCCCTCCTGGTCCCCTCCGTGAGCTTGGTCAGTTACGTTAGAACCCACTAGGGCCTCTATAGGCGGGGTAGCCTGGTCGATAGGGTCGGACATAATTTTACTATCTACTTTTTCCGCGTTTACCGTCTGTAGAAAGCTAGGTAGTATATTGGCAACGTAATCCTCTAAGTACTGAGGTGTCTGCCGTCTATGCTGCGGGCGATCTATTTTAGGAGAACCGTTTTGTGGAGTGTTCATCATTGGCCAAGTCAATATTAATACCACTATATTAATATTACGCTAGTTACCCTCCGGCTCGAAGGACCAATTGTAACTGAGGGGTACAATTCCCTGACTGTATTGATAAGTATGGTATCATTAAACCACTACCGTCTTATGTACTTTAATTACTGGCCATACAGTACATGATATATATAATGATGAACACTTCCCACAATAAAATCGGTTCCACACAAAGTTGTAATTAAGTATTTATTGCAGCAAAAGGTACATAATATACTTCTCTATTTCACTTTGAATGCGCTTATAAGGCAAAGGAATGTGCGTAGGCAAATCAATAACGAATGTCCATTCTCTGGTTACGCAGGAGGTAATTATACAACCTGAATCTTAGGGAATTATATCTATGGTACACTAGTAATATAGCGGGAGATACTGGAAGGGTCCCCCCGGTTGTAAGCCAGCAAGGGTAGAGGATCTGTCGGTAATAGAGTCTGGGTCAACGATGATAAGGAGACTCCGAGTACGGGAGACGGTGCAATAAGATCTTGATCCACAGACGAATACAGCTGTTCTCCGTAGCCTGTAGCTCCACAGGGAAGAAAGCTAGCCTGCCTCAGGCTTCTGAGGGGCAGACTCGACGTGGCTCCTCACAGGGTAAATCCCACACACGTGTGGGCGTCGGCGATTCTCCGCTCCATTAATCACAGGACGAAAAGCAAATATAATCCAGCCGTAAAGGGCTATGCAGTCGTCGGGTAGATAATCCAGTGTACATGTCCAGACGGTCCTCGTCTAGGGCTCCTCGGGTGAAAGCGCCATGAAAGCAGCCCAGCCTGGATAAGCACTCTAGCTGATACGAGGAAAACGTTGGTGATGCTGGTCACTGTAGAACTTTAGCCGCACGATACACTATACACAAATAGACTATTACTGACTTAATAGAATATGCAGTGATGGGCAAGCTACTTGGAAAATGTAGCAAGCTACACTACAAGTTACTCTCGATTAAATATAGCTCAACTACAATGGAAGCTATCCCCAGATAAATGTAGCAAGCTACACTACAAGAATATGGCAAAAATAGCTAGCTACATCGGCACTACTTTTTTTTTTTTTTTTTTACTTCATGATCAAGTTTCCATCAAACAAATAGACAGGCAAAATAAATGCTCAGTTTGATTGTTTATTATAAAACTGAAACAAGCCCTCGGTCTGGCTTTTTGTGTCATCCTTTTAACATGAACTTGTATTATGTACAAAATCCAGGAAGGCAAGTTTAGCTGGGTGCAGCCTCTACAAAAGAAAAGAAAGAGACCATTTGGTTTGATCAGTTTTTATAGTATAGTTTGTTGATTACTTTTGATGCAGTAATGGTCTTTTTCTTTTCTATTCTATCTTTATGTATTATTTATCCCTAAACTCTGCATCTTCTGGCTGCCTGATACCCTCTCCTAGCTGAAACCTGCCCACTTTATCAACCAAAAACACACTTCTTCAATATCTGCATTTTCACTAATAATAACTGTCTTACTGCATTTTACTATTATGCTACCATGTCTATACTACCACCAACTATGCTAATATGTCTATACTACTACAGTACAGTATGTACTCAAGAGTATAACACTCAAGCTCGACACTGCTAGACAAACAATACTGCTTATCCTTGGCTGCTAGATGTACCACTCACTCCTGCTGACTTGTTGTACACAATTTGTAAGTTGCTTTGAATGAAAGCGTCAGCTAAATGACCAAATGTATTTAAATATGTAACTCACAAAACATTCCATGGCCCCAAAATCATGTGGGGACCCCCCCTGGGGGTCCTGACCCACAGGTTGAGAACCACTGCTCTAGGTGATATTTTCCCTCTTAGTGTATGTACTATTTATGGTAGTTTGTTTTTTCTTTTCTCCACCCCCATAATATTGTTCATTTTCTGCCTACAGTGAAACATGTTAGTTAAATCTGTTGACAAAAAGTGCACTGACTTGTGTGCTGTTTGGGAAAGCTTTTCATCAGCTTACCTGAATATATGTGTTCTCAAGTTAGTGCTGGGCGTGTGGGATGTTGAGAGAAGCTTCGTTTTTGGCGGACACAATAAACACATATGTTGTTGTTATTGACATCATCTTCATCAATGCCATCAGCCCTGGAAACATCGAATCCTTCTGCTATTTCGCGCGGACTAACGGTTCGTTCATTCATTCATGGTCTACTCTGTGTTTAGATTTTTTTTACTTCCTGGTTTGCCGAGCTGGAGTGGCATGTCCCGCCCTATCCTGCCTCTGATTGGCCTACCCAGAATGTTTTGGCCTAATCGTGAGTCGTCATACTCATATGTAAACCAACCAACCAATCATAGTGGGTTTTCTCCAATAGCAGCCAGCTGCAGGACAGAAGAACACGACACTCTCAGGACCAAAGACACTCTTTTTTTTTGTGTCTGTTTCTCCGGATATGTAGCGTGTAGCGTTTTGCTGACGCTACGGCACTACTTGATTAGAAAACTAGCTGCGCTACAGAGATCACTACTTGATTCAAAAGTAGCGACGCTACCATCACGCTACTGAAAAATGTAGTTAAGCTATGTAGCGTCGCTACTTGTAGCTAGCTACTGCCCATCACTGAGAATATGTCGCACTCGACGGTATAGCGCCAAACTCTGACACTTCAGTTATTAATTCGCACGCGGTCTCAATGCTCTATTTGGGGCCAAACAGGCCATACTTCACCGCACGTAGTATCGTGGGTGAGGCTTCAACTTATTGGGTAACATACTTCTGTATTCACCTGCGCCGTATTTATACGCTTAGATGAATAAACTAGTACCAGCTTTATTCCTGTCTCATATCCTTGCGCTATACCATTCATGTCCAGGCATGTCCCCGGCGGTGACTTTGAACCTGACTTTGGAGGCATGGCCTTGGCGCCTGTGGACCGCTGTCCAATAGGAGAATGAAATATTATGGTCTGTACTAGGCTAAAGGGATATTCCGTGTATATGTACAAGGAATATACAAGGGATATCAAACGATATACAAATATTATGCAATATATATCAATCAATAAATATATATATTCGGTTTAATCTGATCCTTTGTAACAATTATCATCATTTATTTGATCTATTGTTTTAATTTAAATGGGGGCGACAGCGGTCGTCTGGTAATCAGAAGGTTCCCAGTTCGATGCCCGCTCCTCCCAGGGAGCGAGTCGAAGTGTCCTTGAACAAGACACTTAACCCCTAATTTCTCCTGATGAGCAGGTTGGCACCTTGTACGGTCGCCTCCGTCCATCGCTGTGTGAATGTGTGAGTGAATGGGTAAAATGTGAGGAACAAAATTGTAAAGCGCTATATAAATGCAGCCATTAAACATTTACCAAATTGATTGTATGTCCTGTACAATGCTTTGTACACTCAGCACCATTGAAAATTACAGTAAACAACAACAACAACAACAACAACAACAACAACAACAACAACAACAACAACAACAACAACAACAACAACAACAACAACAACAACAACAACACGCCAATGCAAAAACGTATGTTGTTGTTTTTTTACAATGAGGGTGAAAGTTGCATCTTGAGACGGAGGAACCCCGGCTCAGTAAACCTAGTTTCCGGCAGGCAAGAGGCAAGTAACACGCTTTGCTTTTACATACAGTGGAGCTGAACATTTAGAACTCACATTCTACTCAGTAGGTCATCCTCCAAATCCTGTTTTCGTGAAATAAATAACCACAAAGGACACAAGTCCTCCGTGCTCCCTGCAGGATTACATTATCTCTGTGATGTGTAGACTGTGTGTGAGAGAGGGAGAGAGAGAGAGAGAGAGAGAGAGAGAGAGAGAGAGAGAGAGAGAGAGAGAGAGAGAGAGAGAGAGAGAGAGAGAGAGAGAGAGAGAGAGAGAGAGAGAGAGAGAGAGATAGTGAGAGGGAGAGAGAGAGGATTAAAAACCGCAAGCCAAAGTAGTAGTCATCTGCTCATGGACAAGTGCTTTTAGTTAGAATATTGCTATGAAAATATAATGATTTCAAAACTGCTGTTCCTTCTATGTGCAAACCATCGCAATAACTGAAATGCTAATTCCTAGAAGGGTGACTCACTGCTGT
>NC_140168.1:27399126-27455372 GCF_963971535.1 Notolepis coatsorum | reverse complement strand
TTTTTTTTATTTAATTTTTTATTTTAATTAATTTAAATATTTATTTTTTATAGTTGTATTTTTATAGTGATCTGAGTATCCTCTTTATACTCTGAAACATCACCACATCGCTCTTATTGCGATATTCTCCACTCCTCATATATTCTCTATTTGTGCAAATTGGTCAATTGGACTACCAACACCAATATGGACGAGTAAGCATTCTAACATCGATCACCTGTCTATTACACCTTGAACCTCTTTAGATTTCGTATAGCGAGTACCGGCGGATAGCGGTTCCTACTTGGCAAACGTGATTTGTAAAACAAGTATGGTTCCCTTAGCTCTCCCCTAACTCAATTATACTGCACGCTGGTCTCATAAACGACAATAACATGCCACTGTTAAAGTTTAATGTGGCCCTTAACGGCACGGTGTGTTGTGTCCAGCACCTAGACAGAGCCGCCAGAGTGACAAAGTAGGGGGATTCAGTTAGAACTAATGGCGGACGGCTGGTGCTGAAAACTAAACAGGGCCGACCTATCTACTGGAGCTCCGTGCATACACACTGCACAGTGGGACATCCCTGGTGACAGTGTTGCGTGTTGTGGTAGTACTTCACGGACATTACTGTAGGAGAGGTGATGGGTCGGCTTTTGTAGTGCTGGCCTTTTTATCCCTCCAATTATAACCAGCCCAAGGCCAACCTTAGTAGCAGATCTTGCAGCAGGGTCAAAAGAGATAATGATGTGTTGGTTATAATGGCCTTTTTTTCTTCTTCTTTTTTTTAAGATAGTTGAAGTTTCTGCTATAATTGGAATATTTCTTACTGATCGTGCCAGAACTATTTCCCACCAGTCAAACCAAGTTGTGTTCATTTCCTGTACTGGAGGGAAATAAAGAGCTTTTTTTCTGCGTCTTATATCGGGATGGATTCATCTTGTGGACATACTGTACCTCAACAAGGACACTATAAAAGAAGGAAGGGTCGTCACGTCACTGTGTAGGGGGCGTGAACGCACATTGGTGCCAAGTGTGGAAACTTTCAGTTCGCCCAACATTGAGTTGAATGGGATCAGCCTCCTCCTCGTTTATGACCCGTCATTTAAACAGGTTATTACCTCCAATGTAAGAATCATCTGCAATTAGTTGCATCGTTAACTAGCTAACGTTTGATATATTGGTTGATGTATATTTCTTCAGATAGCTGGTATATTAATTAACATTTTAATACATGCTTCAATAGAACTGACACAAACGTCTGGCACCAAGCAGAGCATAGAACGCTGGTATTCTGACGTGAAGACCCTTCCTTTTTTTAATAGTTTCCTTGTACCTCAATCACCAGAGTCATATTGTTGACATGTGAAAATGGGTGATCTTGGTTTCTAAATCCATAGTGAGCCACGTTATGTGCAACTCCAGCTGACCTTGTCATCCAGTACAGGTTATGGTTTTCCTCTTGCTTCTCCCACTCGACAAGAAACATTTATCTGATCGCTTCACAAGCGCAGCTGCTGTCATGTTATAATACTGTAAGACGTTTATGTGTCTAGACTGAGGCCATGTCCACACGTATACGTATATATATATATTTTTTATTCTCAATGTTTTGGCCTCCCGTCCACATGAAAACAACAGGGTTTAGGTCACTGAAAAAAGAGCTGTTGGAAAATGCCTACCAGGGTGGAGATTTCTTTTATTATTCTGTTTTGCCTGTACAGTGTGGATGGGTGAAATGGAGCAAAATGGAGCTTTTGGAAAATGTTAACATGATGGCCAATGGCCCCATCTACACATAATGGTTATTTTTGAAAACGCAGTATTTTCTCTACAATCAGGACCATGGAGAGCTCCCTGCAGCCTGCCATCAGGTCAGTCCGTGTGAGTGTTGCACAGGAATTCTTTTGAAAAGGGGTGGTTTGGAAAATGTGTTTTCAGAATAAATTTTTACCGGTTTCCTGAGAACAGCACTCCAGCCGTGGGATTGTTGATAAGCCCTGTCGTAAAACCAGCAGAGGGGGCTTACCAACCATCCCACGTCTTCCATTAAGACCACTGTCATATGAGCAGTCTGACAGCACACATCACACAACACCAGTGATGCTTCTGAATGAAGACAGAGGGGTCTTCCCAACCATCCCACATCTTCCATTAAGACCACTGTCATATGAGCAGTCTGACAGCACACATCACACAACACCAGTGATGCTTCTGAATGAAGACGGAACTACGGACATTCAGGTTTCAAATGATTGAGCTTTCATGTTCACAACATGACAGATTTTTTCAAGCCTGCAATTGGTACAATAGCTACAATACAGTTTTAAATTGATTATACTTACAAAAAAGGGGGGGCTAATCTTTAAAAAAGAATACAATTATAATACAGGAAATAATAGTAACAATTACTGGGTCTCATTCTCGAACGAATTTACGACAACAAATTTCGTCTTAGCCAGATTTCGGCCCATTTAAGACATATTAGGGCTGGGAGCGGGAGTCCCCAAATGTTCCTGAGATCAGATTTGATCGTGGCTGAGAGCAGATTTAAGAGTGCTGAGGAGCACTCTTAAATCTGCTCTCAGCCACGATCAAATCTCATGATTGATTGACTAATTTAAAATTGTATCAACTTGACAGACTGTGTTCTCATAGTGATTCCTTCATGTCAACCCTACAGGCCTCATTGGAATTGATTACTTAATCATAATTAAAATAAATATGACAATATTTGTACGATAAGAAATTACGCATTTGATGTCGGAAAAATAAATAATATGGATTCATCTGATCACAGGGCAGCTGCTTAACCATATCTGAACCAGCTATTTTGGACAAATGTATAATTACTTTAATTACTCAGATATTCAAACACAATTATGCAATTATTGTGAAATGATTGAAAATAATTATTATTTAATGCTTTCTGTGGAATTTGTATTTCTTATTAGTTACACATCTGTTTTAATGATTAATTATATACATTTGAAAGAATGCAGGTCAACATGCAATGTATCCCATTGATTGGTATACACTGGGACAGACCTTTGTTTGATTGATTGATTGATTGATTGATTGATTGATTGATTGATTGATTGATTGATTGATTGATTGAAAACTGTATTAACAGATTGCAGAATGGGTACAGTACAGTACAGCTCATTTACATAAGGGGATGCAGACCAGAGAAAGAATTTCATCTTGTTTACATCAGGGTCCCCCATTTTCAATTCATCATAACATATATGACACACACGACACAGATAGACAGTACTGCTAGATCTATACATTTATGACATACCAGATTTGCAAATGCAGTACTGTTTGTGATACAAAAAGAGTCCAGAAAAGAGAGTACATTTGACATAGAAACTGTTGGAGGAGGTTGGGTAGGAGGGGTGGGTGGGGGATAGACTTACACTGTACAAGCAAAACTGTACATTGGAATATTGACAAAACCATACTTGGTCATTTACTGTACATTGGAGGGGGTTGATATAGCTATAAACCTGCATTCCTTCGAATATATCATTAATCAATTAAACTTATATTGAAATACACTATATAGCCTGCACCAACACTGAAATGACAGTGGATAAATAAATAAGAACTAAAGCTAATCGGTGGAAATAGACTGCATTAATATTCCATAACAAGTCTTGTGTGCGCCTACGAATGAACAGTAGCCTATAGGCTTAATTATAAGCCATACTGCGTTCATTCATTACGCCCGCCGTAGGCTATATATTATATTTCATTCATTCATTCATATACAGTACTGCGCGCGCGCGTGTGTGTGTGTGTGTGCGCGTGCGCTGTGGCAGGTGTACCGCGAGCTGTATATGATGCCAATACATTAATCTAATCTAGTTTTGATGGCGCGTAAGCATGATTACGAAACCTAGACGCATTTCTCGGAGACGCTCTCTGATTGGCACTGACTGACGCTAGGTTTCGTAATCACGCGGCTCGCAAGACTCGCAAAGCACTTCCGCCATTCCATTTTCACACAGCTGCATCACTAGTTGCCTTATAAGGAGCTCTGGAGGCGTTGTTTTGTATGCAAATGACCTGAACGGGAACGCGCTTTCGAGTTTAAGACAGAATGCCATTCTCCAAGCAGATATCAGATCATATAATTTAGGACTCAGAGTGAACTTGTCATTGATTATGTCTCAGTGGTTCCAAGATAAGTCTTCCAGAATAACTCTTTGAAAAAAATTCGGGAATGAGACCCATTGTTATTAATATAATAATATTAATAATAATAATATTAATAATAATAATAATAATAATAATAATAATAATAATAATAATAATAATAATAATAATAATAATAATAATAATAATAATAATAATAATAATAATAATAATAATAATAATAATAATAATAATAATAATAATAATAATAATAATAATTATTATTATTATTATTATTATTATTATTATTATTATTATTATTATTATACATGTGATTTATATAATGCTTTTCTAGAACTCAAAGTCACTTTACACTAAGGGGCAGGATAGTGAGACAACAACAGACAAGCAAAACACACAAGGATGGGTGGGAAGGGGGCTGAGAGAAGGCAGTGCAGATGGGTCTTGAGACGGGATTGGACATTTTGAGAGAGACTCTGAGTCTCTAATGCCTTTGGGGAAGGACTTCCAGAACCTGGGAGCTGCCCTGGAGAAGAGCTCTGTCCCCAAACCTGCAAAAATTGGATCTGGGGGGGTGGAGAGAAGGCAGGTGGATATGAAGAAACAAGAGTGTTGGCAGGGAGGGGGGAGAGGGGGTCTGTGAGATATGGGGGAGGCCAGTTGGTGAAGGGCTTTGTAGGTGAGGACCAGAATTTTGTAATTGATCCGGGGGGAGTTGGGGAGCCAGGGGAGGTGTTCCAGGACTGGGGTGATGAATCTGCACATTAGCTAAAGTATTTGTCTTTTGTTTTCTTTCTTCTTGTGTGTCATTACAGAATTAGCGGTGTCCAAGCTCTATGTAGAAACTCCCAACACTCTTTGGGTCAATATGACCCAAATACATCCTGTACAGCAGATGTTATCATTCAGAACCCTGAAACGTACTCTCATGCACACATACTACATGTACATGAATTCCAAACGCAGCAGCACTATTTCTCATAATGGACACTGTTCTGAAGGTCCAGATTAACACTGAAAGTCTGCGTTTATTATTTTGTATAACTTGTATATTGTTTATAAGATATATATCTTTACGCCATCTGTTTGCATAATAGTATTCTTCGCTCGCCTCATTGGGTCCCATCCTTGACGTTGTAGGCGCCAGAGACGCGCCCCCTAGACATGGTTTCTAGACATGTTCAGACACGTTCAGACAAGCCCAGAGCAAGCGCATTGATTCTGTACAGGTAAATCGGCTGAGCCCCATAGGGATCAGTTTGAGTATATATTGTAGACGGTGCAAGCAGCCGCAGCGGCAGTAACATACCAGGAGAACTAGCAGAGCGAGAGTGTGAGACGTCCGGTACAGTTGTACACAGACCGATAGCAGTGTATCGTTATAGAAAGCTAATGGCTACTTAGATACAACTATAATATTGTAGAACCATTATTGGCACAGTATAGTGACTCGTGTAAGCGAAGTAACGTGGATAGACTTATAGTTAAACCCAGCGCCGTTTGGATATAACTACTCATTGGAGACCGTCTGCGGGTTAGCTTCAAGTACAAACGAAGCTAGCTAGCTACCATCTATGCCAACGGGCTTTTGGATTAATAGCTATTAACCCTGCCATCGGGCGCTAGGATTACAAGGACCGGTTCCGTACGAGACCCCTTCTTCCAGCGGCGACAGGATTATCCGACCGGTCTACAGTTCCTCCGGAGCAGGGCTCCAGAGGGAAACCATCGTTTCCAGCCACCATTTGCTTTCCCTGTATCGCCTCGTTTCATCTCACTCCCTTCAGAGCTCCGGTCGAGTATCCGTAATCTAGGAACTATTCATTACCGCTGACTTTGATACACTGACATTCTATTATTAAAGGAGAACCGTGATAACTAATATGTATGTTGCTATGACTATTAAAATACTGTTAACTTGGTATCCCTGTCCCCGCGCAGTCAATTGAGTGTCCGCCATTTTGTCTAACTGTACTGTCTGGCTATTAATATTCGTTAGTAGTGGTTTAATCTAAACAATCTTTAATACAGTCAGGGTTGTGTAGCCCCTTAGCTACAGACACTGTTGGAGCGCAGCAGATTGGCCTTGGAGGTAAGGGAGCCTGACCAGTAACTGGCACGTCACTGATTCGGCCCCTGGCAACAGCGGGAGGGTGTACAAATGGTAAATAAATGGTAAATGGCTGCATTTATATAACAGCTTTTATCCAAAGCGCTTTACAATCTGTCGCCCCCTATCCACTGTCGCCCCCTATCCACTCCACTGTCGCCCCCTATCCACTGTCACCCCCTATCCACTGTCGCCCCCTATCCACTGTCACCCCATATCCACTGTCACCCCCTATCCACTGTCGCCCCCTATCCACTGTCGCCCCCTATCCACTGTCACCCCTAACCACTGTCACCCCCTAACCACTGTCACCCCATATCCACTGTCACCCCCTATCCACTGTCGCCCCCTATCCACTGTCACCCCATATCCACTGTCGCCCCCTATCCACTGTCACCCCATATCCACTGTCGCCCCCTATCCACTGTCGCCCCCTATCCACTGTCCCCCCATATCCACTGTCACCCCATATCCACTGTCACCCCATATCCACTGTCGCCCCCTATCCACTCTCGCCCCCTATCCACTGTCACCCCATATCCACTGTCACCCCCTATCCACTGTCCCCCCATATCCACTGTCGCCCCCTATCCACTGTCGCCCCCTATCCACTGTCGCCCCCTACCTACTGTCGCCCCCTATCCACTGTCACCCCCTATCCACTGTCACCCCATATCCACTGTCACCCCCTATCCACTGTCCCCCCATATCCACTGTCGCCCCCTATCCACTGTCCCCCCATATCCACTGTCCCCCCATATCCACTGTCGCCCCCTATCCACTGTCACCCCATATCCACTGTCGCCCCCTATCCACTGTCACCCCCTATCCACTGTCACCCCATATCCACTGTCACCCCATATCCACTGTCGCCCCCTATCCACTGTCCCCCCATATCCACTGTCACCCCATATCCACTGTCGCCCCCTATCCACTGTCGCCCCCTACCTACTGTCGCCCCCTATCCACTGTCGCCCCCTATCCACTGTCGCCCCCTATCCACTGTCGCCCCCTATCCACTGTCGCGCCCTATCCACTGTCACCCCCTAGCCACTGTCGCGCCCTATCCACTGTCGCCCCCTACCTACTGTCACCCCCTATCCACTGTCGCCCCCTATCCACTGTCGCCCCCTAACCACTGTCGCCCCCTATCCACTGTCGCCCCCTATCCACTGTCACCCCCTACTGTACAATACTCCAGCGTGGAGCAGGCGCGTGTGCAGCGCGCCTGGATATCTACTGTATTGTATATCCACCATGTTTGCTGCAGTGACCTGTAGCTACTGTGTGCACTGAGTCCCAAACCGCACCAGAGACGCCACGCTGGGCGACTCCTCTGGACTGCTGTTGGAAATTAGCCAGCGCTAAAAGAAAAACACTCTCTCTCTCACTCTCTCTCGCTCTCTCTCTCTCTCTCTCGCTCTCTCACTCCACTTGTACAACAGATTCTGTAATTGTTATGGCATCACTGCTGTATTCTCTGTGCACGTCCCAAAAAGCATATTATTCTTTTGTGAGCTGGATGCTCGATGTTTCCTTTTGTTACTGTGTCAGGATGTATGTCATCATCTCAAGTTCAAGTTCTTTAATAGTTGTCATACAGAAGTACAGAATACTTTCATACAAAATGCTTCTTACTGTTACGCTCCAGAGACTGTGCTAGACAAGATAGTATCAAATAACATAATAACATAATATAGCATGAATTTAGAAGAAGAAAAATGAGGTCACAGTGTTCGGTATAGACATATGTACAATGTTCTGAGTTACCATATAATATACAATACACAATACTATGCAGTGTACTAATGTACAGTACTATCTAGTGCAAAGCAGAAATGGGATGAGGTACAATTTTAGGTACAATTTACAGTAAGGTGTACGAGTTGTAGTGCAATCCTTCATCCATAAATATAAAGTGTGGGGAGTGGGTGCTACAGTGTGTTTGTTTAAAGTGGGTGTGTGCTATAAAGTGTGTGGAGTGGGTGCTACAGTGTGTTTGTTTAAAGTGAGTGTCTGCGTGTGGATGTGTGTGCTATGTGCGTTTGGTGGTTGTTGTTGTGTAGTGTTCATTCATTGTTCGTTTAGCAGCCTGATGGCCTGGGGATAGAAGCTTCTTCTGAGTCTTTCTGTGCTCGCCTTGAGACTCCGGTATCGCTTGCCTGACCGCAGCAGTTCAAAGAGGCAGTTGTTCGGGTGACACGCAATCTCTTTTCTGGACTCTGTTTTTCTATCTCTCTCTCTCTCTCTCTCTCTCTCTCTCTCTCTCTCTCTCTCTCTCTCTCTCGCTCTCACACACTGCACCAGCACTTGTACAACAGATTCCGTAATTGGTATGGCATCACTGCTGTATTCTCTGTGCATGTCAAATTCAAGTATACTAGTATAGAGGAGGTAGGAGGTAGAGCTGGTCATCTGGTAATCACAAGGTTCCCGGTTCGATTCCGGATCCTCCCGGGCAACGTGTCGAAGCTGAACCCCTAACTGCTCTCGATGAGCAGGTCGGCTCCTTGCATGGTTGCCTTTGCCATCAGTGTGTGAATGTGTGAGTGATTGTATGTCCTGTTACATGTAATGCTTTGTACACTCTGCACCATTGAAAATTATAAACAAAAACAACAACACGCCAATGCAAAAAGCTTTTTTAAAACGTATGTCCTTTTTTTTTACAATGAGGGTGAAATATAAAACTTGAGAGTGCTATATAATGTAGTCCACTTAACACGTACAGGTATTGTACATAAAAAGAGGAGGAATCTCCCAGCAATCATGGTGTGTAAAGATTATGTACAGTTAGTGGCCTGTATGAAAGAGGCGGGATATAGGAAGAGGGAAGACTGGTGGGGAAATTAATATGAGGCGACTTCCTCGCTGAAAACAAGGACACTATAAAAGAAGGAAGGGCCATCACATCTGAATACCAGCTTCCTATGCTCTGCTTGGTGCCAGTTCTATTGTAGCCTGTATTGAAAGCTATCTATCTGAGGAAATATAAATCAACCAATATATAAAATGTCAGCTAGTTAACAATGCAACACATTGCAGATGATTCTGACATCCCAGGTAAAAACCTGTTTAAATAATCCCATTCAACCCATTCAACGTTTTCACACTTGGCACCAATGTGTGTTCATGTGATGTGATGACCCTTCCTTCTTTTATAGTGTCCTTGACTGAGAACTCAACGCCACGTCACTCACGTCATTAGCGAAATAGCAATCAATTGCTTAAAATGTCAGGAATGTCAATTTCAATAAATAATAAAAATATTTTAAAAATGTTATGTCAAAAGATGCGACTGCTGTTACCTCAAGTACCGGAGGGGACTTGTGCTATGTATGACTTAGTCCACATTGCAGCCGGCTTGTGGGAGGCAAGAAACAGCGTTCATGACAGGGGAGGGTTGAATTGTATGATTATACGAAATTGGGATGGGAGAAAAATATAGAAATGGGAGAAAAAGTGGATAAAAAAAATAAAAATAAAAAGTGAAATACGTCATCGGCACCCAAAATATAACAAAAATTGCTTTTAAAAAAAACAAACATTAAAATAGCTTTTAAAACGTCAATATGTTTCTAAGACACTAATCACAGCAAATCTGAAAAAAAAAGAACTTCTACTTTTACCAGTAGCCTATAAGCAATTTCACGTCTTAATCTATTCATTCCGCGGAGTTGCGTCGTACCAGCTTGATTTTCCAGAGCTAGTGAGGGAAGCAGCTATAGGGAGGTCCGCGTCCTGGTTCCTCCACGTCTCTGCCTATATCACTCACTTTGGAGTAGAACGCTTTCATGTGGTGAATATAGCCATGTAGCACCGTGGTCTACAGTCACTGGGAGCCTGTAGCAGTCCTACTTTGATGCCGTGTGAACAGGATACACACATCATTCCCCTTTGAGTATAGAAACCTGAAAAGGGGCGCATACAAAAATAAAAAATAATTATCTTTAGATCCTGAATGAAAGACTGTGTCGTGGAACCCCTGTACGCGGTTATTCTGGGGAGTCTGTGGCGCCACAGAGAGGCGACCTGTACATGTACACACCATAGCGTACGTACTGTGTATAATATCCATCACTTTGGAGCGGAACGCTGAAAATGGCCACACAAAGACGTTCATGCGTTGGATAAAACCACGCTGTGAGATGTTCTGGTAGCCGGTCGGCGTGTAGCCTTTTTACAACGCATCCGCGTTTCCGGCGCTCTGATTGGCCAGGTCATGTGACATGTGCGCCCAATAGCATGTTTGCCCATTTCCGCATCGAACAGCCTGCAAACTATACCTGGCGTTCTATCGCCATGCTCTAAGACAAACCCTAACCTTAACCAACTTCGAAAGAGTGCCTAACCTTAACCGGCGAAAGAACTTGCCGTCACGCTCTAAGACAAACTCTAACCTTAACCAACTTCGAAGAGTGCCTAAGCTTAACCAGTGTAGAAACTTGCCGTCCCACGATTGGCGCTCATGTCACATGACCTGGCCAATCAGAGCACAAAGTGGGAACCCGGAAACGCGGATGCGTTGTAAAAAGGCTTCAAGCAGCCGGTCATTACTGTGAGAGTCTGCACCTATTGGTTATTGTATTATTATTGTAATAATGATAGTAATAGTAATAATAATAATAATAATAATAATAATAATAATAATAATAATAATAATAATAATAATAATAATAATAATAATAATAATAATAATAATAATAATAATAATAATAATAATAATAATAATAATAATAATAATAATAATAATAATAATAATAATAATAATAATAATAATAATAATAATAATAACAATAACACTCATAATAATAATAATAATAATAATAATAATAATAATAATAATAATAATAATAATAATAATAATAATAATAATAATAATAATAATAATAATAATAATAATAATAATAATAATAATAATAATAAACTTTATTTGTATAGCACCTTTCATACATACATTGCAGCTCAAAGTGCTTATTGTAGCGCTGGTCCACGCGTAACACGCTCCAGTGATCGTCTTCAGGTTCCCCGAGCTAGAACTAATCTTGGCAAGATGGCTTTCTGTATTAGTGCAGCGGAGTCATGGAATCTGTTACAACGTGACCTAGAACTAGGCACTCTTGTTTCTTTTTGACCTTTTAGATTTTTTTTATCGGTAATCGTCCACCATCAACATGTAATTGTTTCAGCTAATTGCTCCTGCTTATGAACTGTAGTATTATTATTAAAACACACACACACACACCTTTCCCACTGCTCACTATTAACTGATAACTTGGAAGATGGAAGATTTTTTTGTTTTGGATTAAAACATTTTAATGGACTATACATTTTGGCTCCTTTTATCATTTTAAAGTTGTAATTGTTTTGTTTACCCACAAGAACAACTAGGGGTCGGCTTGTACGAGCCAAATTCTTATACCAGAATAGGGGAACATTTTATCTTTATTGTCTCATTAGATACAAGTGTATTATATTATTTGTGCTTTGGGTTTATTACATGTGTTTATCATTATGTCATAATGAAATATGGAGTCTTACCTGGTCTACTCCTGGTAGTCCGCTCAGATAGGCCTCAGGTAGAGCGGTGGCATACCGTTTTTGACCGCACTTGATTGTTAGTTTGTCTTCATTTACTAAACACTTTTTGTTTGTTTTATAGTTATAGACAGCTATTGGGGCTGTTGTTAAAATAAATACTTTGCTTTAAAATAAATCTTGTTTATTTTATAAAATACGCCGGCTCTCTTAAATCAGTTTTTTGGACTGCAATTCGGAGCGTGTCTGACTGCCAACATCATACCTGGAGCCAACTGTGGTCCATAGGATTGCCTTTACAATTATTATTATTATAATAATAATAATTATTATTATCATCATTTATTTGATCTATTGTTTTAATTTAAATGGGGGCGACAGCGGTCGTCTGGTAATCAGAAGGTTCCCAGTTCCATGCCCGCTCCTCCTTGAACAAGACACTTAACCCCTAATTTCTCCTGATGAGCAGGTTGGCACCTTGTACGGTCGCCTCCGTCCATCGCTGTGTGAATGTGTGAGTGAATGGGTAAAATGTGAGGAACAAAATTGTAAAGCGCTATATAAATGCAGCCATTAAACATTTACCAAATTGATTGTATGTCCTGTACAATGCTTTGTACACTCAGCACCATTGAAAATTACGGTAAACAACAACAACAACAACAACAACAACAACAACAACAACAACAACAACAACAACACGCCAATGCAAAAACGTATGTTGTTGTTTTTTTACAATGAGGGTGAAAGTTGCATCTTGAGACGGAGGAACCCCGGCTCAGTAAACCTAGTTTCCGGCAGGCAAGAGGCAAGTAACACGCTTTGCTTTTACATACAGTGGAGCTGAACATTTAGAACTCACATTCTACTCAGTAGGTCATCCTCCAAATCCTGTTTTCGTGAAATAAATAACCACAAAGGACACAAGTCCTCCGTGCTCCCTGCAGGATTACATTATCTCTGTGATGTGTAGACTGTGTGTGAGTGAGAGAGGGAGAGAGAGAGAGAGAGAGAGAGAGAGAGAGAGAGAGAGAGAGAGAGAGAGAGAGAGAGAGAGAGAGAGAGAGAGAGAGAGAGAGAGAGAGAGAGAGAGAGAGAGAGAGAGAGAGAGAGAGAGAGAGAGAGAGAGAGAGAGGAGAGAGAGAGAATGAGAGAGAGAGAGAGAGAGAGAGAGAGAGAGAGAGAGAGAGAGAGAGAGAGAGAGAGAGAGAGAGAGAGAGAGAGAGGGAGAGGGAGGGAGAGATAGTGAGAGGGAGAGAGAGAGGATTAAAAACCGCAAGCCAAAGTAGTAGTCATCTGCTCATGGACAAGTGCTTTTAGTTAGAATATTGCTATGAAAATATAATGATTTCAAAACTGCTGTTCCTTCTATGTGCAAACCATCGCAATAACTGAAATGCTAATTCCTAGAAGGGTGACTCACTGCTGTGTTTGTTAGATTCCCAGCAAGCTTCATTCCAAATGAAAAGTATTATGGAATAATATCTCAAGCCCTTTGCTTCCAAAATATTTTGGAAGAAAGAATCATCCATTTTATGTCTTGAATATTGATGAAACTGGACTTTGAAGAAGTCTTTATTTGTAGCACGTTGCTACATCATCATGCAGCGACACACACATGCGAGATGGGTGACACATAGGACACACACATTATTTGGGTTGCTGTTGAAATGTCCCCTCTGCGCTTGATCCATCCCGTCGTCCTTCCCCTCAAGGGCAGCCAGGGTTCCGGCGTGGGGACGCGCCTGGGGACCAATCCAAGTGCTCCTGTCCGTCTTCGTCAGGGACACGACAGCGTTAGCGATCTGTTCTGCATGTCTTTCCATTGGATTTATCTCTTGTTGGGTGAGGGGACCCTTGCGAGGACGTGAAAAACATGCAAACTCCACACAGAAAGGCCCGGGATATACCCCACCCGGGTACCGAATCGAACCCAGGACCTTCTTGCTGTGAGGCGACAGTGTTAACCACTACACCACCGTGCTTAGATGTTGATGGATTTTATTTTCAGGTAGCAAATATTTCTCCAAGTCTGTACGGCGTGTACTGGAATCGACCCCTTCGATTGTTCCAGGGCGGCGTGTCTGGGGATCCGTCTCGTTGGTTATCAGGGGTCAACTTGAATTTCAAAAGAAGGACACGGAGGAAATGGACAAAAGATAAAACAGCCATTCGCTGAGGAACGACACGTTGCTGCCCACCCAGGTCTCTGTCGAGGTCAGACATCAGCTGCAGATGGAAGGACTGAACAAGAGGCACTGGAAAATGCAAACAAGCTACAGAAAGTGGATTAATAAAAATAGGCGTCTAAAAGCCGAAGTGTCCACCGAGAAGCAACTGAGAATGGTTTCTATTTGTGTCCACTGATAAAAAAATCGGTCAAACAAATGTAATGTCTGTAACAAAAGAAGAGACATAAAGTAAAAATGAATCAAATAAAAAAAGCATGAAGTGACAAAACGTCACGTATTGTTTCGTAGCGCAGTTATATTTCGTTAGCACTTGGCTACAAAGCACTATGGGTAATATCCCGAACGGTATTGGTCACCTGAACATGGATGTATATAAAGACTAGATGACTCACCCTTGCTGCTGGCCGACGGAGACCGATGTTGCCACATGGTGGCCATCTTGCTACAGGGTAGCACGCCCACTCATAACATGAATGTCTATAGTGCATGTACTATTGAAATAACCATAGCTTGCAAAATGTTCAACCGTTTGGTTTGTTAAAAATGTCAGATGTAGTCATCATGTTATCATTATCATCACTGCATACTTATAATGGACTTTCAAAAATGTAATACAAATTCTTCCAAGCAAGTATCATAGCCAGGTTAATACCGTTTGTAATAAACCAAACCGTTTGTAAATCCGTCAAGATTTCAGCGAGTTAAGAGTATTTTTGTTTGTGCAGATCACTCACCTTAAAGCAGTAGTCCACTGAAGCAAGATGGCCACCGGTGAACTACGCGGGAGACTCCGCCTTGCGCCATCTAGTCTTTATATATATCTATGCACCTGAACATCTGTCTACCTCACACGACCTGGATGACGCACGCGGTTTTTGGGGACATCTCAAGCTTCCACCGCAGCCGGCGAAGCGCCCGACTTTGATGGCAGCGAGACCCAAGGTGGAGAATCCCCACCGGATGTACAGTAGGCGGGCGACTTGAGCTCCAGCAGGCAGCCCCCCCCCCCCCCTGATGCTGCTTTTGGCATTCAATCAATCACATCCACTGCTCATCAGCAGAGGCAGAATCTTTTCACAACGGAAGGCTAATGGTGCATCACAATTTTATAGTGTGAAGGAGAGACGGAACAATTTACCTTTTGCGCAAATGTGACGTCGACGTGCGGCTTGGATTTCCTCAACTGGGCCAATCCAGAGGCAAACACAGTCCGACTAATAACAAAGTGTTCGAGGAGAGGAAGACGGATGCCCTAAAATGGAGGGAAACTGAAGCCCAGAAACACTGAAGCGTCACACTACAGTTACTTTGATGAACGCCATACATGTGTAGTTCCTCCGCGCACAGTTCTCCATTCTGGAGGATTAAAGATAAAAGGCCCAATTCAAATACTTGTCATTTGGCAAATGCATGTTTCTAATCAGGCATTAGGGCCCTTAATAATAATATGGATATGATGAGTATTTTCCTCTCTGCTCCAGCCACTCACTTCAAGCATGCAAATCGGGGGCAGATGGAATTAGTGCAGAAGTGTGTAGGGGATGAGGGCTGAGTCGCTAGGGGTCGGTGTCTTTTGTGGAACATAAATCCCATTTATCCCAAATTAGGACGGGTGCGGCACTGTTTCCCTTTTGATGTTCCTCTCGGCGGGGATCGTGGTAAGCGGGGGGGGGGGGTCATCCTTTGAGGTGATGATGAAACTCGAGACGAGAGCTGTGGTTGACACTGTGGTGCACAGTGGTAACTATATATATACACACGTATGTATGCAAGAGAAACATGGTGAGTACTCTTAGCAGCTAGCAGTGTTGTAGTACCCAAGTCCTGGACTGATTTTCAAAGGACTCATGACTGGACTTGGACTTGAGCACTGATGACTCAGGCTTGGACTTGGACTCGAGCATTGACTGCATTCGGACTCGGAAGGTGCAGACGAGGACTCTGACTTGTTAATTGATAAATACAGTACAATATTGATGGCTAGTGCATTTGTTTGGCTATTGTGTCACAAAGTAAATAAACTGCCCGCTTTGTCATTTATGTTTAATGTAGACCTTTTTTTATTTGTATGTCAGCTCTTTGACGGCCAGAGTGGAGTGGACTGAACCTTGATGACTTGGACTCGGACTAGGGTAATGGGGACTCGATTCTCGGACTCTGGCTCTTCTTTGGTGACTCGGACTTGGACTCAGACTTGAACACTGGGGACTGAGATTTGGTGACTCGACTACAACACTGGCAGCTAGAGTATTCCAAACTGTACTTACTGTACATGATACGTCATTTCACAATTTGTATTGTTCAATCATGAATAAACCAAACGTTTTTTTGGTTAAAATATACGTGTTAAATAGCTCTACATTTCGACAGCCATCACTGATATAGAGTATCTGGTCAGTAACATGGGTCTCCCAGTCCCTCCGCTCTGCGGTAAACACAAAATAAAATGTCTGGCATTCCTTCCCACTAGAGAACCTTAATATACTTATTTCAAGAAGTCTTGCCAAGTTAAATTTGCTTACTGCTCTTGTAAATTATTTTACTTGTTTCAAGGACACAGTTGCTTAAAATTCTTATTTTTTTCAGACCATTTTTGCAGTGATCTCTCTCCTGATTGGATGAAGTGGGAACGGGATACCAGAACATTTATTTTCAGTTTACTGCAGAGCGGAGGGACTGGGAGACCCATGTTACTGACCAAACACTCGATATCAGTGATGGCTGTTGGAGTGTAGAGCTATTATTTTAACACATAGACCATTTGTTTTAATAAACTAAAAAATACCACGTACAGCTCCTTTCAGGCTTTTTATCCTATTTTTTAGGAAGAGTTGGCTTGGAGAGAGGGAGAGGGAGAGGGAGGGAGAGATAGTGAGAGGGAGAGAGAGAGGATTAAAAACCGCAAGCCAAAGTAGTAGTCATCTGCTCATGGACAAGTGCTTTTAGTTAGAATATTGCTATGAAAATATAATGATTTCAAAACTGCTGTTCCTTCTATGTGCAAACCATCGCAATAACTGAAATGCTAATTCCTAGAAGGGTGACTCACTGCTGTGTTTGTTAGATTCCCAGCAAGCTTCATTCCAAATGAAAAGTATTATGGAATAATATCTCAAGCCCATCGAGCCTCCACCTCCCCCGCCATGGAAACCCACAGCAGCGCTTTATCTGCAGCATTTCTACAAATGTGATTACATGATATCTTGAGTTGAAAGGATCAGCAAAGCACTGGTTCTCAGTCCTTTTATCAGTCCGTATAATAGAGGCCTCTCGCACAGAATGTTTGCATAGCGGTTGTCTTTCTTCCAACATGGCGGCCTGTATCCATTGGTGACCACTTTTGGAGGGGGGGGGGGGGGGGGGGGGAGAAAGGAAAATAAACCTTGTCTGCAGTGGAAGAGTATTGAAGTGATTTGGTTAGGATCTGACTCTGTGATTGGTGTAGCCTAATAACCCTCTTTCATGTTGTAACTATGTGCCCTCTTTCATTCATTCGAGCAAGCTCTCATTTACATCGATATCGAGGAATACAAAACATAATAAATACAATGTAAAATATAGAAACAAAGAAAGTCAATCAATTAAAATTTTAAAATAATTTAAAACATCTGCAGTGGTTTGCTATTAAAGATTTAAACTGACCAATAGATACTAATGAATTGAGTTTTAAAGTGCATTGCAAAACATTCCATGTTTCTGGGGCACAGAAGCCTAAAGCAGATTTTCCTGATTCAGTGCAAACACTAGAAACCTTAAGTGTAAAGCCAATCACTAGAGTGAGTATGAGTCCAGAGCTCCAATCCAGCAATGAGGGGATGTAGAATGGGAGATCACCAATAATGGCCTTATACAGAAACAGATGCCAATGCAAGTCATGTCTCTGATGACCACCTAGCCTTAGCATATAGGATACAATGATGGGTACCATAACTCTCACGAGTGATACATCTAAGGACAGAATGTTTATGTTTATGTTTATTAGGATCCCCATTAGTCATCATCAACGTGTTGATTGACTATTCTTCCTGGGGTCCTCACAGATATACACATATAAATATGAAACATTCAGTGTAAAGCAGTCATATATCACATACATAATCAATATAAAATAAAACAAAAGGTCATAGGTGAATCCATTTCACCATACCTTTAAAAAAAACACAAAGTAAACAGAAGAAGTTTGGATAACATGGCTGCAGCCACACTCATGCATGACATATAGGCCTATCGATTTCCTTTACGGATTATGGCTCCTTTAAGTTTAGTTTTGAAACTGTCCTTGTTTTCCGTCCGTATGATATGTAATGGGATCCTATTCCAAAATGTTATGGCTCTATACATTGCAGTTTTCTTTAAAGCGTTGGTTCTAGGCAGAGGTAGGGTAAAGCGACTACTTGAAGCATGTCTGGTATTATGGCCATGTCTATCATTGGTGGATAAAAGCATAGAATACAATTGAGTGGGTTTACCTAAGGTACAAATGTTCTTTAAAAACCTAATCAAACTGCATGCTAGTCTCTCCTCCACCCTCATCCACGACAGTCTAGCCTGCATTCCCTCCACACTATTCCTTATAGAGCAGTGAAGAGTGAGTCTGGCAGCTCTATTTTGAGTGAGCTGGAGTTTGAAGTGATTGACGTGCAGAGTCCAGAGGCTTTAGAGTGGAAGCAGCAGCATGTCTGTAAGCTAAACCATGTCTCCATAATCCAAAACACCCCACGAATATAATATAATATGACTATGTATAAACTGTGTCCTTCTTTCCCTAGGAATACGACGATGGGTATGATGGCACAGCGTACGACGACCAGGGCTATGAATCCTACGACAACAACTACAGCAATCAAGGGCAAAAGTAAGTTCTGTGTTCACGTCTCCGTTCCTGTGGCCCGCCGGTCATTTCATCCTCCGAACCCCTGCGCTGTGCTGTGCATTAGTCCACTTACGTAAGCGGAGTTCAGAGGAAGCACGGCGTAGTATGTATTCCAGAGCCTTATGCAATGCCACTCGTGTGGACATAAAAGAGAAACTGAGAGGGTGGAATGGAATGTAATAAGTGGAGTCTCTATGTAGGCTAAAGAATATTTCCGTGAATAGCGGCAATGTTCTTGGCGTACACTGACCTGCAGAAGGTAAAAGCAGTACACAAACAGTGATACTGAGAGAAATTGCTTTAAAGTTATTTGACTATCCAGTGTTTTTGTAGTCACTGCAATTCTTTATACCCCTTTTTCTCCAAAAGAGAGCAAGATTGATCTCTGAAACTTTGTCACAAAGTTCAATTTCACTTATAACTACATTTTGAAAAGAAAATGTAGTTACTGCTGTTAGCTTCTGCGGGGCCGTATAGGCTATGCATATACTGTACTGTAAATGCTGAAAGCTATTATATTGTAACAGCATAATACAAGAGGAAATTGGAAAACATAGCCAGGGCTCACACAGCCAGCTGTTACAATGCTAGGTTTGACAGGTAAAGCATTTGGACGGCGTAGGCCTCAGGCCCCCGACGGGACTGGAAATAAACCCATTCCAGGTCGGCCTTGTCAAGGAAACACGTGCAAAATGCATGCATTTCAGATAATGAAGTCGAAATTGTCACCGGCGGTATTAAATAGCTTGGAAAATTACATTTTGCCGTCAGGGTTTCAAGTCAACGCAAAACAAAGCGCCTTTACGGCGCGATTATCGCTCCACTCGCCGGCGGGGTCGTGCGTGAGGCTAAATGCACAGTATTGATTTCCTGATTGGGGCTATCGCCCTCTCCGTGTCACACAAGATCGATGTGTCTGCTCCGGGTGCCGCGTCGTGGCGTGTCACCAAGTCTTGTCTTGTGTCTCTGTCACCCGCCGCTCAGCCTCCTTTTCTTTCCCCTTTTTCTTTCCTTTTGCTTGCCTGGGCAGTTTCGGCGCGAGGGAGATTGTCGCCGCATTCAAGGTGTCAAAAGAATTGCATTGCATTAGTGAGGCTGTGGGGGGGGTGGGGGAAATGGAGATAAAAATAAATAAAGAAATAAGGAACACGGACGGAGAGGGGGAAAATGCACATTAGTCTGTTTTCTCGCCTTTTGTGAGCTGAATGCTCAATGTTCCCTTTTGTTACTGTGTCAGGATGTATGTCATCCGGGCCTCGTCCATCTCTCTACGTGCAATCTCTTTTCTGGACTCTCTTTTCTCTCTCTCTCTCTCCCTCTCTCTCTCTCTCTCTCTGTTGTTGTTTTTTCCCCCCTCTCCTCCTTTCAGAGGCTTGAGGGGTACATGTCGAAGTGCTGGCTGTTAGATGTAGATAGGCTCACTGGGGGGAAGGCTGGCTGGCTGGCTGGCTGGCTGGCTGGCTGGCTGGCAGGCTGGCTGTCTGGCTGGCTGTGCCCTGGGTATCCGGAGCTATTTGTTTTAAAAGCAGCCTTGTGAATAACGGCAGAGGCTTAGGATGTAAGAGCTGGAGGCTCGGCAGACTCAAAGGCACATATCTCAGATCTGTTATCTGGCTTGAGAAGAGGCCACTAATGGGACAGAGACTCCAGAGACTTGTTTCCATTCAGTTATTTGTGTACTTTATTTCTCGTGTCTCTGTTGGGCTTTTCTTTTATATTGTCAGCTGATGTTGTGCATGTACATGATGGATAGATCAGATATCATAAAGAGATACTCTGTGTAGAGATTAGATGGTGTTGTTGAACTATGAACAGAGTCTGTGGGTTGGTTGATTTGAGTTTAGTCTCTATTCCTAGGACATCAACATTAGGGGCGGGATCCACAAATAATGGATTGCACGGTGCTAATTGCACCCTTACTTACAATTCATTATGAATTGAAAATGGGGGACCCTGATGTAAACCAGACGAAAGTCTTTCTCTGGTCTGCATCCCCTTAACAATTGTGTGTATTGAGCCGTACTGTATTGTACCCATTCTGCAATCTGTTAATAAAATGTTCAATCAATCAATCACAGTGCAGGTGGGTGAATGGGTACAATACAGTACGGCTCAATACACACAATTGTTAAGGGGATGCAGACCAGAGAAAGACTTTCGTCTTGTTATCCTTCAGGGTCCCCCATTTTCAATTCATAATGCATTGTAAGTAAGGGTGCAATTAGCACCGTGCAATCCATTCTTTGTGGATCCCGCCCTAGATGTTTGAATGACAGAGAGAAAGAGGGAGAGAGAGAGACATAAATAGAACAACCTGCAAGTAAACAATCGTCTATTTTTCCTCATTACATTCAGCCATTTTACCGCAGCTTTCCTCCTTTTAACGCCCCAATCAGTGATTTCTTTGACCAGCGTGGGGTATATCACATATACATTGTAGAATGGGAATATATACGTCCGTTTAGCTTCAGTGGTTAAACACATTACCAACATAAAAACAAACCTTTCACGGCCACGACATACAGAGAATAATATGTTTTAAAAACCTGTATTTACATGTCGTGCAGGGTTAGTCCTTTTATCAAGAGCTCAGTCAACCAGAGAATGAAAACGTGTCTCCGTTCATATTTCTTGTGTAGTGGGGCCGCCCATGTGATTACGTTTAGAGCACCGACTGGGAAAGGAAATCCAATTTAGTTTCTGATGGACCAAGGTGCAGCCCTTCTTTTGCCTTGAGCCTGGGGGAAGTCGAGACGAGCCTTACAGCCGGAGCAGACCAGGGCTTTGAGAGGAGGTGTGTACTGTATGTGTGTGTGTGCGTGTGTGTGGACAAGACGTCTCCTAACAATGCCTCACGCTGCCCCCACATCTTCCCTCTGACGGGGTGGCAGGACTACAGTAACTGGAGGATAACAAGCAGAGCAATTTACCGTCTCTCTCTGTCATGTACCCCCCCCCCCACCCCACCCCACCCGACGGGCTTGTGGTTTAAAGCAATCCTACCTTTTTATTCTCATCTCGACCATGCAGTCTGTGCCTGATTTGATCTAATCTCTAAAACTACAGGGCTGATTTGGATGAAACGTGGATTCTGGAATATTTTTGCAATTGGTCAGCGACAAGTATCTTATTTGAATTAATTTCCGCCATTGTCCTTTGAAATACATATTCAGTATGAAGTTACACCTTTTGAACTCAAGATTGCGATAATAGCCTACACAGGTTTGTTGGTAATCAGCTATCTGGCACCTGTTTACAACATGCCATAGTGAACCTATTGTCGAGTACCTTTATAACATTAATTCATTTATTTCATTATTTGTCTATTGAAATAAGTCCCGCCCCTTTCATATCATGAATTATTTGTAGTGGAGACTTATAGGTGTCAATGAATGTTTTAAAGGTTTATTTCACCCAAATAGTTTTGAACATTTATTCCACACAAATAGTTGGAAAGGTTTATTTCACCCAATAGTGTAATAGCCTAATGTGTGGGCTACTATAAAATAAATGGTGAGCTGCCACATGGTGGGGATTTGCACTCCACATCTATTTGAGTGCTAATTGAATTAGTGGATGGATTTCTAAGTCACTTGAACACAGTGCAATGATGTACATGTTGTAACACTTGTCATAATACTCGCAGTACATATTAACACATTGCAGATGCTGACACAAGCATTGTAAGATGAATTATATTTGGCCTATGTTTTCTGTTATCAGTCAGATTGAGCATGTTACGGTTCGACTGTAAGACTCACAGAGAGACGAGCAAGACAACTAAACGGGTTTCAAGGGAGTTTAATGCAAAAGACACAGGGTCTAGATAATGGCGCGGCCCAGGTTAGTTGCCGTTGGGTCAGCTCCGTAACGATTGTGCTTATTTTTACTCATTATGTTTATTTTTACTACTTTTTTTATGGAAATCACACTGGCGGGGACGTCATACGATGGCCAGTCACTTATTGACCTAAACTCCGGACTTAAAGAGGAGTTTAGAGACACTTTATGCCAAGATTGGCCATCGGAGATCAAGCGGGACAAAGGCGGTGGCAGGACAAAGAGAAAGCATAGAGGTAGGAGAAGCGGAGTCAGATTAAGGCTAAAAAGATCTGCTTACCGTCCGGCGATCCCATCCATCTTCCTGGCAAATGCACTTTCGCTGGAGAGTAGGATGGACGATTTAAGGGCGCGGGTCCGATTCCAACGAGAAGTGAGAGACTGCAACATCTTGTGCTTTACGGAGACATGGTTGAAGCCAGCAACTCCGGACCACAGCGTCTCTCCCTCGGACTCCTTCACCGTCTTTCGAGCGTATCGCACAGAAGCCTCCGGTGAGAGCGTCGGCGGAGGTGTCTGCCTCATTACCAACAACGGTTGGGTTAACCCCAAGGAGATAAAGGTATTCTCCCGTTCATGCTCCCCGGACATGGAACATCTCTCCATTCAATGTCGCCCTTTCCACCTCCCCAGAGAGTTTACCGCGGTCATCTTGACTGCAGTATACATCCCTCCCCAAGCAAACACCGCCAGGGCTCTGGCGGAGCTGGCGGAGCATCTCAACATCCACCAGATTAAACATCCAGACACAGCCATGGTCATTGCCGGCGACTTCAATCAGGCGAATCTGAAAAAAGTGATGCCATCCTTTTTTCAGCACATCGCCTGCTCCACCAGGGGAGGAAACACGCTCGACCACTGCTACACCCCGTTCAGAGCCTGCTACAAGGCTGTACCGGCTCCTCCACTAGCGGGAGCTACAAGCACATCGGACCATGACTCCATCTTGCTCATTCCTGTTTACAAGCAGAGATCACGTGACGCCGTCGTGTCATGTGAGGTAAAAAGATGGTCCGACCAATCAGAGGCCACGCTTCAGGATGCTCTCGAGGACGTAGACTGGGGAATGTTTGAGGGAAGCGCCAGTGACGTCAGCGAGTTCGCAGACACTGTTGTGTGCTTCATAACAACACTTGCTGATAGTATTGTCCCCACAAAGAAGGTGCGGGTGTTCCTGAACCAGAAACCGTGGGTGGAGAGTACTATCAGAGCAGCTCTGAATACTCGCACCACTGCCTACAACCTGGGCAGAGAGACAGGAAACATGGAAGAGTACAAGACTACAGTCTACACTCTGCGCAAGGCTGTTAAACTTGAAAAACGGACGTATGCTGACAAAATGGAGGCACAAATGGCACAGAATGACACAAGGGGCTTATGGCGGGGACTGAGGACGATAACTGACTACAAAGTCAGCGCCCCCTCAATGGGGAGCGACGACGCCTCCCTCGCGGACCAGCTCAACACCTTCTACGCACGGTTTGGTGCAAACAGTGGCGCCGCTAGCTCAACGGCTAGTGACGTCACTGGCGCGCCGGCTGTTGTGGAGGGGGGGGGGGGGGGGGGGGGGCATCCGCGGGGGGGCGCGGCCGCTCTCATTGTCGGTACACAGTGTGAGAAGAGCATTTATGCAGGTGAACACCAGAAAAGCTGCTCGCCCAGATGGAATACCAGGACGCGTGTATCCTTTTGGCAACAAACGTTTCCTTCCGCGTTGCTCTGATTGGCCAGCGATCTACGCTCGTTTGGCCCCTACGCCAGTAGCGCAGCATACTTAAGTCCTGTGCTAACCAGCTAGCCCCTATTTAATCGATCCCTGGCGGAGTCAGTGGTCCCTGCCTGCCTCAAGATGTCTACCATTATCCCGGTACCAAAGAAACCCTCCCCAACAGGTCTCAATGACTACAGACCGGTGGCACTCACCTCTGTGGCCATGAAATGTTTCGAGAGGCTGGTCAAGGATCACATTTGTGCCTCCCTCCCCAGTGATATGGACCCTATGCAATTTGCATACAGGCCAAACAGGTCCACTGATGATGCGGTCTCCCAAATACTGCACAGCACCCTCTCTCACCTAGACCACCAGAAGGGGGGCTATGTGAGACTGTTGTTCATTGACTACAGCTCAGCGTTCAACACCATAGTCCCCACCAGACTGGTGGACAAGCTGATCGAGCTGGGTCTGAGCTCCGCTCTGAGCGCCTGGATACTGGACTTTCTGAGCGAAAGGCCCCAGGCGGTCAGGGTGGGGTGCCAGACCTCCAACACCATCACCCTGAGCATCGGGTCCCCCCAGGGCTGTGTTCTGAGCCCCCTGCTGTACTCACTATACACACATGACTGTGTGGCCAAGTTCAGCTCCAACTCCATAGTGAAGTTTGCGGACAACACAGTGGTGGTGGGGCTGATCTCGGACAATGACGAGAAGGCCTACCGGGAGGAGGTTGAGGTACTGGAACACTGGTGCCAGGACAACAGCCTGCTCCTTAACATTGGTAAAACCAAGGAGCTGATCGTGGATTTTAGGAGGAGACAGCAGGAGACACACACACCACTGAGGATAAACAGGGCTACCGTGGACAGGGTGAGCAGCTTCAAGTACCTGGGGGTCCACATCTCAGAGGACCTGACATAGACAACACACATAGACTCAGTCGTAAAAAAGGCGAAGCAGCGCCTCTACCACCTGAGACAGTTAAGGAAGTTCAGAGTATCTGGGAAGATACTCCAGTCCTTCTACTCCGGAGCTGTAGAGAGCATCTTGACTGGAAACATCACTGCCTGGTATGGAAACAGCACGGCACAGGACAAGAAGGCCCTACAGAGAGTGGTGCGCTCAGCCGAGCGTACCACGGGTATTGCACTACCAACCCTGCAGGTCCTATACAACAAGAGGTGCAAATCCAGAGCCTGCAGGATAATGAAAGACCCTCACCACCCCAACAACAGCCTGTTCATGCTGCTGCGGTCATGCAAACGCCTGCGAACACCAGTAACTAGGACAGAGAGACTTCGGCTCAGCTTCTTCCCCCAGGCCATCAGAGCCTTGAACACTGAACTCTCCACGCACAAGCACACATGAGCACACACACAACACACACACTGTACACGCTCACACACTAGCAGCCACTTTAACATGAGCACACACAAACTCATGCTGCACACGCTCACACTTATGGTCACTTTACAGAAGGAAAGGTCACTTTAAGAATAGTATAGTATAGCTTGAGATTGTAAAATATAGCACTGTATAGCATTTAGCAGTGTACATAAAGACCCAGTGCCTCATCCGTAGCTAACAGTGTATTGCACTACCACAGGACCTAGCATGTCCTACCATGCTCTGTAAATAACTCATGTACAGATACCATTATGCCCTACTTTGTTACTTGTTATTGCACAATGTCGTTCTATTGGATTCTTATTATATATTACTATTGTAATTATGCACATCGTTGCGGGCAAGACCCCCCGCATTTCATTGTATACTTGTATGCCGTGACAAATAAAACTCTTGTATCTTGTATCTTGTGTATCTTGTACACAAGGCCAGGTACGCACACAGTCCAGTCCAGAGGGTAATCCAGGAGAAGGGTAGTCAGACGAGCGATAGTCATACACAGGATCCAGAACGAGCGCAGTGAGGGGAGCCAGGTAGAGGACTGAAGACAAGGAGGACAAGGCAGGATTAGACAAGACAAAACAAGATGGGAATGAACAGGAAACGAGCATACACTGGGTATTAGTAGCCAGGTGATTGGTGATCGCCAGCAGCTGTGGATGCTTTAGGACCTGCCTCCACACCAGGTTCTGATCCTGCAATTAACCCCACATACCCACACCCACACAGAGACAATGAGACAGGGGACATGACAGAGCAGCGTTGATGCACAGACAACACAAGGAATTTCTTGATCACAGCCCACCAAAAACAAGAATCATTTAACCTGTTAAGCCTTAAGGTCCCCCTGCTTTTCTTCATCATAAATTGATCAACAGAGACCGTATTAGATCCCCAATTATCATATCATGGTATCCTTGGAAAGCCACACTCATTGGCTACAACCGTGTGCAAAGATCTTCGAGATCGCCAAATGATTGACGGAGCTAGAGCCCCGGGAGTCGGGGGTGGTAATGTGTACTTTTGCGTACTTTGGGGCACGCCTCACATATCGGCATGTAACTCGAGAACCGCTGAACGGATTTTGTCACCTGAAAGGGAAATCGACCGGCAACAAATAGGGCTTTAATTCTATCTATATATTGTATTAAAGGAAATGCACACCCGAGCCACTAGAGGTCGGCAAAGAATCGTCCACATGTGGGCCCTTGGATGTTAAGAGGTCAATGTTTTTAATAATGTTTTTGTAGCCAAGAGTAAAGACCATAACCCTATCAAAAACAGTAGTCAAAGTGTATATTTTCATTTTTACCGATGTTTTATACGATTTATCGGAAATACAAATTTATCGGAAAATGCTAATTATCGTAAAAACCGCAAGAAATGACTAAATCCAGATTCAACCCTACCATTGGAAAGAGGAGCATTTTCCCTATCCATAGATGTATGATTTGGCCATAATAAGGTCAAGGTCAAGTTCAAGGTCAAATATGAATTTATCATTTAAGTCGATTATCATTAATTACTTTATCTACAAATCCTTCTGTTTAATCATCTTCCCGCGGTTCATTTGCTTAGATTTTTTTGTACACATGATCTCAATAAGGTGGTGAATGAGCTCAGTGAGCATTTTCTCCTACCCGTATACATTTTTGATCATCATCATCATCAAAATCATAAATCATAATTAATCATAATTAATTTATTCATTACAATTGAATAATTACTAGTAACAGACACAATATTTCTGACACTGGAAATACATACCCCCAGGTCCCTAGATGTTCCTAGATACCAAGAACATGCAAATTGACCTTGCAGAAGTGGAGCAATCTTCCATTTACTTAGGCATGTACCTTTAGGCGAAAACGGTCTACAGATTAACAGGTTAAGCTCTCGTTACAAGCAGAGGAGGACTCTTGAAGGTGCGGAGCGCGTGGATATTAATCAGGTGTGTGTTAAGGTCGAGGGGGGCAGGGTGGAGGAGGCCGCTGCCTATGAGTCTCTTTATTAGCAGAAAGAGCGCAAAACGAAGGTAATCTCTCCACAGGGAAACGAGGGGGATGACAGCCACGGTCCCCCCGGCCCCTGACCGGACACTCGGGTCGCGCGGAGGCGTTGGCACTCGCAAGCTCTTGTCGTGATCACAAGACATTGTTTCATATTTCATCTTTGACACCCGTGAGACAGGAATGGTGGGGTGGGGGTGTGGTGGTGGGGGGTGTAGGCTGACACCTTGGCACCTTGCCTTCACCATACCTTGTGACACCTGGCTCTTGGAGGGTTCACAGTTGCAAGGATAGCGGTGTGACAGTGTTTTAAAGGGCAGACACGTCCCGGAGCCGAGGAGCAGCCGTACGTCTCAGCGCAGGAGACAGACAGTGTAGGACATGAGGAGGAGGAGGAGGGTTGCTGGATTTCTGAATGGCATAACCCAACGTGTTTGTGTGTGTGTGTGTGCGCCATCAGCAGTATTTTGTAGCCGAATAGGCAAAAAACCCTTCCTAAATATAACTATTTATTTTTTTGGTCCCAGGGGCCTTTTAGATGTAATGGCCGTATTCTACTGTAGATATGATGTATTGCACTCATGTTTAGTGCAACAACAAAATAACCATCCAAGAGTCGTACCGTACAGATAATGGACCGTGCAGGTCATGCACTACAGTCCACTCTGGCTACTCCTCACGCATCCTTTGGAATAATGTTTTTCGTCGAGGTGGGAACCCTCGTAATGCTTTTTTTTCTTTTTGGGTTCCAAAAAGAGTAGAAAGGCAACATAAAGGGTCTGATTCAGGCGAGAGAGATTTGATTCATTTGTAAGGCTTTGATGTGGACCTTTCTGTCCCTCTTTGTGACACCTCAGCAGGCGTCCGCCATAGTGAGATTGCCTCGCAATCAGCCTCCATGTAGCAATCATCAGCATATCCTTGAGGAGGGGTTTCCAATTGAAATCACTTGGACTTCAAACACGTGCTGGAAACACAAATCCAGATACTGTATATATTTAAAAAAAATATATATATATATTATATTCCTATTACCATGTACCTGTACCTCCCCTCCCCCTTAAAGTATCTCTTTAAGTTAAAACATCCCCTCTCCCCCTCCCCCATGCTGCCTGAATTTCCCCAAGGGGATCAATAAAGGAATATCTTATCTTATCTTAATATATATACATATTATTATTTTTGGGGTCTCAGTTTATGCTTATTGCTGTCCTTCAGATATCAACCGTGAGTTCTGTACTGCAATCAGTCCACGACATACATCATCATTGTGTTATTGTCCGACCTTGCAGCCAAGGCTGTGAACCCCCCCCCCCCCCCCTCTACAGGATTACACACAGTAGCATCAAGGAAGATTCACAATCCTCCGAACCCCTTCATGATGGGTTATCCCTGTTTAAAAGTGCTCACACCGCACAGAGCACATGCATCAGGGGGCTGGCTAGGCCCCCACTCTGCCTTCCGCCACCACTCTTAATGTCCTCCTGGATTTCCTCAAATTTATCACGGTGGAACAGAAGAGTAATGACGATGTAAGAAAACAAAGTCCACTGGGGACGTGTACTACATCATTCAGATTTAACACCGCCATCTGTTTCACGGCGCCCCAGAATGGCAACATCAGTGCGGAAGATCAACCATTCATGGAGACGACAGATGCCGGGGAAAGGTGGGCTGTTATACCTGTTATACCTGTAGAGAGAGAAATAAAATAAAATAAAAAATAGGCCTGAAATCAGATCCCTGCTCACGAGACAAGGGGGGGGGGGTATACCTAATAGGCTCCGTGTTTTGTTTCTCAAGGTTCCAGGTTGGCGTTTTAAGACAGATTGCTCCGTATCTTGGCCTGGCTGAAGGGCTGGGAGGCGCTGAACAGCGGACACCTTCCCGCTGATGAATGTCAAATCAAGAGCTGACCTATTTAGGAAGTTAAAGCGCGTTTCGCACCTATGACGGGGCAATATCTCTACTGAGACTTGACCGATCCCTGCCCAGACACGTCGTCTAATTGCTTGTGTGCGTGCTGCTAGCTGCGGTGGTGTTTTGGCTATAGGCCAAGCTGGGGTTTTTGGAATCAATGATGATGAATGTGGAAGATATTTTCAGGTGAACCTTTCCTGAAAGGGGCACGTCGCCGATTCTCAACCTTTATCCGATGATTCTGTTGCGAGGAGGTAGGGCTGGGCGATATGGCCTAAAAATAAAATCTCAGATTTTTTCACGCCACATCCGATTTACGAATTTAATCGATTTTTTTTTCTCTTAAACACTAGAAACGCCAAGGAAATCATTCAAATAAGCTTTGTTTTTATTCGACACAAAAAAATTATCAAACCAAGATGAATTTCCCTATTTGGATTGAAGTGCAAACCTAACTTTCACCAATCTTCACTTAAAAAAAAAGAATAACAATAATAAAATAAAAGGTGCCTCTTGATCATCAAACAAGAATGAATTTCCCTATTGGGATTAATAAAGTGCAAATCTAACTTTCACCAAACATCACTTTTTGTAAAAAGAAGTTTTTCCTAAATCATGAATTCTAATTAATCGATTAATCGCCCAGCCCTACAAGGAGGACATGTGATAATCAGACGTGCAACTCGCCAACGTCTCCTGTGTCTCGGAGCTCTGCGAACCGCAGCTCTAGCGAACCGAGCTCTAGCGAACCGCAGACGATTATTTCTTCAACTTTGGGCCTATATACTAAGTGCCGAGATGCGGCTGAGCTCTCGAGACGGAGAACCCGTTGGTGAGTTGTGTCTGATTATCACACATCCTCCTCACAACAGAACCGTCGATATCAACGAATGGTTTCTTTAAGTTAAAATAAAAATAAAATAACTATATTAAAGTATTCATGTCACCAGCTGACAACATTCTCAAGACATCTGCCACCCTCCTTCTCTCTCTCTCTCTCTCTCTCTCTCTCTCTCTCTCTCTCTCTCTCTCTCTCTCTCTCTCTCTCTCTTTCTCTCTCTCTCTCTCTCTCTCTCTCTCTCTCTCTCTCTCTCTCTCTCTCTCTCTCTCTCTCTCTCTCTCTCTCTCTCTCTCTCTCTCTCTCTCTCTCTCTCGTTGGCATTGAGTGAATCAGCAGGAACTGAAAAAAAACACCTTTGAAGGCGATAATGTAATCAAGCGTCGTGGTGTCTCCATCTTCTTGTTCCATCCTTCGCTGTTAAGAAACGTTTACATAATGTAACATAAAAATGTTAAAGAAGATAAGTCACATGATGTGTGTTTGTCCCAGATGCAGACACAGACCAGGCATACAGAGCTCTACATGATGTGTGTTCGTCCCAGATGCAGACACAGACCAGGCATACAGAGCACTCTACATGTCGTTACTGATTGATCTCTGATGCGCCGCAGGGCGTTTGACTGCGCTTGACTTTAAGGAGCCGAGCCACGCATGCCGATAATCCGCAGATCTTTGACCTTTAAGTCAAAGAGTCGGGAGGAGGAGGACTCACCGGCCTGCCGTAATTGAGAAGGAAAGGATACTTGTGGAGAGACCTACTGTAGTGCGGAGGTATTGATAAAACGTCGACCCCCGGAAATTAGAAGTGTCTAACGGTTTCTAACGGAGTGCTGCTCTTCTCCGCGTGACGGGGCTAAATCTGATGTGGCGGCGGCTCGCAACGTGCCGGAGCCACAGCGGCTGCTCCTTGTTGTCTTTGGCGTCACGAGCAGGACGGAACGAGGAACGAGCAGGACGGAATGAGGCACGAGCAGGACGGAATGAGGCACGAGCAGGACGGAATGAGGCACGAGCAGGAACGGAATGAATGGGTATAGTTATAGGCCTCATGAAATAACATTTTTATTAGATTAGATTAAAATGTATTGTCATCATCATCATCATCATCATCATCATCATCATCATCATTATATACAGCACAAGTACAGTACAACTAAAAATATAAAAAAAAATTGAATGTATATACATACCAGAATGTAGATCCCGGACCGTATTTTATTCTTTATTCTATTTTATATTATTATTCCTTATTTTAGTCCTATTGACTACCTAAATGTTTATTGTTTATTGTGGAATAACTGTATCTCCCCACCACCCCAATTGTAATTACCCCCTCCTTGGCCCATTGTCCCCCAATAACCAAGTTCTGTCTAACCCTGTCTAACGTTAACCCCCCCCCCCCCTTCACCACCCCGAAACCCCCCACAGAACAGGCCAACCACAACACTCACATGTCCAGTCCAACTACCCCAAGACAATGGACACACTTCTCACTTCTCCTGTATATAATGTAACCAATATCAACGATCTCTAGAGCTCAGTCTGGACACACTCGGCCACTGTTCACTCTGAGTCATCTGCTGTAACTCTTTGATTTACCTGAACCTATTTTGGTGTATTAAACCCATGTTTATCAAGCCTTTATCCCCCCCCCACATACCCAACCTCCTCCAATGTACAGTTTCTACGTCAAATGTATATACTAACGCTAATGGCACGCATACCAGAGGCTAACTGCCTAAGAAAACAGGCACAGAGGCACTGAAAGAGGATTTTAACCCATCTAATGAACACACTGGACTAGACAAATATCAAGATGTATCCATCAGTGGACCAATTGCATGCTTTTGCAGAGGACAAGAAGCATTCAGTCGACTCCTTCAGACATTAAGCACCCCCCACAGCCCAAATGGAATGATAAAAAAATAAAAATAAAAACAAAATTATACTTTTTTTTCAAATTTTTCTTTTTTTCATAGTCGACTAATTAGTCGACTATCGGCTAATTTCGGCCAATCAAAGTCGACTAACCAAATCCTTAGTCGGGGACAGCCCTTACTACAGTTATAGATATAGTAAAGGACTATGTGCATGTAAGTACAGACAGGTGTGGATAGGATAGATACGTATATATGGTATACAGCATTATTGTACATGCTATCATACAGAGCTATGGGCTATATGCAGGTGTATGTAGTACATAGAGGGGTTATATGCAGGTATATTCAGACAAATATGGATACATATATGTGGTAAATGTATATATGCGGTATACAGTATACAGCACTGTTGTACAGTACATGCTGTCATACAGAGTATATGGGTAGACTAGTATGAGGTTGGTAGTTTTTTACGATTACTATGATTACAGTGAAAGCAGTAGGTAGGTATAAATTGAGTATAGGCACCAGAGTTAGATGTTTCTGTTATTTGATCACATATGTCTTGCACTGACTTATATGCCAGTATCTGTCCCAACAATGACAAAAAAGGAGTTTTGCAGGTATTCTTATTGGTATTTTAGAGTTAGTAAATTCCTGGAAAACGATAAATAAAAACGTTTTTAAAAATAAAAACATATTGTAACTAAGCTAGCACTCGGCCTCTTTAACTAAATTGAACAAATGTTCAATGTTAGCTTGCTAGCTAACGTTACTAATGTTGCATAATGTTGATAATGTACATTGCTGACATTCGCTTGCTAGCTAATGGATCGACCGTAATGCGCATTTAGCGCTATTGGCTACTGTAAGCGCTAATCCATGTCCATGACAAGTCCCTCCCTAGCTTCCGGTTTTGACATTACATTAACTAGGGATGTCCGATATTATCGGCCAACCGATATTATCGGCCGATATCGGCAGTAAAATGTGATATCGGAAAATATCGGTATCGGTTTAAAAAAAATTAAAAACAATAACAATATTTGTTATATATATCCAGTGAAATTATTAGTTACCTGAAATTATTCAGTTTTTTGGACGGGGAAACCCTGCATATATCGGTATTGGTTGATATCGGTTGATATCGGTATCGGAAATTAAGAGTTGGACAATATCGGAATATCGGTATCGGTAAAAAAGCCAATATCGAGCATCCCTAACATTAACCCTTTCACTGCCATACTACCAAACGGTTAACCCTGTCACTGCGACAATACACAGAAGGTTAACCCTTGTACTGCCACACAACAGCCGGCAACCGTTGGTTGTGTGATAGTAAAGGGTTAACCTTCTGTCGTGTGGCAGTGAAAGGGTTAAAGGAACACGCCAACATCATGGGAAATTAGCTTACCGTCTTCTCCAGAGTCAGACAAGAAGACGGATACCAATTTCCTCTCGTTCAGTAGAAAGCTATCCGGCTGCAAGATAGCCTAGCTTAGCGGATATATACGGACCACTAGCCTAGCTTAAAACTGGTCCGTATCCGCTTCCCTTCATTTGTGCTAAGCTAGGCTAGCTTGCAGAGGGAATTGGAATCTAACTGACACTAGAGAGGACGGTAAGCGCATTTCCCATACTGTTGGCGTGTTCCTTATAGCCTCTGGAGTATTTTTACAAGTGAGAATGAAGTGAAAGATTGGAACAGCTTGCCAGTCGTGAGCACATGTTTGTGGCGCTTTATGACTTCCTTGTTACTGTGATTTCTTTTACTCCCCTGGTATTCAAATTTAAGCACACTCTCTACAGGAGAGCCCAGCTTATTCTTTTACCCCTGTGCACAATGTGAGTTGTGGTTAAGTTAAATAATTTTTATGACATGTAAATGTATATTTATTTAGAAGGGGTCCCCACCCTGGAACATAGCCCAGCAATTTAGCATGGTGTGAAATCAAATTATTTAGTAGCCTGTCAGGTCTTGTCATATAGGGTACACAGCCAAAATATTCTCTCTCTCTCCTTCCCAACGGCTGGTGTCAAGAATATCATAGTGTCGTGACACCCGTGGCAGATGCGCGGTGGCACCTCTGCTGCGACGGCTGATTGGAAGCATCGCACTGTAAGCAAGAACAGCTGGCCTCACTCGGCTGAAAAGGAGGCTACATTGACCAAGTTGCTTAAACGCGAGGAAAATGCATTGTTTGGTTTTTCCGCAGGGTTTGTGTTGGATTGATGAAGCTCATACTGGGCTTGACTTTGGGCGTCGCCGTGTGACGTCTTGTTAAGCCACTGCGGTGCTCTCGAACCTGCGCTGTGTAACTTTTGCAGGAGGAAATGCTTAGCGGGAAAGAAAGAAAAAAAAACGCCTCTTTGGTCCAAATCACAGAGTTTGGGCCGAGCTGGGCTGAAGCAGAGGAATTGCCCGTACGAGCTCTTCTGGTCTGGGACTTACCTGTGCCGTCAAATCCATAAAAAAGGCTACGATCTCATTTCAAGAGCGTAAAGTGTGAATGACACAAATGTAAAACAGTCGCCCCCGAAGTTACCTCGCTGGAAGGAATTGCTGAAATTGTCTTTTTGTTGTTGTTGTTGTTGTTGTTATTGCCCTATTCTCTCTCATCCTCCACGTTTAACCACGGTCCCGGTTACCTACCGGCAACAGGCTGCCAATCTCCCACATTGCCAGACTTCCAATATATCTCTCGCTTTGTCTCCGGTGGATTGTGTCGGTTTGTTTCTTTACGGACGATTTAGCGTCGGGAGGGAGGGGGGGGGGGGGGGGGTGGAGGGGGAACAAACAGTGTGTAGTCGATGTCTAACGTCACTTCCACTGAATGGCATCATTACCACGTCTGTCACCCTTCCCCCCGGGCCGTCCTTCTGTGTGTCGACGCGGCGCGCTCAGACGGAGCCCTCGGACGGCACCTTCGGCTCTTTAATCCAGGGGAGACGAGCAGGCGCCTCTCCTGTCACCCGACCCGGCTTGACTGACGGGCAGAGGAGAGAGGACCCAGCTGCTGACGCGCGGTGGCAGGCCGATATGATGAATTGCCCCGCGTCCCCTGAACGATAGGACTTGTTACTGAGCGTTTCCGAGGCGGGTTCGCTCCCGCCGGCGCCTCACCGGGGACAAGAGATAAATAAATAGATAGATATACAAAAAAAAACTCCACTATGCAAGATCCATCCCTCGTGGATCTCTGTGCGTGCGTGGAACTCTAAGTTTGAGAGAGAAGGAGAGGGTGAAGGAAATTGCCTTGTGAAGCAGATGTAGACACAATGATTGTAGTCACTATACAGTCTGCTTTTCTTTTTCAGTCTGTTTTTTCTTTTTACATCCAAGGGTGTTCGGTCATGAAAGACACGTTCCAGTATCATGTATGTGACGTATCGGCGGCACTGTGTGTGTCTGGGGTTGTAACGTTGCGTCATCTCCATGTTCTTTCCTTACGTCAGTCGCTTCCAGTTGTCTACTGATTACAGTGATGTTGAGTGATGCTGCGTATTATGCTCATACTTGTACTACTATATTTACACAAATAGTGAATGACTGCCAGCTGGGTAACCTGTTATTTTCTCTCTTCACAGCTCAGATGACTACTATGAATACGGAGGTGTAAGCGGGGAGACGTATGATTCCTATGGTGAGTTGTTTTTCTACAGATTATCTGATTGATAATGTAAACCTCTATAATGCAGATGCAGAGGCACAATGGGTCTCATTCTCCAAGGATTTAGGACAAAAAGGGCTTTCTCTTGGGGCCATTTGAGACTTTTTCGGGACGATTTTGGGATTCACCAACCGTCCCAATAAAACATATATAATTAATATTATATTATAATATATTGTGGGTGGCTAGGTGGTGCAGTGGGCAAGGCGCTCACCACCAATGCAGGAGACGCTGGGTTCGAGCCCAGCTCTCCGCATTGCTATCAGCTTGGCTGGTCGTTCATACTAATACAATTGGCAGTATTAGGGGGTGGGAGCTGATGGGTGGGGATCGGACGTTGTGGACAGCGACTCCTACAGGTCGGTTGGTGCGCCTGCGCAGCAGAATCAGGAAGCGACGGGGGCGGCGTGCCCTCCAAAACGCAGACCCCCGACGCTGAGAGATCGCGCCGCGCAGGTGAAAAGATGCGACTGCTGCTTCCTCGAGTACCGGAGGGGACACGTTATGTAAGGCTTAGTCCACATTGCAGCCGGCTTGCAGGGTTCATGTCTTGCCCGAAAAGGTCTCAAATGGCCCTAAGAGAAAGCCCTTTTTGTCGTAAGTCCGTTGGAGAATGAGACCCATCTTTTTTAAGTAATAATCTTGAAAATTTTCATATACATAATATCTATTTTTCCACTCTCTATCGCCAACTGATATAACACGGTAGTGATTCTACAGTACCTCTATACCCAGTTCATGAATGCTTTTACGTTTGCTGTTCGATGCTGTTCTAAACAATGGTGTCTGGCAGGACATTCACAGGGAAATTGTCCGTCTCACAGGAAGTGATGTGTTCAACGTCATTAGCAGCAACGGCCGTTTCTTTGGAATGAATAGAAGACTAACTCAGTAGTTGGCATGAATTTTCCGAAGCAAGTCAATACAGTGCAAAAACGCAACAGCAATTATCGCTTATCACCAGTAGATGTTGCCAAAACAAACAAAAAATTATTAACCGTTATATAATCAGACATGAATTCATGACTTGTAAGTAAAAAGTAGCCCTTGCCTTTGTAAGATAGGTGAACATTTCTGAAACATTAATATGAACTACTGCTATCACTGCACAGTAGCAATAACTTATTTTTACTTGTTTTGCATTGGAGGTGATTCATGAGCTATGCGATAGCTCCACTAAGCTTGACTTGGTACATGTACCTCACTGTGTCATTAAGCCCCCATATGGCTCTTAAATATAATAACAATGTGTTTCTTAACAAGGTAGCACAACTTAAACAAACAATATTGTATTTCATGCTGGTGTACTACTGTACTGTAATGAGAATGTGTTGAGGGAATCTCTTCTGAGTCTCATAAGACTTGCTTCAAAGTGCTCACAAAGTAATTTGCTTAGAGATTGGTTACATTTGTTCTGTTGGTAAACACTGGGTAAAACACATACAGTATTCAATGTGACATCTAGTATTTGATCACTCTGGGCTGTGTTAAGGCACAGGTTTGGACACGCACAAATCCCATAGTGTTGCATTGGGTCTGGATCTGCCAAACCACCTGGCCGGCTCACATTGTGATCGGAATCAGTATCCTGTAGTCTGATGCATTCACCACCTCTGATGTATTAACCCTTGTGTGGTGTTTGCGTTTTTGTTACTCCGGTGGACCCACAACATGAATGGGATTTTAAAACAATGGAACCATAACAGTTTATGTAAAAATTAAGGCTGTCAAATATATCGCGTTAATATCGCGTTAACTCCCGATTCTATTAATGCCACTAATTTTTTTAACTCAAGATTAACTAAAAAAAATTTTTTTTTTTTTTTTTTTTTTACTAGACTTCACTCAGGTGTATTATTGATGCTCTCATTGATACTATGTTTGTTTCTGAAGTGTGTGTGAGTGTGTGTGTGTGTGTGTGTGTGTGTGTGTGTGTGTGTGTGAGATATAGAGAGAGAGGGGGGTGAGAGAGATGAGGAAGGGGCAAAAGAGAAAAAGAGCTGGGAGAGTGTGTGTGTGAGGGAGAGAGGGGGGTGTGTGATTAATCAGCCCTTGTGTGTGTGAATGTAACAAGTTCCTAACGTTTTCTTTCCCCTATTATTTCATGCACACTTTATTCATTGTTTTAAATTATTATTTTCTTTTAAGTTATTTTGTGCATCACTCTGTTTTGAATTTGATGCAAATTTGCAATGCATGAGGGTCATCCTTTTGTGTTAAATGGCTGCACAAAGCAAGCATTTGTTGACTCGCATGTTGATAAGAGTATTAAAACTTGGAACTTGAAAAAGATCTGTTTAAGGTAAAAAAAAAATTAAAATAAAAATGCGATTAATTTGCGATTAATCGCGAGTTAACTATGGACAATCATGCGATTAATCGAGTTAAATATTTTAATCGTTTGACAGCACTAGTAAAAATGCTTAACAGATGTTTTTCATTTCATTTCAAACCTTTATTTATACTCGTGAAAGCACTGAGGTTTCCCTCATTTACAGTGATGACGAGTTAACAAAGGACACAAATATCATAACAGTTATTAATTACAATGAATTACAATTACTACAATGATGGATTAAAAACAATTACATGATTCAGTACATAGGTCAAGTGCAATGCCTTTAAACTCCATGAATGACGGGAATGCTCCGAGCTTTAGAGTCTGTTGCAGGGTATTCCATGTGTATGGAGCATTGTAGGAAAAGGCAGACTTTCCAAGCTCAGACCGAACTCGAGGCACCCTGAGCACAAGCCGATCATTCGAACGAGATTGGTAGGTGACAGCACTCCAGACCAACAAAGATGTAATATAAGGTGGAAGTTTGCCAATAATTGCTTTGTAGATAAAAAGATACCCATGATAACTACGTCGCAACGAGAGAGATGGCCAGCCTACCCTCTCATACAAAAGACAATGGTGAGTATCATATTTGTCACCCGTAATAAATCTTATGGCGGAGTGGTAGGCAGAATCCAAAGGCCTTAATGTAGACACAGACGCATGCCTGTAAATGACATCACCATAGTCCAATATTGACAAAAAAACATCCTGTACAAATCTTTTCCTACAGAACATAGGAAAACAAGCGTTGGTACCGCGAGGCACAGTCACGATGGACTCCAAGTGTTGTGAAGTGACTGTGGCGAGTAGCGGTACTGTGAGTTAAACTCAGTCTCCCTTAAAAGACACATAGACACGTTGCAAAGCAGTGAATTCACCTCTTGGTATAGTGGTCTGTGCTGTCGCCCGTGGTGCGGCAGACCCGGGTTCGAAACATCCTCGGGGCATCGAAGTAAAAAAGGTGACGATATCACAACCATTACATATATATTAATCATTAATGGACACATTAATGAAACAAGGTGGAGGCTCCAGTGAAGATACACAGTGAAGCTGTTTGCTTCATATTTACCTTGTTTTCACCTGTAATGTCCACAGTGTCCAGTAGTCCCAAACACCACATATGTAATATAAATGATGTGTGTGTCCTCTTAATGAGAATGTTTCATTTTATACTGTATGTTCTTCACAGAAGATTTGCCAAGGCCAAGGAATCTCGGGTTGAAAAAATTATTAATTGTATCATTTCTCTTTTAGATTGATTGAAAATGGGTCACCGCACAAGGGTGAATGACAAAATTATTACATTTATTGTGTAATCCAAATTTTTTCCTTCACTGTGGTGCTGAAAAGTGGATCAATCCATGGCACATACATCGTCTTACTTGAATAGGCTTATAAGTTAGTTTACAAGCTATAATATAACATGTGTTGTCATAATAATCAATAATCAATCTAATAATAATAATCAATCTAATATTGCAGAAGAGCAAACAAGGCCAATATCATCGAGACTAGACCTTGTTGTGGTGTGTTGTATCAATGAGACACGGACAACAGTACATCTTTAGCCTGCAGGCATATTTGCTGACGTTTTTCCAAAACCCCCTACGGATCTCCATGAATATGGGAAGCCCCGAGGGACATACTACAATCTCCCCTTCCCAGAAACAGCAATGGAACAATTATGCTTGCAACATGGGATAGCAAGATAATTACACAGTTTAAACATATTACATATTACCCTTCCCTGGAGCAGTAATGTTTTGCTTGAAACATGGGATAGCAACAAAAGTATACAAACATGTCAAACGGTCCATCTGAAGGTGTACTCTAGGTCACATGGTCTTCTAGCCACCCTGGGGCCTTCACCTCCCTCCTCGGGTGGCCCTCCCTCCACAGCCTGTGGACGGGCTTGTACTTCCGAGAGAGGCCAGAGGTGTGTTGTGTTTCCCCACTCCTCTCCTGAGCCTGTCTCAACTACATCACAGCGGGGAGTGCCTGCTTTTCTCAGCAACCGTGGCTGGTTCTTTTGTGTTTGTGATCCAGACACCGCTGACCTGCTTTCAGCTCCGGCGGCTCAGTGGCTCTGCGTCTGTGATTAAAGTCCACTGTTTGTGTTTGTTTCAGCCGTCTGTCCTTGTCTGCAACGGCCTCGCTGTTAGGCCATTGCGGTTTCAGTTAAGAGGGTGAGACTGGCGACGGCTGAACGCAGCCTCCTGCCCATCAAGAGTTTGGCGCGTGGCGGCCCGTGATGTGGCGGTGGTGTGACTCGTGGGTCACAGTGTTTTTCCTCAACATGCCCGTGACTGTTTTCACAGCCCTCTCTGCTTCACCATGGCTCTGTGGGCTGCTTGTCTACATGCGTGAAGTCACAGTATGTGGCAGACGAGGAGAAGGATCCTGTGTGCTCTGTTTCAGATAGGCTTTGAGAGATGGACAGCCCCAAGACCAAAGGATGACGCTTCAGCTGACACCGTTGTTTTGGCTCGCAGTCCGTACTGAGCCAACACTCTCTCTGATGCCAGCTCACCTTTGGAGTTTTGTCAAAGGCTGCATGTTGCATGTAACCCCACGACCATTCATTGTCCCTTGGCAGCAGTTCTCTCAGTGGTTTGGTAGTGTCAGCAAACCAAGGGATACACTTTGCTATATATGTGGCCATTCCCAAGAAGCGCCTAACATCCTCTGTGGTCTGGGGGATGGGCAGGTCTGTGATGGCTATTATTTTCTCAGGGTGAGGCTCGATGCCTGCTGCACTGACCTCATGTTCCACAAACAGGACCTCGGTCTGCGCAAAGCTGTACTTTTCATTCAGCCTCCTGGAGGCGTGTCAGGACCATGGTGAGCCACTCATCGTTTTCCCTGCATATAAGGACATCCCGTTAAAGGAGGTGCCAACGGTCTCTACTCTGCGCTTAGGGCCGTATTTGCCAGAAACCGGAAACCAGAAACCAGACTTTCTAAAGACCTGTGAACAATTCAACCGAGCTAATGATTGGTCTACTGAGGGTAAATCAGTATATCCCTCTCTCTGCACACCCCCTCATTGAGTTTGGTATGGTTGACAGATTATTATCTTCTTACCATTGGCTTTTGGGACCATCACTATTCCTGTGTTCCACTCAGTGGGTGCATATATCTCTTCCATTCTTTCCAATTCTTCCTGTACTTTGATAGTTAAGGGGATATGATAATCCCCTTCTAGCCTCCCTAGGCCAGTAAACACCTTTGGAAATGTATTTTTGAAGACCTCCCCATGACCCCAGCAGTGGTCTCTTCTTATTGGGGGCATGCAGTCTTTTCTGTGTGTGAAGTAAAGGGCCATCTCTTCTATAACTATACAATCTAGTAGGAATTGCTGTCACTGTTTGATGTCTTGAGTACCAGCCGGCATTGTTTACCTCCACCTCACCCATGAAAAGGCTGTCTTGTTTCAGACAAACACTGTCCTGGTGGAGCTGTTCTTCCCCTGTCATCTTGTGCACAGTCTGCTTAGATCTACAGACGACAGCGAAGTGTCCTCGTCTGACATCTCCTGCAATCGGCATCCTTAGCCGGGTAGTCTTTCCAACTATGAGATCTCCCACATTTACGGCACATTCCCAATGGTCCCGTCATGTTCTGTACCTGTTTTGGTCTTTGTTCTGCATTCCATTCCTGTTTACGAGTAGAAAGCGCATGCATTTTCTCGCTGGGCTCGCTCTGTGTGTAGCTTCCTCCATCGTGCAGCATCACCTCATCTTGTTTTTTACGGTTTCACTTTGTCTGACCAAGTTTATAGCTTTATACAAAACCCTGCATCTAGCTGTAGCTTTTCAAGTTGGTAGACATCTCCTATGCCGACCACAATGAGATTACGGTTCAATTAGTCTCAGAGTCCCGAACTTGCAAGTCTTCCGCCAGTTTGTTGACTGCTGTGACAAAGCTGTCGGAACTTTCTTCTAGCTCTTGCTCACATTATGCTCTCCGATGAAATGTTTGTAAAAAATGTCTTTAACGTTCTTGTAGAGTAGCATTTCATCTTCCGATAACTGCAACGCATTTAATACATCCTCAGCCTCATCTCCCATAAAACATGTCAATGTGGAATGCCTCCTCATTTGTTTTCAAACAGTATGCAACTCGATATCGTCCGATGCTAGTTAGCTAGCTTGATCCGTCGCGCTGATTTACAACCTACAAACTGCGTAACTTTAGCGTAACTTTACTGATATTCTAACTTTGAATGCTGAGTTGTTTTTAACATGTTAACCACTTCTGACACTATGTGGTATGTTGTATTAGTGAGACGTGGACAACAGTACATCTTTAGCCTGCAGTCATATTTACTAAGGTTTTTCCAAAACCTCCTACGGATACCCGTGAGTCTCCTATATAGTACGAGAAGCCCCAAAAGACATACTACATAAATAAAATAAAGAGCATCAATCTGGACATTATAGCTTAAGTAAGACCACGATAAAGGAAACATCAATATGGGTTAAATATTTTGTTCATATTAAAACAAAGGTATAATGTTAATCTTGTATTTGTAGCACAAGATATAGACTACATTGTAGCAGGTGATCTACTGATCCACTGACCTTTTCAAATCGGCGGTGCAAAAATAATCGTAGATGAAAGGCGAAGGCACTTCCGTGGAAAATTGATCATGATTTATATTATAGGCCTACTTTATTATCATCACTATGATGGGATTCTATACTGGGTCTGCAATGGCATTTTAACCTGGGTCAGTAGTGTAAAGAGGGTATTAAATTAAATATTGCCAAAGCATTTCATAGCCTAGTCCTCCACTCCAGCAACACTCATGACTGATGGGATTAGACAAGTGAAAAGGCATCAACATGCTCATGATGACACATTGCTTGGATAATACATTTTCATACAGTTAATATTAGGGATGCTCGATATTGGCTTTTTTACCGATACCGATATACCGATATTAATATTAATATTAATGCAAAAAATTAAGGTAAAACCTCAATGTCATTTTTTTTATATAAAATAAATGTTTCAACCTACCAGTAGTGCCAGTAGCTGATTAAGAAGTTGTACTCTGCCTTCTGAAGATCTGAATACACAAATCATTCTCCACAGATTCAGAATATAATATGTGTTAATGTGGATTCATGTTTACCGAGCTAAAGTATAAGCGCAGAGATTAATGTCTACCCTTAACGGACGAGACAAGGCTGCCGAAGACCAGAGTGGGTGGTGACTTAGTATTGTAATTACGAGGCATTTACACATACTGTTTAGAATATTACAAAAGTAATCTCGCACATTCGTTTTGCCATTGCTCTTTGTTGTGCACTAATGGCAGTGGTGTTGTTACTGTGTATAATAGTGCAAAATTGTTGTCGGTATCATTTGACGCTTGCCTGAGTATGTTAACACGTCTCCCGTTTTGGTAAAACCCCGGAGAAAACAAAGGCAGCAGTGGTTTCACCTTGAAAGACAAAACACACTGGAGAGGGAAAATTATCACTTTGAGTCAATCAAGGGAAAGACATTTTAATGTTTGCGATTTATTATGTTTGCGAAAGTAACTCAATTTGATTACACTGCTCACTTGCTCGTATTATTTTCAGAGTTAATTATATTGCCTATATTTATGTCTTCTACTATTACCCTGCCCGTACCTGTACCTCCCCTCCCCCCTCCCCCATGCTGCTATAACGCCCACATTTCCCCTCAGTGATCAATAAAGGAATATCTTATCTTATCTAAAACAATATATCTAGTATGATATGTTACTCCCCACAAAAAGTAATATTGCACAATAACCTAGGCTAGCGTGTCGATTGAATCCCCCAACATCTCTGGCCACAAACAAACTCAACAGGAGCCAGACACACAATGGACAGTTCAAAGGAAAGCCACACAGATAAACAGGGTTGATGTAGATCCTTGTTTTTCAGAACACAAGGTTACCTTGGTCCATTTTCTTTTAAAGCCACTGTCAGTGAAAGGGTGACAGGTTTAATTAAGGAGTATTGGTTATGGGGTGCCAACAGAGAGGCTGTCACTGAGAAAACACACACACGCGCCTTTGTGAACCTCAGCTCTGGGGACGAGCCTCCGCTGGCCGGAGATCAGACAAAGGCTGCCATCGATGCAGGCACTTGCACATTGACAGCAACGGCGGGTGAAACGAGGGCTGATCTGAGCTAATGGTAATGGTGACCTTTTTGCTGGGAGCCACTAAACAGGCCCTTTTCAAGTCGCTATTTGATCCTCTGATTCAATTATCTGAGATGTATCCGTGCAGGTGAAAGGCAGGGCCCGGGACTCTGTGTCTGAGTCCCTCTGCTTGTACTTACAGGCTTGTAAAGGTACTTTTGTTGTTAGATAAGCCACATCGATAGCCAGACGTTTAAAGTTTGCGATGCATTGCTTTCACGAAGCCATCTTACTATAGTGCACTGAAAGACACGGTACTATGCGTGTGTAATTTATACAGTTTATTATATAGTTATACTGCACATATATAGGCAACATCAGGATTATGACTTCTACAATGTGTTAGCAGGGTCATGGACTGTTTTTAACTGTTCTTCTTTTACTTATTTTATTCCAGAATGTCTGTTTGTAAGTGCAAATAACAATAAACAATAAACAATATACTGGAGGATTCATGGCAGTCCATCACATAGCCATGCCAAGGGTCCACTTCAACGACTGTAAAGTCCACTGAACATGCTTCTATAAACGGCTGCATTTATATAGGGCTTTTATCCAAAGTGCTTTACAATTACAGTAGTTCCTCACACTTTACTCATTCACTCACACATTCACACCGACGGCGGAGGCGACCATGCAAGGTGCCAATGACAGGCACGAATGACAGTGTAGTGGTAGAAGGATATTGCACAAGTTCTACAATCCTACTTGCCCATTAGTGTGCTGTTAGAGGCTGGGATTGTATCACCACCACCACCACCACCACCACAACAACAACAACAACAACAACAACAACAACAACAACATGGCCATTTCAGCATAGAACTCCAAATTGAAAGAAAACACATTCCTACTCAAATGTGCATTCTTGAATGGTCATTTTGCATGTATGCCTTAACATGGCTGATGAAGATTATTTTTGATGTTGTTGTGCAGCAGAGGTGTGGTTTGTTGCTGGTGTATTACCACGACAGAGGCCATTATACAATGGGGAGGGACCTTTCTGGCCCAGTTCTGACTATTTCCGCTCGGTGTGGTCATGTGGTCTACAGCCAATCACAGCCTTTTTTCCCTCGCTGAACAAAAGAAGAAGAGCTGTACCAGATATTAGAAACACCACCTGATGCTAGCTTTTCCATAGCTTTATCATTTGTATTTTTATTTTTATTTATTTTTAATTATCTTGTGATATTTGGTCAGTTTTCCATGAAAGAAATACGGATAGCTCCTTTAACCCTTTCAGGCATACTAATATAATAATAATATTTTGAGAGCTAAACATTGTAAAAGGTGACGTCACGGTTACGGGGCCATTGAAAGCCATGGATTTGCAATTCAGAGAAAACGTTCAAACTTCATCATGTTTCGCTTCTCGGCAAAGAGAAGCCTGCACATCTTGCACACGAAAGAGCTCTCCGTTCGTCTTTGTCTTTGCAGGTGATATTTATCGTGGTCCAGTTGTCGTTTAATTGTCGAATGTTTTTCCTCCAGCTTCGTTGGGGCGCACCGTGATTTCTAGTTCTACCCTCAACCGGGCCTTTTAAACACCACCTTGGATAGACCTCTGGTGTGGCCAAATAGTTTGAGGGTTTTATATCAACTTAACATGTCTTTAGCCTTTCTACCGCCTGATCCTTTTTTGTTTCCTCTTTCGATCAGGTCAGGAAGAGTGGGCAAATAATCGCAGCAAGGCACCGCCAGCGAGGACAACCAAGGGAGTGTACAGAGAGCAGCCGTACACCAGATATTGAACTGTTTATACCACCTACACCCTGAGTCCCTGTGGCTGTTTCAACTCTAGTAATGGATTTTTTTATGGACGCTCCCACCTTTTTAGCGTTGAAATGAAAAGTAATCCAGCTAATAACACAGAAGACATGGTGACAGGAAAGACAATGAATCAATGAAACTTATTCTCAAAACGGCGCCCCCCCCCTGATTTACAAAACGTATCCCCAACTGGACTAAGGGCCCTTTCTCACTCACTCATTCTGTCCGTACCGGTCGCGTACCGCCCTCATTCCGGGTCAGAGTGCGAACCCCCCCCCCCCCCCGCCTCTCCCCCCTCTAGTTTGTGTACACACTGCAGTCTTGGTTCGCTTCGGGTTCTGTTTACGGTTTGCCTTTTGAGCGTTTACGCTTGCCGTAGGCGATGATGTCACGTTCGAAAATGTAAACAGGAATGTCTTAACACGACTGCGGACTCTGGATGCTGATAACAAATTGCCAATAAATATGAAGTTATATTTGAACCTCTGTTGTCAAGCCTTGTCAATATAACCCACCCCATTTTATCACGAATGGATGGTGTTGTAGAGTCCGCTTTTGAGCGTTTTAACGATAGCGCTAAGCTAACGGCTAAACGCTAGTTAGCTTAGCCTTTACTAGTAACATTGCTGCATCGATTATATGCATTATATTGAATGTCATTGATCTACTGGTCGACCACGGCCGACTGGTTGGGCACCACTGGTCTAATAGAAATAAATGCATTCGAACAAGAAAGTATAGTATACAGCAATGGCTAACGGCTAACGCTAGATAGCTAGCCTGTTCAGAAGCTAACATTATCCCATCGCTTGTGGCAATTATATTGCATGTCATTGATCTACTGGTCGACCACGGCCGACTGGTTGGGCACCACTGGTCTAATAGAAATAAATGCATTCAAACAATGTATAGACATAGCAATGGCAAACAAAATTGCCAGGCCTAACCGCCCCCACTAGTGCGCACCTGAGACCACCTATTTCACCGGCCCCGGTTCAGCGCCCCCGGGGACGAATCAGCGGGGGGCGGGGACGGGGGACAGCGTTCTCACTCAGACAGACACACCCTTTTCTGATGCGAGCCGGGTCTGATTCGACACAGAGCAGTGAGTGAGAAAGGGCCCTAAGTGTCTTGACACCTTAGGTGATCTATCCAATCCTCTTAGCCCCGAAATCTACCGGACATTAGTAAACATAAATTTCTCTCTTGGCTATGTGATGGTAAAGAATAGCATGTTATCAACATATTTTACTTGATTGGTGAATCACTAGATTGTTGATAAGATGTTGATACACTGTATGGTCTCTACATAGCTGTCAGAGCAACTTAATTTATTACCCTCTATTCTTTGAAACATTGCGTGGGGTGGTCACTTTACAATGTAGTAGATTAGTTATAGCAAAGTGCAGTATTGTAGATATCTCTGAGGGGTGATTGGTGAATTGTGTCCCTTGTAAATTATACCTTTACGATATGAAAAGAGCAAAATCATACTGTATACATTATTGTATTGTTGTCTTTTTTTCCCTCCTTTTGTAAGATAATAGTTCTTTAGTGTTGACTTAAAGGGCTTATAAAAGCATGGTGTGGAATTATTGTGGACAATGTCAGCTGTTTTATTCTCCCCTTAAAGCCGATGTAGTCGTGTTTATGTTTACTAATACATCCCCTTTAATACCGTACATCTTAAATAGCCTGCCATATTTTCTGTATACAAAAATATCCATAGCAAAACCGGTCCAGGAGCTTTTGTTGAATTTGTGTGATTCTTTTTTAGAGGGTCTAAATAAGTTATTTCAATCCCTTCCCCCCCCCCCCCCTTTTCATTCCTCAGTTAAAAACGATATCACTTTGTAAGAATAATACGTTGCAGATACATCATGTAGAATGGATAAGGGTCCCATCTACTACATGAGGTTGTGTTGAACTCTATACAATTTGAGCTTATGTAAGCCCTTTAATACTTTTCTTCTTGGTTGATGCTGAATAAACATTTTGAAAGAAATGTCCGTGTTCAAGAGGATAATTATGTATTCATAAAAAAAAATATATAATCTAAACTAACAAAACGATACCATAAAGCTTGATGATCATACGCTTGGGAATGTTTAGCTACAGAGAGCCCCCATTTGACAGGCCACAGTGCCTTAAATATAATAGATATCTTATTGAGTGATGCAAAACAACATAAATCACAATCTGTAACGGCATTAGAATACAAATGCCAAAAGTTATTATGGGATGCTATAGCAAACGTACTTTAAAAAATGAGTACCAACAGATTGCCTTTCGCTACCAGCAGCGTGTGTCCTCTGTGATCCTCTAAGAATTGTATACATTATTACTTGCATTTGAAATTCATGTGATGCTTTTTTTTTGTGGGGGAAGTATCTCTCTGTCGGTAAGGATTTATAGTATATTCATAGCATATAGCAATAACAAAATCATCACTCTGGAAACTCGACCCACCTATTGCTTGTCCGTACAATGAAAACAGTGAAGAAGTAAAGATATTCATATCACATGCTTGAGTTATACTCCTATATACAGAGGCTCCCCAGGACTGGTCGCAGCATCATGGACACCTCTATGAGCTTCTATAGGCTATGTACAGCGTATATATATATATATATATATATATATATATATATATATATATATATATATATATATATATATATATATATATATATATATATATATATATATATATATATATATATGGGTGGGGGGGATTTCTTTTCTCTTGTTGTTTTGCTCTTTCTGTTCCCCTCTGGTCATGCGACCTCTCTCCCAGTCATTTAAAGTCGCCTGCCTTTGTCCGTTAAAGAGACTCTAAATGACCCTCAGCTGACCAGAGAGACGATGGCAGTAGCTGTTTAAAAAGACCACCGTTCCCACCAAGGTAATCAAACTGACCCTAATCTAACCCCTAATGTAGTTGACATAAACCCTTTCTAAAACTAAATATGTTTAATATGTATTCCTGTCTCTTTTTCCATCAAGTCTTATCCATAAATCTAGTCGCAAAGCTGGGAATTAATTAGTTGTCATTCAAAAATTGTTAAATAAAAAAAAAGAGAAATAAATAGCGGTAATTTTATCATGAAATAACTACATCCTAAGACTTTGATTAAAATATTCCTATCATTGAGATTTAATTGAACCATAAACATATAATCTATCTTTGTATTGTTTGGATATTCTTGCAGTCTATATATATGTTACTGTGAAGATGTTTGCAGTCATACTGTTGTTTCTATTCTATTTTAGGTGGGCGTTCAAGATTCTACCAGGGATATCGACCAGATTATCTCAAGAGTATTAAAGGTATGTTATTATTATTACCTGCACAATATATCCCAGATGTTTTTCTTTTGATACACAAACTATAAAATAATATTGTATCCAGATTGCTGTTGTCGGTGTTGTCGGGCGAAAACCTTGTATTTCCAATTTTGACGATTTTAATTAAAGGTTTCATGGTTCTCTGTTCTCCCAAAGGACCTTGAAACCCAACCATGATCTATCATTTTCTAAATACATGGGTGTCAACCTGAAAAAAGGTTGCTTTTCTTAATTCCTGAAAATAATGGGATTGTTGAGTAATTAGCCTAATCTTGGCCAGCAAAGCCCCGATCCAACATGCGTACATAGAATAGAAGTACTTAATTGATCCCGAGGGAAATTCAGCACTACAGATCGCTCACAATAAACATTTAGGTAGTCAAAAATAGAATAAAATACAGTCAGTATATGCAATACAATGCAATATTGAAATTCTTTATTGGGAAAACCACATTGAGATACAGTATCTCGTTTCGAGAGGGTCCCACAAAATACATGGATGTCAATGGAAAAATGCAGCACTTTTTCCCGAATCCTGCTTCGGAGATGCAAGGTCTTTCATTGCACAGCAATTGTATGTAATTATATCACTGTATATGAAATCTGAGAAGATTTTGAGGCAGATATTTTTTTCCTTGATGGGTATTAAGCATTGGGGGGGGGGGGGGGGGGGGGGGGGGCAGGAAATCCTTAAGGATCATCTCCAGTCGGGATGCTTCCAGAGCATAATCCTTAGCTTTCCTGCCGTACCAGTCCCGTTCCACAATCCCTGTGGCTCTCCCATGGGTGGCACATTCTGCACCAACCTTTGTGCCTGTGCGATTAGTGTTGTGTGGAAATCGGGCCGTGTGCCACGCGAACCGCCGTGCAGCTCCTACGGCTGCTTGTTGTAGTTGCTTGAAAACGATAGCCGGGTGTAAGTGCTTGTCATAAACATAGAAAGCGAATGACTTATTGATTGTTTTTGACAGCGAAAAAAACACAACCTTAAAGGAACACGCCAACATTATGGGAAATGTGCTTACCGTGTTCTTCAGAGTCGAGAAGATAGTCACCAGTTTCCTCTCTGTGCGCTCAGTAGAAAGCTATCTGGCTGCAAGCTAGCCTAGCTTAGTGCAAGCGAATGGAAGCGGATATGGACCACTAGCGTAGCTGGTGGCCAAAAACACCTCTCCCGGAGTTCTAAGCTATAGGCTAATGGTCAGTATCCACATCCATTAATTTGTGCTAAGCTAGACTAGCTTGCAGCTGGATAGCTTTCTACTTAAATCACAGAGAGGAAATGTATGTCTATGTATGGCTCTCTAGAAGATGGTAAGTGCATTTCCCATAATGTTGGCATGTTCCTTTAAAGTGGAGATAACAGAATGTGCCAAAAGGAAAAAGATAATGGGATATATTCGTTTTCTTTTATCATTGTTGTTATTACTCTTCTTCTACTGCTTCTTCTACTACTACTCTTTTTCTTCCTCCTCAATAGACTGATCAGATCTTTGGACGAAGACACGCAAGCGTTCCACAAGCTTCGAGAGTCAATAACCTTACCACCAAAGAAGTGGAGAGAATAATAACCCATCAGCATATGAAAAAAAATAGACTTCAGAGGCTGAAGAGACTTCCACGACAGACAACCAGGAAGGCTGACGAAATGGCCACGACAACCAGGAAGGCTGAAGAGACTTCCACGACAGACGACCAGAAAGGCTGAAGAGACTTCCACGACAGACGACCAGAAAGGCTGAAGAGACTTCCACGACAGACAACCAGAAAGGCTGAAGAAGCGTCCACAACAGACAACCAGGAAGGCTGAAGAAACTTCCACGACAGACAACCAGAAAGGCTGAAGAAGCGTCCACAACAGACAACCAGGAAGGCTGAAGAAACTTCCACGACGGACAACCAGGAAGGCTGAATAGACATCCACAAAAAGGGTGGCGACATTCAATTTCCGTTGATGGGGTGACAGCCGCGAGGCACGAGATGGAGCAGACGTGTTGAGGGTCAGAAAGGGGAGAGGGGGATAATGTGTGTATCACACTTCCCCTCGTCTCCGGAGGCAATGGATTCCCTCGTCCCGCGGGGGACCGTCTTGTCACACAACGTTTCCTTCGGAGATCCAATATGCTCTATACATTATACATACTTTTTTTTTCTCGTTGAAAGTATACTGAACTGACTGTGAACCCTTTCTGTGTCTTTGTTGACTCAGATCGGGTAAGTGGGTCCTCTCCACTGCTAGCAGTAAGCATTCGCTGTAGCGCACGGGGGGGGGGGGGGGAGGGGTGGATTAATAATGCAAAATGCCACAGGCCCGATGTTGTATTGCTAGAAATGACAGTCTCCTAATTGCTTTTTGTTTTGTTCATTATCTTATATCCAATCAACACAAATGAAGAAATAATATCCACGGTGCCTTAATTCTGTGTCAAGAAGACAGGCGTACATGTTGTTTCCTATGGTTTTGTGAGCAAACAAGTGTAAGGGATCACAAAAAGCAACATATCTGTTCTGTTATTATGGGATTTCTTTTTTCTTTTCTTATTTATTTTTTTACAAATTACAATGAAATGGTGCAGGGATACAACACCCAGGGCATACTCAGAAATCCAGACATCCCAGATGTACCATAGTTTAACCGGAATTGACTTCGGGGGATATTGCCCATCTCAAATAGCTTTCCGTTGGATAGTTTTTCGTGTGCATATAAGTTCTGAATGGGCCCATCTGTATTCCTCCCTGTTGTATATGTCCTCGGCGGCAGACAATAGTTTTCCATTAGGGGAAGTGATTCACTCTTGACACGCAGTCCAAGCCCCGGACAATAACACTGCAGCCTCTAAGCCTGCATCTCTGGCACCCGGAGTCAACTCCCATCACCTCCCGGAGGCTGGTTCCACTGTGAAGTGGCTTAAAATGCCAGGCTTATCTGCACTAAGCCTGTCCGAGTTAATAAAGTAAGAGCAGCTTATTTGATTAAGAATGCATACATGGGGGAGGATGTTAGTGATCCCGTCACCAGGAGACAAGTCTGTTCGCTCTCTTGGCCTGGCCGCGAACCAAACATCCCGTCTCTGTTCCATTTTCTGTGACCGAATACTGAATGACGAAGCGAGCTGTGGTTATTATGGAGCCTCAGACAAACATTACTTGGAATATTTTATTTTGGGGCCCACAGAAATCATTAACAAAGTGATAACCAGTGCTTTTTTTTATGTGCCATGCTTATAGCCCCTACATTCCTTTTTAATCAGGTTCAAGAACTTTGCTTGTCCCCCCCCCCCCGTCCTGCACCATGTTCCATAATTAACTCCCAAGGGCTCTTAATCTTTTATTAAAAGACTGTGATCCATGTTAAAATGTGTCCTCCTGTTTTATCAGTAGACGTCATGCAGCGATGGGACCACAGTCCGCCATCGGTACAAAAGGGAAGGGAGGTCGCTGGAGAAATTATCGCAGGGCTTATTTCTCCAACCGCAAGCTCATATGTATGGCTTAGTTATGATACTGGGTATCAGATTCACGTGTGTTACATTAAATCATCATGTTGCTATTGAAATATTCAGCAATGGCCATTTTGACTGTCGTTCGTTTATATAATATAGTTTTATATAGTTACTTTATATAGTCGTTTCATATCTAAGTCATGTCGTGTATAGCTGCAGATGCTTGGGTTGGGGCGGTGAGGCGTCAACATTAGTTTGCAGTCATTCTGTTGCGTGATAATAAAAACAAATCCCGCCAAACCAAAGATGCATATTTTGTCGAGTTAAAATGTAGGCCGATTTCCAGCGGTTGCTCTTCTCGGCACCAGCGTGCGGCATGCGGTCTTTGCCCTTCCGCGCGGGCCGTCGGAGTCGGTATAGCTCAAATCACAGCATGCCACGGCTAGGAAGTCCATTACAAATAATAAATGTGCCCCCGTATCTTGACTGTGTTGGATTGACATCCATTAATGAAGTCTGCAACTAAATATAGTCTTGGGGGGGGGGGGGGGGGGGGGGGGTTTAAGAGCTACAAGGGGGGGGGGGGGGGGGGGGGGGTGACACATTTTTAGCAGCTGTTTTTTTCTCACCTCAAGAAGCATTAATTCTGTGATTATTATTTACCTGTATACGCCCTTGAAACAATGCCCACAGATCAAACCAGTTGCTTTGCAGGAAGGGCTGTCTCACTCTCACACACCTTTTAAATATTGCATGTTCCCCACTGCCGTTGTCTTGGAGATACATCTCCATGCCGATTGTAAATACTGGAATTCTCTCTTACTCTTTTATCTCCACTCTGCCTCCTGCCTCCCAGGGTTTTTCACTTTGAAGTGTGGTATGACATTTTACATTAAAGTTCTGTTTAAGTCTAAGATGGTTTTCAAGAGGGAGGGGGGCACGGTGCTGTATGCCTTCAGTCACACAGAGAGGGGGGGGGGCACGGTGCTGTATGCCTTCAGTCACACACACAGAGAGAGGGGGGGGGCACGGTGCTGTATGCCTTCACTCACACACAGAGAGAGGGGGGGGGGGCACGGTGCTGTATGCCTTCACTCACACACAGAGAGAGGGGGGGGGGGCACGGTGCTGTATGCCTTCAGTCACACACACAGAGAGGGGGGGGGGCGGTGCTGTATGCCTTCAGTCACACACACACAGAGAGGGGGGGGGGGGCACGGTGCTGTATGCCTTCAGTCACACACAGAGAGAGGGGGGGGGCACGGTGCTGTATGCCTTCAGACACACAAACAGAGAGAGGGGGGGGGGGGGGGCACAGTGCTGTATGCCTTCAGTCACACACACAGAGAGGGGGGGGGGCGGTGCTGTATGCCTTCAGTCACACACACAGAGAGGGGGGGGGGGGGGGGGGCGCGGTGCTGTATGCCTTCAGTCACACACACACAGAGAGGGGGGGGGGCACGGTGCTGTATGCCTTCAGTCACACACAGAGAGAGGGGGGGGGGGCGCGGTGCTGTATGCCTTCAGTCACACACACAGAGAGGGGGGGGGGCACGGTGCTGTATGCCTTCAGTCACACACACAGAGAGGGGGGGGGGGCACGGTGCTGTATGCCTTCAGTCACACACAGAGAGAGGGGGGGGGGGGGGGCACGGTGCTGTATGCCTTCAGTCACACACACAGAGAGGGGGGAGGGGGGGGGGGCACGGTGCTGTATGCCTTCAGTCACACACACAGAGAGGGGGGGGGGGCACGGTGCTGTATGCCTTCAGTCACACACACAGAGAGGGGGGGGGGGCACGGTGCTGTATGCCTTCAGACACACACACAGAGAGGGGGGGGGGCACGGTGCTGTATGCCTTCAGACACACACACAGAGAGGGGGGGGGGCACGGTGCTGTATGCCTTCAGTCACACACACAGAGAGGGGGGGGGGGGGCACGGTGCTGTATGCCTTCAGACACACACACAGAGAGGGGGGGGGGCACGGTGCTGTATGCCTTCAGTCACACACACAGAGAGGGGGGGGGGGGCACGGTGCTGTATGCCTTCAGTCACACACAGAGAGGGGGGGGGGGGGCACGGTGCTGTATGCCTTCAGTCACACACACACAGAGAGAGAGAGGGGGGGGGGCACGGTGCTGTATGCCTTCAGACACACACACAGAGAGGGGGGGGGGGGGGCACGGTGCTGTATGCCTTCAGTCACACACAGAGAGGGGGGGGGGGCACGGTGCTGTATGCCTTCAGTCACACACAGAGAGGGGGGGGGGGGGCACGGTGCTGTATGCCTTCAGTCACACACAGAGAGGGGGGGGGGGCACGGTGCTGTATGCCTTCAGTCACACACACACAGAGAGAGAGAGGGGGGGGGGCACGGTGCTGTATGCCTTCAGACACACACACAGAGAGGGGGGGGGGGGCACGGTGCTGTATGCCTTCAGTCACACACAGAGAGGGGGGGGGGGCACGGTGCTGTATGCCTTCAGTCACACAGAGAGAGGGGGGGGGGGGGCGCGGTGCTGTATGCCTTCAGTCACACACACAGACAGAGGGGGGGGGGCACAGTGCTGTATGCCTTCAGACACACACACAGAGAGAGGGGGGGGGGGCACGGTGCTGTATGCCTTCAGTCACACACAGAGAGAGGGGGGGGGGGGGGGCACGGTGCTGTATGCCTTCAGACACACACACAGAGAGGGTGTGTGTGTGTGTGTGCGTGTGCGTGTGCGTGTGCATGGCGCGGAGCAGCCCCTTTCTCTTCTGCTTTCTAATCACAGGTATAAGAATAACGAGGCAACGGCGGGATATACCCCAGAAGGCAGAGCCTGCGGTAGTTCAGATTGTTTTATTGTTGTTTTTAGTGGTTGCCAAGGCGATGCCTGCTCTTCCCGCAGCCCGCAGCCAGCGGCTCTGCTTTGTGACAACAGGCCTGGCCTACATTAACAGGCTGCTGGCAGCGGCCTGCATCATATCCAGATCCACATCCAGATTCTACCTGACCACTCATTTAACCT
>NC_140168.1:27367387-27397387 GCF_963971535.1 Notolepis coatsorum | reverse complement strand
AAGAATAACGAGGCAACGGCGGGATATACCCCAGAAGGCAGAGCCTGCGGTAGTTCAGATTGTTTTATTGTTGTTTTTAGTGGTTGCCAAGGCGATGCCTGCTCTTCCCGCAGCCCGCAGCTCTGCTTTGTGACAACAGGCCTGGCCTACATTAACAGGCTGCTGGCAGCGGCCTGCATCATATCCAGATCCACATCCAGATTCTACCTCACCACTCATTTAACCTCATGGAAGTGGACATTTGGCCTGTGTGGTCTGTGTCTGTGTGTTTTTATTTTTTTGTATCCACTTTTTCTCCTCTTTTTCAATTTTTTCTCCCATCCCAATTCCATTGTGCCAATTCTTCTCAGGCCGGTTGTAGGGAGGATAGAAGCCTTGTATCACGTGTCCCCTCCGGTACACGAGGAGGCAGCCTGTCACGTATTTTCACCTACCAGCGCGGACTCTCATTGGCGAGGTGTAATGTGTGGGAGGCTCACGCTACCCCTGCCACTTCCTGTCTCTGCTGTGCAGGCGTCCCCCAACCGACCTGTAGGAGTCGCTGTCCACAACGTCCAGATTACCACCCATCGACTTCCACCCTCTAACTCTGCCAATTGAGTTAGTATGACGGCTGGCCCAAGCCGGAGGCAGCGCCGACAGCCGGATTCAAACCCGGTGTATCTTGCATTGGTGACGAGCGCAATGTCCGCTGTGCTACCCAGCCGCCCCTGTCTGTGTGGTTTGTGTAGCATTTTTAAAGATTACAAATCGCAATAATTATTTTCTGACTAGTGACTACTAGAAGGCAGGAAGGGGCAGATAAACAAATGGGCTTTCTTCCAAAATGATAAATAACGTATACAAAAAATAATGTTCTATACTACCATGCACTCCTCCTACTATACTAATTATGTCGTATGTCTATGCACTTAATACTGCAGCACCCATAAGTTTCAGCACTGTTTCATCATTGTTACTCAGCTGCCAGAGTTGTACCCTTCCTGCTGACCTGTCGTACAGAACTTGTAAGTCGCTTTGGATAAAAGCATCGGCTAAATGAGTAAATGTAAACGTAAATGTAAATACAAAACCACCTCTGGGTCTCAGTATACTTGCTTTTAACCGTGCATACGAGTAGACAAGCGTTGTGAGCTGCATTGTTCCCATATACGTGCCTGCGTGTTTTGCGTTGTACGTACCTGGAGGGTTGACAAGTCTATCCACTAGGGGGCAGATCAGATGTGAAAAAAATATCTTCTTTGTGAAACAATCCACTGTTCAGATTTGTAAAGTAAACCTAAAACATGGCGACACTCGAGGAGGTCATGTTGAGATCACGGCTAGGCTGGTAAAGCTATGCCTCCTAAAGTGTGAAAACGGAAGTACAGGAAGTACCGACTACAGGCTTTCCGGTTTTGACAAAACAATTATAGAAACGTGTGAAGTGCACAATATTTCCTCGTTTAAGCCACTGCAACGGCTTTGCCTGAAGACTTTACTACATGACCGGGACGTTCTAGCTTGTTTACCGACAGGCTTCGGTAAAAGTTTGGTCCGTTCGGAGGCAGCTTCCAGGGGAAGTACATACACCGGAAATTCGACCCGATTCACACTTTCGGCCGTAGTGCTGTACCAGTCTTTATCTCACGGAGGAGATAAAACTGGGAACGAGGTTAGATCACGGCAGAAAATTGTTTCGGACCTGTTTTTGTGCAGCTTTTAGCGTTTAGCCTGTCACATCCACACTGCCCCCACCGTCGACACGCGTCACTGCATCTTTCGGATATACTTTTAAAAAGCAAGTATACCAAGACCCTTACTGGCACAATCGTTGTTGTAACTAAGTTATTTGCTGTTTTTGTGCATGGATTACTAGATTTCAACAACAATACATACAACTTTCTCTTGATTATTCTCTCCAACAGCATTTCCTGGTTGTTTAACAAGATAGGTAAATACTTAACCTACAAACATAATACTCTTCTAACAGATTGATGTAATCGCCTCCCCACCTCACAGAGTAAGTGAGGAAACGATAAGAGTAGTGGTATTTCACAGGCAGCCGAGGCCTCCCACTTATTCTACACCTCTCGTGTCTCAAAAACTGTTCACAGTTTTAAATGCATAGGTTTATACAATAGGGCCAGGTTTAGTCGACAAAGAAAATAAATAATGGAATAACAACAACAGACGCACGGTTGATCAAGTAGGACTCGATGAGACCTTCTGATAGCAGGGTTGATCAAGTACGACTCGATGAGACCTTCTGATAGCAGGGTTGACTGAGCAGGACACCATGACTCAATGAGACCTTCTGATAGCAGGTGGGCATAAGAAGCTTTGAAAATGTTTTTAAAATATCTCTCTCTATGGCGGCTGGGTGGCGCAGTGGGCAAGGCGCTCGCCACTAACGCATGATATACTGGTATCGATCCCAGCCCTCGGCGTTGCTACCGGCTTGGCCGGTCGTCGTACTAACACAATTGGCAGTGTTAGAGGGTGGGAAAGCCGGTGGGTGGGGATTGGACGTTGTGGACAGCGACTCCTACAGGTCGGTTGGGTGACGCCTGTACAGCGGAAGTATCGGGGGCAGCGTGAGCCTCCCACACGTTACTCCTCGTCACTGAGAGTTCAAGCTGTCTGGTGAAAAGATGCGACAGGCTGCCTCCTCGTGTACCGGAGGGGACACGTGATGCAAGGCTTCTATCCTCACTACAGCCGACCAGTGGGAGGCATAGTCTAGCAACGTGGAATTACGAAATTGGGATGGGAGAAAAATAAGGAGAAAAAGTGAATAAAAAAAATATATCTCTCTCTCTGTCTCTCTCTCTCTCTCTCTCTCTCTCTCTCCACCTCAGATTTCTGACCGAGAACGTATTCGGTTATGTCCAGAAGAATTAGTGTCCTTCCTATTACTGTATATTCGGGGGGGGGGGGGGGGGGGTACCTTCCCCAGTGGTACTTATTGTCTTTTAGGCTCCACTGTGCGATGCGTAATGTACTTTCATGAGACGTGATATTAAATAGATTGCAAACCAATCTAAATGTTTTAAGGTCACTGGAGCTGGCTCCTATTGCTCCCAAGGGGCTCGGTGGGGGAAGTGAACGCTCCACGACACGCCTCCACTTACGCGCATCATTAAAGATCCAGGCTCAAATGACAGAAACGGGTCCAGCAGCAGATGTACTGTATGCGGAGGAGCCGATTGAAAAGCCCCCATGTACCTCGTTCTGTATGTGTACGGGGGTTTTAACTGGACACACAAGTCCGTTCTCAGAGTCACATGTTTATATTCGCTGCACCAACTACAAAGTGCTGCACAGTGTTGTAGTCGAAAATCACTAAATCAGTCACTAATTTAGTCATTAAATCTCGCGTCCGAGTCCAAGTCCGAGTCACCAAAGAAGAGCCAGAGTCGAGTCCCCATTACCCTAGTCCGAGTCCGAGTCCAAGTCATCAAGGTTGAGTCCACTCCACTCTGGCAGTCAAAGAGCTGACATACAAATAAAAAAAGGTCTAGAATGAATGGGTAGATATTACTCACATTATGTATCTCTATCTTGTGAAGCATACATTTTATGCTAGGTAGGCATACTGAATATTTCCCTTTTTTTGGGGGGGGAAATCAAGCCTCAAATTGGGTATGAATAACTGAATGAATGGCAATTAAAGGCAAATGGTTTTCATTTTGAAATAATTTCCTTTCATTCACTTTTCTTTAACCGTTACATTGATGATAATGTGTACCTGTGAGCCAATGATATGTCATCTCGCGGTGTCACATGGTGTCACTTAACATGGCGCTATCGTGGATCACATGTGGGGGTCAATGGGCTGGGGCAATAAACTGTTTTGATTTAATTAAATCGCTCCATTTTATGTGCGGTGGCCGCGTCTCTGATTGGCCCGGGGCAGTGGCCACGTCTCTGATTGGCTGGGGCGGTGGTCACGGTCTCTGATTGGCCGGGGCGGTGGCCACACAGGCTCTGATTGGCCGGGGCGGTGGCCACACAGGCTCTGATTGGCCGGGGCGGTGGCCACACAGGCTCTGATTGGCCGGGGCGGTGGTCTCTCGGTGTGTGGAGGCACAATAAATCAGCGACAGCGAAGTTTCCCCCCGCTGCCTGGGACCAGAGGCACTTTTTGATGTTAATTTGTCACATAGCTGTGCTCACACGCATCCCAGGGGAGGACGATGCTGCGCCCAACCGAACCAGCCCCACTCACCCCCCACCCCCCCTTCAGTTCTTCCACCGTTATACAGCCTGCACTGTTTAATAAATCACTTGGGAGGAAAGTATTACATCTCTGGAGGTACCTCAGACGAGAGAAATCCTCCCCTACGGTTCCAGCAGGGTCACTCTCTCACAAGAGCCGGGAAATTAGCATTTTCGTCCTCATCCGAGCGATTCTTTTAACATGGAGGGGAACAAAACTGGTTCTTCCCAAGCGAATTTAGTTTCTGACTGCTCGGCTGGACCTTGTGCTATTAATGCTGTAATTCCCTTGGCAAGTTCTCCTCCTCAGGCATAATATTACTGTACTGTAAATTTATTTATTTCATATATCGGTTCCTATACTTAATGCTACTTTATCCCGTTAATTAAATTGTATGATTTGCATACAAGTAAATCTGTGACTATCGCTAATATGGGCATTCTAAATAAAATTCACTTTTGGCATGCGGCCAAGTTTTGACCTATCAATCATTTCCTCCCTGTGTTTTTCCCTCCTCGAGTAGGGAGGATCTAAATGTGTCTTCTGAGACACCCCTCCTCCTAACACAAAACTTGCCAATTGGACTCCCGGAATATGCAATCATTTTAATGTCAGAGAAACAATTAACTTCCCCTCAAATATAATTAAATGTGACAAAAAGACTGGAATTGCAAATGGGGGAAAAGTGCGGGAATTACTGGCAAATGGGGGCTGAACCCTAAGAGAGTCCCTGCAAAAGGGGTTTGTATCCGGGACTGAATAAGCCTAGGCGAGTCTGGTTGAGGGTGATATAGGACGAGGAGGAGCCATGTGCTCATCCATATATATATATATAGGTCTCCTGTACAGACAATTGATCCTCCCAATCCATACAATGAACCCCTTGGTTAGCAAGAAGTCATAATTCACAAATGTAATCAAATAAGGATTTTTGATTTGGAACCATTAATCATCACATATATATAGAGCGTGGACTCAACCCCGGTAAGAAGCCGTCTCGCATTCGACAGGGATTCCGTTCCAGAACGTTCCATTTTTAGGATGGAGAGGCAGCTTTGGACCGTCTGCGCTGGACCGACTGTACTGTATGTGGGAGCTGTACCAGCTGTCCCCTAGCATACTACACTGCTGGCACGACTGGATAATTGACAGCACAGATTCTCACTCCCGCGCGCTGCCGAGGCACTTGGCCAGTGTTCTCCGCGGGAGGCGCTCATTAACATAAGTTACGGAGGTGCTGTCAGCCAAATGTTCTCCAATGAATATAATGTACGTGTTTTTTTTTCTTCCTTTCTCTCTCTCTCATTATTTTAGTTGGAACTTTCTACTGCAGAGTGCACACCCAGCAGAAAGTGAAGTTATGATACTCGCACCGTCAATTAAGGAGATAGATAGATAGATAGATACTGTAGATAGATAGATAGATAGATAGATAGATAGATAGATAGATAGATAGATAGATAGATAGATAGATAGATAGATAGATAGATAGATAGATAGATAGATAGATAGATAGATAGATAGATAGATAGATAGATAGATAGATAGACAGACAGACAGACAGACAGACAGAGAGACAGACAGACAGTCAGACAGACAGACAGACAGACAGACAGACAGACAGACAGACAGACAGACAGACAGACAGACAGACAGACAGACAGACAGACAGACAGACAGACAGACAGACAGACAGACAGACAGACAGACAGACAGACAGACAGACAGACAGACAGACAGACAGACAGACAGACAGACAGACAGACAGACAGACAGACAGAGATGCACAAGAACACAAATGTAACCCTCACTGATGCTGTGTAGACCAGGGCCAAGGTTGCTATGGCGTCATGCAAAGGAGAAAGTTTGACAAGGGTGCCATACATTTTTAAACCACTTATTGGCATTGCCTCAAAGGTTGCACCTCCTGGTGCCCCCCCCCCCCCTCCAGCTGCTGTACTCCTACATCAGTGTCAGCTCCGTGCTCCCCTGAGGGGAGCTGGTGAAGTCGGCTGGGACACTGGTGCCTAATTGGGGCCCGCGGACGCCTGTCTCTTCTGCTGCAGCTGTGCCGCCCGCCGCTGGCTTTTGACGGGCCGGATCCCAATTTTTCTTTTTTTTAAACGTGACCCACCAGACACTGGGTCAGAGGTGGCCCGGTGGCCGACGCTCTGACGGGCTACTGCTGCTCAGCATGCACGGACCACGAGGACGACCCCGCTGTGACGAGAGGAACGGGCAGCCTGTTGCCCCATCTGCCTGCCCTGCCCCCGCGTGGACCCTGACCAGGTCTGTGACCCCGCCCCTTCTGAGGCTGTGTGTGGACCCTGGTAACGAAAAGAGTGGTATTTCTTTTTTTAAATAATGTGTTGAATAGCTCTACATTCCGACAGCCATCACTGATATAGTAGTGTTTGGCGAGTAACCGTCTCCCAGGCCCTCCGCTTTGCAATAAACAGAAAATACATTTTCTGGTATCCCGTTCCCACTTTACCCAATCGGGAGAGTGAGCCCAAGATATTTTTACTTTATTTTTCAGTCCTGCCAAGTCAACTTATAGCTTACTACTGCACTGGTAGATTATTTTACTTGTTTCGAGGACACACATTATTTTGGTCAGTGTGGAGTTCTCTGTCCTGATTGGATAAAGTGGGACGGGATACCAGAAAATGCCTTTTCTGTTTACTGCAGAGCGGAGAGACTGAGAGACCCACGTTACTGACCAAATCAGGGACTATTATTTTAACAAACAAACAAAAAACACCACTTACAGAACATTTAAGTGGAGGTGAATTGTGAAGTGTGCTACAGCAGTTACTGGGGTCCCAGACTCCCAGTAGATAAACACGGAGTCGTGTGGTTCACCAGCAGTATGGAGCTTTGTCATCTCTTGGTCGTCCCAATTACCGACCGAAGGCGTCTTTCCTGTTGCCTCTATGTCCCCGGATGTCTGACAGGGAAAAGGAAGAGAGCGGGCTAGTCTGTGCCGTAAGAGCACTAACGACACACGCGGGGTACCAACCCAACCGGGGGGACATTAATAGGCGCTGGGATTTTTCTGCGCCCGCCGAGCTTCGTATGCAAATGTGACAGAAATGTACCAACTGGTCACGACGACCAGAGGGAGAGCTGCACGCATTAGTCATCCCTGCAGAATGAACCGCGCTGACAGAACCACTAATTAATGGGTAAAAAAAGATTCAGGAGTGATTCTCATTCAGCTCTCCTCCACCTAATCAGTTTGTAATAGCGTCTTTGTCCTCCGGGAGGATAATGGTTTCCCTCAGATGTCTTCTCTGCTCCGCCATTAAGCCCCTGCGTGCGCTGGGGGAGTGCTTTCCTCAGCGCTGCACCGCTGTAATTTCACTTTTAAGGACACCGGTGAATAAGATAGTCTGGGGTGAGGTTAGAGTTGGGTGGGAACACTTGTTCAGCAAGTTGTATAGCGCCTTGGTTTTGTTTAGCCTGTCACATCCACACTGCCCCCACCGTTGACACGCTTCCTTGCATCTTTCGGATATACTTTTAAAAGCAAGTATACCAAGACCCTTACCGGCACAATCTTGTTGTAACTACAACCTTCTGACGCTAAACCGAGGTCCTGACTGAATCTCGGTTAAAGAACCCAGGGCGCCTATCGCAAAGAGTAGGGGGTTCCCCGACGTTCCAGGCCAAATTCCCAATCAGGTCTCTGACATCAAGGCCACCTAATCATCCCTTCCCCTTAATTGGCTGATATCAATCCCTGTCTCCTGAGCCGTTCAGCCATTGTGTAGTCAGTGTGATGTGTGCCTGGTGCCAGTGTATGGTAGTCATTGAGCCTGCGTAGCCCAAGGTTGGGTGCTACCAGTGGTGGTGAAGGAGGCAATTCCCACCCTACGTTGTAGGGAGCTCTTTGAGTGTCTAGAAAAGCACTATATAAATGTAATGCATTATTATTATTATTAACGAAGATATTTGCTGTTTTTGTGCATGGATTACTAGATTTCAACAATAACAACACATAAAACTTTCTCTTGAGCATGTCCTGGTTGTTTTAACAAGATAGGTAAATACTTAACCTACAAACATAATACTCTTCTGACAGATTGATGTAATTGATGTAGTAAAAACATTTTAATAAAATGAAAAGGTTTTGTCGACAAAGAAAATTAATAATGGAATAACAACAGACGCAGGGTTGATCAAGTATAGGACACCATGAATCAATGAGGCCTACAGTACAGTATATATAACTCATGAAGGGTATGAGAGATTTGTTTGGTTGTGGATATAGTCCTGATGTTAAAGCTTTAGAGTTTTAGAGGTCCCTCCACTGTCTCACGATTAAGCCATATATTGAAAGCCAGGTTTTACCTTTTTATTCAAAGAGTTATTGTCAGAATGCAGGTAGGTGAATTCCAATGGTTGAAGGCAATCACAGAGGCAGAGAGTGTTTACTCTTGAACAGGTTCGACTTTAATAGTAAGAACACAGAGTAAATTCTAAGAGAGAACAAGTGCTAAAAGCACAAGTGTAAGATAAGGTAAATGGGAGCTTATTGGAGGTCCACAGTAGAACCGTCCGCGTTATCCCCGAACGCAATTAGTGAAGACCTGACAATGGACAAGCAGAAGAGAGGTATGTTAAATAGAGACCAAATACCAACATTCCACACACACCCCGTGACAGCCAATCAGGAACCACCCCTAAGTGACAGCACTAATTGACAGGGAAATGACAGGTGACAAGCCCAGTGACATATGCCAGGAATGTGGGTGGTCACCGACCGAGGTCGGTGTCCAGAACGTAACAGTACCCTCCCCCGACGAACGGCACCAGACGTTCACCTAGGAGCCTCGGGATTCAGCCGCCGGAAATCAACGATCAGGCTGGGATCTAAAATATCCCTTTGAGGCACCCAAGAACGCTCTTCTATCCCGTACCCCTCCCAATCCACTAAGAACTGAAACCCCCTACCCCTCCGCCTACAACCCAGTATCCTCCGCACCGTGTAAATGGGTTGACCGCCAATAAACCGGGGCGGAGGAACCACAGGCAGTGGCGGGGCCAAGGGCGATGAGAGGAATGGCTTCAACAGGGACACATGAAACGTCGGATGAACCCTCATAGAGCTCGGAAGTCGTAACTTGTAAGCCACTGGATTAACCCGATGAATCACTTTAAATGGTCCTATAAAGCGAGGAGCCAGCTTCTTGGATTCCACCCGGAGAGGGAGATCCCGGGTGGAAAGCCAAACCCGCTGCCCTGGACGGTAAACTGGAGCCGGACGACGCTTACGGTTAGCCTGCCGTTGGGTACTAACCGAAACCTTCTGTAGCGCCTTCCGAACCTGTTTCCACGTCCTGCGACAGCGAGCCACATGTGCCTGGGCCGAGGGCACCTCCGCCTCCTGCTCCTGCTCGGGAAACAGAGGAGGTTGAAAACCATACTGGCACTGAAAGGGAGACATACCGGTAGAAGAGGAGAGAAGGGTATTATGCGCGTACTCAGCCCAAGCCAACCTCCTACTCCACGTTGCCGGACTACCGGCAACGTAACACCTCAAGACCCCCTCCAAATCCTGGTTGACCCTCTCCGTCTGTCCGTTCGACTGTGGATGGAACCCAGACGACAGACTGACAGAGGCGCCGAGGCCGGCGGCAAACGCCTTCCAGAACCTGGAGGCGAACTGAGGACCCCGGTCCGACACGATATCTACTGGCAGCCCGTGGACCCGAAAGACATGCTGTATAATTAAATCAGCAGTCTCCCGGGCCGAAGGAAGCTTGGGGAGAGGGACAAAGTGAGCCGCCTTAGAGAACCGATCCACCACCACCAAAATGGTGGTGAACCCGTCCGAAAGGGGAAGACCAGAAATAAAGTCCAGAGATATGTGTGACCAGGGTCGTTTAGGAATAGGAAGTGGTCGGAGGAGACCCGCCGGTGCCCGTCGAGAGGTCTTACTACGTGCGCACACCGGACAGGCCGCCACAAAGGAACGCGTATCCCCCCCCACTGTCGGCCACCAGAACCTCCTACGGATAAATTCCAGGGTCCTGGTTGCCCCTGGGTGGCTGGTGAGGGATGACGCATGTGCCCACTGTAGCAAGCGTGAGCGCGCCACCTTGGGAACATACGACCGTCCCGGAGGACCCCCACCAGGATCGGGCTCCCGCGTTAGCGCCGACCTTACCACCTTCTCTATGCCCCAAGACACGGGTGCCAAAATCAAGGCCGGTGGAATAATGGGATGGGGCTGCTCCTCCCGCCCAGGAAGATCAAACTGGCGCGACAACGCGTCAGGTTTGATATTCTTGGAGCCGGGTCTATAGGAGATGGTATATCGAAATCGTGTGAAGAACAACGTCCACCTGGCCTGGCGAGCGTTAAGGCGTTTAGCCCCTTGGATGTAAGCCAAGTTCTTATGGTCAGTCCAAATAATGAAAGGATGTGCCGCCCCCTCCAACCAATGTCTCCACTCCTCCAGTGCCAATTTGATCGCCAATAACTCCCGATTACCCACGTCGTAATTACGCTCGGCTGGTGACAGACGGCGAGAAAAAAAAGCACACGGGTGCACTTTCCCATCCTTTAAGCATCTCTGAGAGAGCACCCCCCCCACCGCGACGTCAGAGGCATCCACCTCCACAATGAACGGAACCTCCGCGTCATGGCGGATCAATACAGGAGCGGATGTAAAACGACGTTTAAGATCGCAGAAGGCCGACTCAGCCCTAGGCGACCATTCAAAGCCAGGGAGAGAGGCCTTAGTGAGAGCTGTTAAGGGATTGGCTAAGGCGCTAAAATTGCGAATAAAGCGCCTGTAAAAATTTGCAAAGCCCAAAAACCGTTGTAACCCCTTGAGCGACGAAGGCCGTGGCCAGTCCAAAACTGCACTCACCTTGGCTGGATCCATGCGCAGATCGCCCTTCGTCAACACAAAGCCCAGGAAGGACACGGTGTCCGTGTGAAACACACACTTCTCAGCCTTAACGAATAGTTGATGCTTGAGGAGACGGTCTAGCACCTCCCGAACGTGCATTTGGTGTTGCACCATATCGCGAGAAAAAATCAGGATATCATCTAAGTAGACAAACACCGACACCCCAATCAAGTCTCGCAGCACGTCGTTAACCAGGGCTTGGAAGACTGCCGGAGCATTAGCCAAACCAAAGGGCATGACCAAATACTCATAGTGCCCATTGGGTGTGTTAAATGCAGTCTTCCACTCGTCTCCCTCTCTAATCCTGACCAGGTTGTATGCATTACGTAAGTTTAGAAAAGACCTGTGCCCCCTGTAAGCACTCAAAGGCCGTGTCCATGAGGGGTAATCGGTAATCGGATATCGGTTCTTGATGGAAACGTCATTCAATCCCCTATAATCAATGCATGGGCGCTGATCCCCATCCTTTTTATCAACAAAAAAGAAGCCAGCGCCGGCAGGGGAAGTGGAAGGGCGTATGTGCCCCGCAAGCAATGCCTCCTCTATGTAGGTGTTCATGGCCAAGGTTTCGGGGCGCGAGGCGGGGAGGTACCGGGTAGAAGATTAATGGGACAGTCGTATGATCTATGAGGCGGAAGTGCTTTAGCACGCGTCTTGCTAAAAACGTCCGCCAGGTCCCAATAGATCTCAGGCACCCCTATTAAATCGGGATTAGAGGGTAGATCAGAATCTGCCACGCTCCCCACCATCCTGGAGAAAGAGGGAGGAGACAAAAGAGAAGAGGGGGGGGGAGACAAGGGTTTGGGCAAACTCCCGCTGACGATCGACTTGACGTCGGCCGCCGTTGAGAGTTCGCCCGTGCTCCAATTAATGACACGAACACATGACGACAACCAGGGATGACCCAACACCATGACAGAATAGGGGGAAAAGATGACAAAAAAAGTAACCCATTCCCACTCCCCACCCTCCACCCGGATGTGTAAGGGAACTGTGCGCTGGGTGACGCTCCCACTGCCCAGGGGCCGACCGTCCAGGGCATAGACTGGTAAGGGAACCCCTAAGTCCTCCACCGGGGTTCCCCACTCCTTCACCAATCCCACGTGAATAAAATTGCCCGCCGCCCCTGAGTCAATGAGAGCCTTAGTTCCCCTAATGTCACCCCCACCGTTGATCGCCACCTCAAAAAATTTGCGAGAATCCGTGGTTTTGGCAGGAATGAGCCCACCTGCTGGCGCCCTCTCGAGGCCCGACGGCGCACCTTCCATCCCCGATTGGCGCCGAGCCGATACAGCCTGGACCCGACAGCTGCCGAAGCGGTGACCGGTGCGGCCGCACCGGAAGCAGCGTCGCTCTTTGATGAAGCGCTGCCTCTCGTCGTCCGAGAGCGACAGCGCTCCAAGCTGCATGGATTCATCACCCAGTGGCCCACTCGTGTAATGCATGGAATTATCAACACCAGGAGAAGAAGGAAAACATACCTGGGGCTGGGTGTTGTTGACATGCTCCTTCTCCCTCTGCCGGTGCCGATTATCCATCTTGATGGTGGTGTTGATCAGCACTTCCAGCTGCTCGGGGATCTCACGCGCGGAGAGAGCATCTTGCATCCGCGCTGAGAGTCCCCTGACGAACAGAACCACGCAGACGTTCTCCGCCCAAGCTGTCTCCCGAGCCAAGATCCTAAATTTGATAGCATAAGCTGCGACAGTGCGGAGGCCCTGCCGGCAGTCGAGAAGGCGACCACCAGCCTCGAAGATTGAGAGTACCCGGGAAGTATCGAATACTCTTCTCAATTCCCGGGTAAAGGCGTCCAGACTGTCGCAGATTATCGCCCCTGCCTCTAATTCCGCCGTAGCCCAGGAGAGAGCTTCGCCGGTGAGCAGTGTGATAATATACGCTACCTGCGCTGTCTCCGATGGAAATGATCGTGGTTGCAGCCGGAAAACGAGTAGACACTGGGTGATGAATTCCCGACAACCATCCGGTGATCCGTCATAGCGAGCGGGCGCCTGCAGATGTGGTTCGCGGGACCGCTCCTGGACCCCGAACCCCCCCCGACTTTCCTCTGCGTGGAGCGCTGCTTCCCCCGCCGCCGACTGCACACCAGCCACTCCTTCTTGGGCTTGTCGAGCTGTGGCCAACGCCGACTGCGCCACCGCTTGGGATGATCCGACGACCCCATTGAGTCGGATTAACTCGGCGCTGACCAGCTGCTGATGTTCCTCCATCCGTGTCTGGGCTGCTCCCTGCGTCCGGAGCATCTCCATGATGGCCTCCATGGAATTCTGATGGTCAGGTCTTCTGTCAGAATGCAGGTAGGTGAATTCCAATGGTTGAAGGCAATCACAGAGGCAGAGAGTGTTTACTCTTGAACAGGTTCGACTTTAATAGTAAGAACACAGAGTAAATTCTAAGAGAGAACAAGTGCTAAAAGCACAAGTGTAAGATAAGGTAAATGGGAGCTTATTGGAGGTCCACAGTAGAACCGTCCGCGTTATCCCCGAACGCAATTAGTGAAGACCTGACAATGGACAAGCAGAAGAGAGGTATGTTAAATAGAGACCAAATACCAACATTCCACACACACCCCCGTGACAGCCAATCAGGAACCACCCCTAAGTGACAGCACTAATTGACAGGGAAATGACAGGTGACAAGCCCAGTGACATATGCCAGGAATGTGGGTGGTCACCGACCGAGGTCGGTGTCCAGAACGTAACAAGTTATATGAGTTGATTAATTTGACGATGCAGTGCAAACCTAAAATACGGTACCTATTTCAATCCACATCAGCAAAGTATAGTTATTCGCACAAGAATGTAATTTAGATGAGGAACGCGTTCGCCCACATGTTTACTTTTCCTGCAAGAAGATTGAGGTGGGATTTAAAATGGGCTTTGATTAAAGGGACTGTGTCCAGCCCTTGATTGAGAAAATGAATCTGGTTTCACAGCTGACAGCTGGTTTAATTTAGTTTAATAATCATTGAATTATTCTGCCCAAGTGTTACATTTCTGGAAAATAGAATAAATAAACAAATACAGAAAATTAAATAAATAAACACATGACAAAAATAAAGTTTAACAGACTGTGCATGATTCACTTTATGTCAAGTTGAAATACTTTGGCCGTACACTATAAAGAAATTATGTTTTTTCACAGGAAATTCACTGTATTATTTTACAGATTACCTTTGTTTTTCTACTTTAAGTGTAAATACCATAAAAATACAGTAAATTACCCTTTATCAAAATATTAACCATTAACTAAAGGTTGTAATCTGTAAATGTATTTTACTATAATTTGACAGTAAGTATTTGGCAACCATTAATGCCAGACATTTACCATTTTCTTGCAGCTTTTTTTATTACAGTGTAGGTCAAGAGAAGTGTAACCTCTCTTTAGTAAATAATGTGAAAAATATGTCAAAAGGATTCGAAGCTGAATGTTATGTTCTTTTGAGGCGCATTTTAATGTAGAATATCAAACGTATATCAAACTTGTAAGTCGCTTTGGATAAAAGCATCAGCTAAATTACTAAATGGAAATGTGTTAGTTTGTTGGATGTCTAGTTGAAAGACAGTTGGATGTCTTAGTTTGTTGGATGTCTAGTTGAAAGACAGTTGGATGTCTTAGTTTGTTGGATGCCTAGTTGAAAGACAGTTGGATGTCTTAGTTTGTTGGATGTCTTAGTTGAGAGACAGTTGGATGTCTTAGTTTGTTGGATGTCTTACTGAGAACAGTTGGATGCACTTCCGAGCTGCTTCCAAATGGAGGCAACTTATCTTTTATTTTTTTGGGAACTACTTTATCTGGCGGATGGTTTTTTCAATAAATATTCAATTAATGTGTGTTTATTGTATAGCAATAAGGTTGGATGAATGCGCCAGTTGTATAAAAGCCATTACACCACGTGCAGTCGTGGCTTGTGAGAATTAGACCATGCCTACTGTAGGTGGGTCTAACGACCACTCTCACAACCCACTCCTGCGTGTGATGTAATGCTTAATTATGTCATGCTCAGGTTGGGATTCATCCTTGGAACAGGGTGGAAAGAATTCCCAATCTGAGCAAAATGGCCACCGTGTGAATACGGTCAAATGGAACACTTTTTGTAAATGTTCCCCCCAAATCTCGGAGAAGTCGTGTGTTTATCACAGTAACAGTTCAATTGGATTGAGAGGTTATTTGAATACAAATCCCATTGTAGTAGGAAAGGAGTGCAGTATGAAATTAATGCAATAATGGTGCAGTGTGTAAAACGTCTCTTTCAGTTTAGTTTCCTATTGATCGCTCCACCGTTCTGCTCTCTCCCTCTCTCTCCCTCTCGCTCGCACTCACTCCCTCCCGCTCCCTCTCACTCCATCCCGCTCCCTCCCTCTCTCTCCTTCTCCCTCTCACTCCCTCTCTCTCCCACTCCCTCCCTCTCGCTCCCTCTCTCTCCTTCTCCCTCTCACTCCCTCCCTCTCCCTCCCGCTCCCTCTCCCTTCATTCCTCTCCCTCCCGCTCCCTCTCCCTTCATCCCTCTCCCTCCCGCTCCCTCCCGCTCCCTCCCTCTCCCTCCCTCTCCCTCCCTCTCCCTCCCGCTCCCTCTCGCTCCCTCACTCTCTCTCCCACTCCCTTTTGCTCCCTCCTGCTCCCCCCCTCTCTCTCCCACTCCCTTTCGCTCCCTCCCTCTCCCTCCCCCTCCCTCTCGCTCCCTCCCACTCCCTCTCACTCCCTCCCTCTCCCTCCCTGCTGTTCCTTCTCACTCCCTCCCTCCCTCCCGCTCCCTCTCGCTCCCTCTCTATCCTTCTCCCTCTCACTCCCTCCCTCTCCCTCCCGCTCCCTCTCCCTTCATCCCTCTCCCTCCCTCTCCCTCCCGCTCCCTCTCCCTCCCGCTCCCTCCCTCTCCCTCCCTCTCCCTCCCTCTCCCTCCCGCTCCCTCCCTCTCCCTCCGTCCCTCCCTCCCTCCCTCCCTCCCGTTCCCTCCCACTCCCTCTCACTCCCTCTCACTCCCTCTCACTCCCTCTCACTCCCTCCCGCTCCCTCCCTCTCCCTTTCGCTCCCTCTCACTCCCTCCCTCTCTATTGCTCCCTCTCACTCCCTCCCGTTCCCTCTCTCTCCCTCCCTCTCCCTCCCGCTGCCCGCTCCCTCTCGCTCCCTCCCTCTACCTCTCCCTCCCGCTCCATCTCCATCCCTCCCGCTCCCTCCCTCTCTCTCTTGCTCCCTCCCGCTCCCTCCCACTCACTCCCTCCCTTTCACTCCCTCTCTCCCGCTCCCTCTCACTCCATATCCCTCACTCCCTCTCTCTCGCTCCCTCTCACTCCCTCCCTCTCTCCCTCTCGCTCCCTCTCGCTCCCTCCCGCTCCCTCTCACTCCCTCTCACTCCCTCTCGCTCCCTCTCACTCCCTCTCTCCCTCTCGCTCCCTCTCGCTCCCTCCCGCTCCCTCTCACTCCCTCTCACTCCCTCTCGCTCCCTCCCGCTCCCTCTCACTCCCTCTCACTCCCTCTCGCTCCCTCTCACTCCCTCTCACTCCCGCTCTCTCCCTCTCCCTCTCACTCCCTCTCGCTCCCTCCCGCTCCCTCCCTCTCCCTCTTGCTCCCTCTCTCTCTCCCTCTCACTCCCTCCCGCTCCCTCCCTCTCCCTCTCACTCCCTCCCTCCCTCCCTCCCGCTCCCTCTCGCTCCCTCTCTCTCCTTCTCCCTCTCACTCCCTCCCGCTCCCTCCCTCTCCCTCTCACTCCCTCCCTCCCTCCCTCCCGCTCCCTCTCGCTCCCTCTCTCTCCTTCTCCCTCTCACTCCCTCCCTCTCCCTCCCACTCCCTCTCCCTTCATCCCTCTCCATCCCTCTCCCTCCCTCTCCCTCCCTCTCCCTCCCGCTCCCTCCCTCTCCCTCCCTCCCTCCCTCCCTCCCGCTCCCTCCCGCTCCCTCTCACTCCCTCCCTCTCTCCCTCTCGCTCCCTCCCGCTCCCTCTCACTCCCTCTCACTCCCTCTCGCTCCCTCTCACTCCCTCTCGCTCCCTCCCGCTCCCTCTCACTCCCTCCCGCTCCCTCCCGCTCCCTCTCACTCCCTCTCACTCCCTCTCACTCCCTCTCGCTCCCTCTCGCTCCCTCTCACTCCCTCTCACTCCCTCCCGCTCCCTCCCTCTCCCTCTCACTCCCTCCCGCTCCCTCCCTCTCGCTCCCTCACGCTCCCTCTCACTCCCTCCCTCTGCCCGCTCCCTCCCTCTCTCTCCCGCTCCCTTTTGCTCCCTCTCGCTCCCTCCCTCTCCCTCTCACTCCCTCTCGCTCCCTCCCTCCCTCTCTCCCTCACGCTCCCTCTCACTCCCTCCCTCTGCCCGCTCCCTCCCTCTCTCTCCCGCTCCCTTTTGCTTCCTCTCGCTCCCTCACGCTCCCTCCCGCCCCCTCCTGCTCCCTGCAGTGGATCCATGCTGGTTAAACAAAGACAAATGCCGCCTGAAAACTGTCTTGACCGTCCAGCGCAGCACCTATTTGTTTTAGAAAGGCCGACCGGATGATGATACATGGAATCACTACCTTTTATTAATGCAACACATGCATTATCTCAACACGCAGTAATCAATGGGGGATTTTCCACAGGACAGTATCGTCAGCCTATAATGTTATATTTTTTACTGCATGAGCGTCATCAAACTGAATATCTTGTAAATGTTTCGCCCTGGATATTTAATGTGATAGTCACAACGGCCTTAGGATCTGTTGCTGCATACAAATGCAACATGTACTGTATGCCTACTAGTTTCCTTAATCAATGCTCGAGCAATAACTACTAGAGTAAATCGTGACTTTTTGCATATAATGTATTATGTGAATGATAAATAAATACATAAATTAGATTCGATTCGATTAGATAAAAATGTATTGTCATCATACAGCACAAGTACAGTACAACAGAAATAAGTTTGGCATCTAACCAGAGTGCAAATGTAACAGTAAAGTGCGATAGTAATATACAATGTAAAGGTGATTGATATATATATAAATGAGTACTACTGAGTAATAATGCTAATCAGATGTGTGTACAGTGTTATAGTATTATTGTGTACAGTACAGTGATACATGTATAAAAACCCTATGGTAGTAAGTCATAGTATTTATATATATGTACAATAATGCGGTTGAAACCGTATATCAATAATTTTCTTTTTTTAATATACTGTATGGTATTATATTGTATAATGGTATATGCAGCATTATTGTACCTACTATCATACAGAGTTATATTGGTTATATGCAGGTATATATACAGTAAATATGTATATAAAAGGGATAGATAAATAAATAAATGGATAAATAAACAGATAAGGAAATCCATATGCTGTTTAAATATTTGTATGGACAGAGAAAGAATGGTGGATCATATCAACTTGTACAATAACGATTCTTTTTAGACCTTTTCCTGTTCGGATCTATCTGATCGAGACCGGCAGTGGATAGCGCGGTGGACACGGAGTCAGCGGGACGTGTCCCGGTGACCTCCAGCACAAGTGTGGCCCGCGGGCCCCAGGTCCCCACGCTGGAGTCCCATCTGTCGGGTCAAAGGAGCAGCCGCCAGCCACCCCCTCCCCCCCCCCCCCCCCTCCTCTCCATCCCCAGTCCGCGTATCGGGTTTACATCACTGACCGGAGAGCCGTGCGTTAGATAAGAAGCACAGGTTGCACATCACACACACACGTGCGCGGCGTCTTCGCCGGCTAAGACGTTCCTGACAACACGACAAATGGAGCGCGTTTCCCCCGCGGACGCCCAGCCATTCCCCGAATCCCCTTCACGACGACGCGCCGATACCGTCTCGACATACTTCCCACGCCAAGATCCCAATGACACCTTGGTTTAATATGTAAGGCATACACTGTAATACATCTGTGGGGCCGGGGTGGTAAAAGGAGATTTATGACACACAACAAGCTATTAAGGAGCTGTATGTGCTGGGGGTAATCAGAGGAGGAAATGGGCTGGAAATTCTCCTCTTCATGCCACATTGATTCATCCTTCAGTGAGAGAAACCTCCCCCATTATGCACACCTCATCTAAAAAGGGCCCTAGGATGATCGCTGCGGGCCGGTGCAGCCGTTGCACTGAGCCCCGGGTCCGTTTGAGGCGGTGGCAGGAGACTCGTCCTCGCGGCATCATGGATTCACAGGAGGCGGTCCTCGCCGGGGACACGTGAACAGCATCATCGCATGAACAAAACAACACGACGCGCCACTGTATAATACTGTATATATATATATATATATGTGAAGATGCTGTTTGGTCATATTCACAGGCCTCTTTGTATCAGAGCCACGTTCAGTACAAGTACCTCCTGTTAGAGAATCTTTTACATCGATTTCACTGTGATCCTTTCTAACCGACGTGTTTCTTGTGACAGGGCGTCCAGCACATTTTAATCCCGTGTTGAAGGCAGACCCAGAGTCAGTTGTGAGCATATCCGCTATCTCACGGTCAACCCAGTTATCCATTTCACTCAAAAACAAAAACAAGCCCAGTGGTGACCGCCGTTTTCTGTTCTCTCTTTCATTTGACATTTCATTGTTGGTTTTTTTTTGTGTGTGTTTTTTTGCCACCGGGCAGAAAAATAAACTGCGCTGATGGTAAGAGGACGTGAGGGTAACACTGGCACAACGTGGCCCTGGAGTTGCACCAGTGGCCTTGGGAGTTGCTGCACCAGTGGCCAAATCAGAGAGCAGAGCGTTTGCTCTGGTCAAGGTTATGATCCAGCAAACCCTCATGTACCCCTCAGCTTAAGGCTCTTACTCTGATGCAGTTTGTTCGAAAGAACAAGGACAGGGGAGAAAGGCCCCTGTTCTGACTTGATGCCGTGAAACACTGTTTAAAGCCGAAATCAAAGACATAATTATTATGTTATATGAAAAACGATTTGGCTAATGGACTGCATTTTATATTATCCAAAGCTGCCTCACACTCACCCACTCACACACGGCAGAGGCGACCATGCGCGGCGCCGACCTGCCCGCCGGGAGCCGCTCTCACCGCGAGCAGTCAGGGGTTGTGTGTCTTGCTCAAGGACACTTCGACGTGCTGCCGAGAGGAGCAGTAATCGAATCGGGGACCTTCTGATTACCAGACGAACCTCCTGAGCCATTGTCGCACCTATTTACTATTTTCAGCTATAGCCTATTGGGGCGGCAGTGGCTCAGGAGGCAGAGCGATCGTCTGTTAGAAGGTTCCCGGTTCGATTCCAGCTCCGCCCGGCAGCACGTCGAAGTGTCCTTAACCCCTAACCCTGAAGACACTTAACCCCTAACTGCTCCTGGTGAGTGGGTTGGCACTCTGCATGGTCGCCTCCGCCGTGTGTGAGTGAATGGGTGAATGTGAGGCATAAGTTGTAAAACGATTTGGATAAAAGCGCAATATAAATGCAATCCATTTACCATTTGTTGAAATGGCAAATAAACATCCTACATTCTATTCATCAGGTTTGACATATTCCCCCCCCCTTGAAGCTGTTTCAGCTGTTTACTATTTCAAAGTTTCTCCATCGCTATAGAAAATAAAAGGAGACAACATCTTTAATTAATGCTGTGTTGGGAGAAAGGGAACGACAGAGAGGTCTATTGAACTTATATATACCAGTGCCTTAATTACCTCGGTGAGTTTGCCGGTTGCCCCGAGACATTCAATTCAATCAGCTTATTTCTAAAGCACGACGGCGCACTTTAATCGTATTTTATTGAGGCCAATTTCATATCAATGTCAAGAGCGTAGAGGTCATCCCAGCGCACCGTGGTCTCTTTTTCTGTTCAAATCCGCCTCCACTGTGTTTTCTGTATTGGATCAAATAAGAGGTACAGTAGAGTCAGATTATTTGGTTAGGCAGACTTTAATGCCCTCTATTTCATAAAATGCCATTTTAGGCCGTATGGTGAAGGCTGAGAAGTGGCTAGAAAACGATTCTTGTTCCCACCTCAGCGAATTACACAATTTTCACTCTGGGTGAAAGATATATTGGTGTAGATTTAGGAACAAAACGTTCTCCATTGACAAAATAGCCCATTTTGCGCAATCATAATTTTAAAGTCGGAACTAGATCTTTCCTCGCAAACGGATATTTTGTCACTGCAGAGTTTCATTTGATGCGAGTTCGGTCACGTATCTTGCGCTCGACCAATAGCAGCTCTCTTTGTTGCAAGGTCCTCGCAACAAAGAGAGCTGCTATTGGTCGATCCGGTGTCAACAAAGAAATTACATCCACACTCTAACGCTACGGACTAAAATGGACAGAAAATACCTTCTAAATTTCGCAAAAAGGTTTCTAAACAATGTTATATGCATCTCACGTCCGTTCAGAAAGAACGTGTACAAGATTTTACACAGACACGGTGGGATAGACTGCGTCGAACGGTGGGTTAACCTACCAGGCCAGAATCATACCATTGTCGAGACATACAAACATTGTTTAGAGATCGATTTGTGTCATAAATGTCATGATATCTGTATGTCGTGTATGTCATAAATGTCATGATGAATTGAAAATGGGGGACCCTGATGTAAACAAGACGAAAGTCTTTCTCTGGTCTGCATCCCCTTAACAATTGTGTGTATTGAGCCGTTCTGTATTGTACCCATTCTGCAATCTGTTAATAAAATTTTCAATCAATCAAGATAAGATATTCCTTTATTGGTCCCATTGGGGAAATTCAGGCAGCATAGCAGCATGGGGGAGGGGAGGGGAGGTACAGGTAGTAAAAACAAGCAGTGTAAACAAGTCAATATAATTAACTAACTAACTAACTGAAATATACAGTATTCACATAAGGTGCAGTATGCATAAGGTAGTGTTATTGTCCTTTTTAGGTTCCTAGTAGTTGTAGTTGGATGTCTGGCAACAGTCCCTGCCCACTGTTGTGGAGTCTGATGGCCACTGGTATGAAGGACTGACGGAGGTTTATTCGGCACATACATACTATACACACATGACTGTGTGGCCAAGTTCAGCTCCAACTCCATAGTAAAGTTTGCGGACGACACAGTGGTGGTGGGGCTGATCTCGGACAACGACGAGAAGGCCTACCGGGAGGAGGTTGAGGTACTGGAACGCTGGTGACAGGACAACAGCCTGGCCTGAACATTGGTAAAACCAAGGAGCTGATCGTGGATTTTAGGAGAAAACAGCAGGGGACACACACACCACTGAGGATAAACGGGGCTACCGTGGACAGGGTGAGCAGCTTCAAGTACCTGGGGGTCCACATCTCAGAGGATCTGACATGGACAACACACATAGACTCAGTCGTAAAAAAGGCGAAGCAGCGCCTCTACCACCTGAGACAGTTAAGGAAGTTCAGAGTATCGGGGAAGATACTCCAGTCCTTCTACTCCGGAGCTGTAGAGAGCATCTTGACTGGAAACATCACTGCTTGGTATGGAAACAGCACGGCACAGGACAAGAAGGCCCTACAGAGAGTGGTACGCTCAGCCGAGCGTACTACAGGTATTGCACTACCACCCCTGCAGGTCCTATATAACAAGAGGTGCAAATCCAAAGCCTGCAGAATAATGAAAGACCCTCACCACCCCAACAACAGCCTGTTCAAGCTGCTGAGGTCAGGCAAACGCCTGCGAACACCAGCAACTAGGACAGAGAGACTTCGGCTCAGCTTCTTCCCCCAGGCCATCAGAGCCTTGAACACTGAACTCTCCACACACAAGCACACATGAGCACATACACAACACACACACTGTACACGTTCACACACTAGCAGCCACTTTAACATGAGCACACACACACTCATGCTGCACACGCTCACACTTATGGTCACTTTACAAAAGGAAAGGTCACTTTAAAAATAGTATAGTATAACTTGAGATTGTATAATATAGCATTGTATAGCAGTGTACATAAAGACCCAGTGCCTCATCCGTAGCTAACAGTGTATTGCACTACCACAGGACCTAGCATGTCTTACCATGCTCTGTAAAAACTCATGTACATATACCGATATGCCCTACTTTGATTACTTGTATTATTGCACAATGTCGTTCTATTGGATTCTTATTATATTATTATTATTGTATTATGCACAATCGTTGCGGGCAAGACCCCCCGCATTTCACTGTATACTTGTATGCCGAGACAAATAAAACTCTTGACTTGACTTGACTTGACATACACAACTAACACAAGTTTAAAGTTTCAAGTTTGTTTATTATTTATCACAATAAAATACAGGTACTTTACGATGAAATGCTTGTTTCTGTATGAGCTCCTGAGAGTGTGCTTCATACAGTAAAAGAAAGTAAGTAAGTAAAGAGGAATATTGTAGTGCCGAGAGATGGGAGTCGGAGACGGTAGCTCGGTAGAGCGAACAGCTTTTATTCAGTACACAAATACAACATGCTACGGCTACGTTGCGTGCAGAAGACTGACCCGTGGTGGCAGTAAGTGCCACCTCCTATAATGTTCGGGCGGAACTCTTGTTCCTAACAATAGTTCCGTGGGTGAATTATGTACAATTAACAATCACTACACAAGCCCCCCCAGAATTCAACCATGGTCAAAATCTCCACGGCGGGGAGAGACAACGACCCGGCCGCGGCGTGAGCGGACAACCCGGGGCGCGGTGCAAGCGATTGCGCCCTCCACGGCGCCCGGGGGCATGAACCGGCCACGGTGAGTGCGGAAAGCCAGGGGCGGGGAGGTAGGGGCGGCGCAAGCGCCCGTGTCCTCCCCGACACCCGGGGGCACAGACGTCGACGAGGCCAACGGCGGCTCCGTCGTTGGCGGGTCCCGGGGTAGCGGCGGACGGCCCCGGCGGGGGGAGAGGGCCAGCTCTAAGGGCTGGGAAATGTCTATGTGGGCGGGTTCAATCTTGTGGTGGTTGTACCCCACCTCAAAGGCGAGCCTTCGCCAGTCCTCAGGGGCCTGTGGGCTAGGGTGTCCGGTGGATAGGTCATCCCGCAGCGTCGGACCCGAGTGACCAATCGCGACGTCCTCCAGGCGTAGACTGGAATCTGCAGTCCCGAGGGCCTGGATGTCGTGGTCGGAGGCCTGTTCCGAGCCCCTGTCGACGTAGTCGAGGTCCGGCTGTACAGCTCCGATGACGACGTTGGGCTTCTCGGCGACGTGTCCCGCGGCGCCCTCGGAATCGTACGCGAGCTCTTGTCGTGCCGACCATGGCTCCGCTACCTTTGACTCAGACGTCGTGAGGGGTTCGTGGTCGGTGAAAGCTGTAAGAAGGCCGCCGTATGTCGCCCCCTCGCGGACACATGCCAACGAAGCCCGTGTCTGTGCGTTTATTAGGCGGCCATGTCTAATGTCCACGAGGAGACCGTGTGCACCCAGGAAATCTGCCCCCAGTAGTGGGAACGAAATGTCGGCCGTGATGCAGTCCCACGTGAACCGCTGGCCCCCAAAACACAGTTCCACGGTCCTTGTACCGTAGGTGCGGATAGGGGTATCGTTGGCGGTCGTCAGGCGTGGACCTCTATTATCGCCGGCGGTGTCCTCTTTCGTAGCCGGCAGGACGCTCCTCTGAGCTCCGGTGTCGCAGAGGAATTTGCAACCGGAGAGTGTGTCTCTAATGAAAAGCAGCCGGTTCGACATACCTGCGCTCACCGCTGCTACTGGGCGCAGGTGTCTGCGTTTACGCGTTATGCCGAACGTGCAAGGGGAACGGCATCTTGTCGCCCTCGCGCCGAAACGTGCGTGGTAATAACACAGGCCTGCGGCCGCGCTGCTCCTGATCTTCCTCGCCCCTCCCCCCTGCGGCGTGTAACCGCATGTCGAGGCTATTAGCCCTGGGGCAAAGTGTCGAGTGGCCAGGTAGAAGCGGTCAGCCTCTTCTGCTAAAGCCCGGGGATCCGTAGCCGCTGTATTGGCAAGTGCCGTCTGCACGTGTGGCGGCATGTGCCTGAGAAACAGTTCGATAAACAGGAAATCAGGCCGTTCTGCACCCAGCAGGTTTAACATCATCTCCATGTGCTCCGAAGGCTTGCTGTCCCCCAAGCCTCGAAAAGCCAGCAAGCGTCGGGCCCGCTCTGACTGTGACAACTCGAATATACTGAGTAGGTGCGTCTTAAACGCCTCATATTTATTCCGTGCAGGCGGAGCTGTTATGAAGCCTACCGTCCTCGCCGCTGTAGTGCTCCCGAGGCTCGAGACGACGTGGTAATACCTCGCGGCGTCGTCGTCAACCCCTCGTAGGGCGAACTGCGCCTCTGTTTGCGCGAACCACGCCGCCGCAGAATGCTCCCAAAACTCCGGCAATCGAATAATAACGGCATCGTTTGCCATGTTCGGTTCGGTCCCTGATACTTCAGCGAGACCAATGTCGGGGTCACCAGTGTAGTGCCGAGAGATGGGAGTCGGAGACGGTAGCTCGGTAGAGCGAACAGCTTTTATTCAGTACACAAATACAACATGCTACGGCTACGTTGCGTGCAGAAGACTGACCCGTGGTGGCAGTAAGTGCCACCTCCTATAATGTTCGGGCGGAACTCTTGTTCCTAACAATAGTTCCGTGGGTGAATTATGTACAATTAACAATCACTACAATATTCAATATACAATTGAATATACAATACAGAGTAAAATGAGTGGAGTGTCAAACTGATCTCAACAAATACAAACAAATCACACTACTACTGTATAATCCTAATCCCCTCGCCCTATACATCCTGGACAGGCTGCTTTTGTATATAAGAATCTGTTCTTAATTGCTTGCCTGGATAAATAAAGGTTAAATAAAAAATTTTAAAACATCACAACCCAGTCCACACCCTCATCCACCACCACACTTCCCAGGCAAGACTGATGTTAATCATCCTCACCACTATCATCTGAGTCATCATCCCATGTAGCCCTATCTTCGGTTTCATTAGAAACATTTGCACAGTTTTGGCATTGACAAATATCTGTACATGGCCGTTTTGCAGACACACATGAACATCTTCCTGTCTCAAATTGTCCTTGTTTGCAACCTTAGTGGACTACCTGCAACACACTATCAGAGGCCGGATTTGTAGTCATCCGTCATAGTCACTGTTAACTCCCCATCATCGACATGCCACCCATTGCCAACAGGTAAAGGGGCACACATTATAGATTTCAATGAATGTCTCATTATAGCTGCTTGGTAGTTTGCCCTTTTGCAGCGTTGGTACAATGCGCCACTTGTAGGGGGCATAGAGAGGTCTGGCAAAGCCGATGTCATGCAGAATGCTTTATATCTGGCATCATTCATATTCTTAGCTGATGGCTGGCCATACAGGTGGCACACATATTTGCTAAGACCATCAAAGGTAGACTGGTCTAGGGTAATTCACCTTTCCCCCTCCTCCCACACTGTGCAACATCCTGATGTACAATATCCACAGTGCAATACCCCCACCCACTACCGTCTGACACTGTGATTGTTATTTGTCTATTGCTATTCTGTATATTGTTGTTATTTTGTATATTGTACATGACTTACATTGTCTTATTGTATAGCATTTAATGTTTCTGTATAGGAATTTATGTTTCTCTTTTATTACTTGTAATTTTATTACTGCACCTTATTGAGTCCCAAATATCGTTGTATGCAAATACAATGACAATAAAGTACAATCTAATCTAATCAGGGTCCCCCATTTTCAATTCATCATGACATTTATGACATACACGACATACAGATATACAAATATATATCATGACATTTATGACAAAAATCGTTTTCTAAACAATGTGTATGTCTCCACAATGGTATGATTCTGGCCTGGTAGGTTAACCCACCGCTCAACGCAGTTTCTATAGCTATCCCACCGTGTCTGTGTAAAATCTTGTACATGTTCTTTCTGAACGGACGTGAGATGCATATACTGTAACATTGTTTAGAAACCTTTTTGCGAACTTTAGAAGGTATTTTCTGTCCATTTTAGTCCGTAACGTTAGAGTGTGGACGTAATTTCTTTGTTGACACCGGATCGACCAATAGCAGCGTCAAATTAAACTCTGCAGTGACAAAATATCCGTTCGCGAGGAAAGATCTAGTCTAGCAAAATGGGCTATTTTGTCAATGGAGAACTTTTTGTTCCTAAATCTACACCAATATATCTTTCACCCAGAGTGAAAATTGTGTAATTCGCCGAGGTGGGAACGGGATGAAACAATACAGCCTTCACCATACGGCATATTTGGAACTCGCAAAACGTGTTTGTCCCGTGACACGAAGGAGGCTGGCAAGGTTTTGAGTTAATTGGCCAAGAGTGGCGCTATTCTCAAAAACTCCTAAAGTATCCTCCCTTTTGAATTGTTCTTCGTTGTCATTATATTCTTCTTCTACATATACCTTGTATTGTACAGTTTGGATAGATAGAATATACATTGTGTATTATGTTTACAAATCTACCACGGTTAAGGAGCTGGGAAAACAAGAATCTAAAATGTTTCTGAATGTATGTACATTTAAAAAAGCTATGACAATAAAAGCATCTGAATCTTCTTCTTGGTTTCTATTGTTTCCATATGTATTTTATCATGTGCAGTGAAGGGTAAAATGTGCTTATTGTGCTTGGCCTTTAAATTCTGCCTGCGGTTATTTGTTTTTGTGAAGCAACACCTCGTGTTTAAGGCGCTATGATGTATAAATAAATACAGTTGTGTTGTTCAGACACCAAAGTGGTGAGAATTACTTGATGAAACATTAAATTGACACGTTTGCCTCTGTGTCCTCTTCAACTCTCTCTCCTGATGATTTTAACCCTGTAAAATTCAAATATAGAAAAACATTAGCAGTTGTTTCTGATGCAGAAATTAAAGGGTTTTCAAAATGTTTACATTTTCTTACGTGTTCAGGGAAATGTTGTAACATTGCAACATTGGCCCTAGTTTAGAGCCGAATTTCTGTATTTGTACTCACTCTGAACTCAAATGAAAAAGAAAAAGCAATATAACCAAATTTAAATTTAGATTTATATTTGGATTGTCTGAAATAATTTCACGACACACATGGAGTAAACAGATAAATGAGGTGATGGATGTCTGTCTGTGACTGTCTGGCCTTGTATTTTTTTTTATCCAATAATCAAAGGATTATTGCATTTATTGTATTGTAATGGTTACTGTGATATTATGCCATAAAAAGGATCTGCAGCAGGCCCCTTTTCCCAGAACCGTACGCAGCTATAATGGTCAACGGAAGGCAATCAGCTGACATCACAGGAGAAACTCAGTTCTCCACGACTAATACAGGCTTCATATATACTTCCCACAGTGTACCATGCAATGTGTTCTCAGTGCGACGCGGTTCATGAGCGATGGCTTTGCCTGTCATGTTGAATTACAATACATGGACAGCAATTCCACGGCTTGGAGAGGCTTTTTGTGTTTCCCCCTCGCCTCTAGTGTGTTATATACGTAGCTGGAGGTGCATGTAGAACGTCTGCAGATTTACAAAGTGTAAAGTCCACGCCAAAGTAATCACTGTTCCTTGAAATGCTTTGTTTGTAGTCCAGCCTTTCTTCCTATACAGTGGAATGCCTAGTTTTTTGTCAACACTTTTCTTCCATTAAATATCTACGACTACATTATGTAACACAATAGTTTACTCTTGCAATATCTATTGATGTTTATTATTGTTATTCATAAATAAAAAAAAAACATATAAATAATAGTCGGTCGGGGCACCTCTTCGGCAGGGAGGGGATCTGGGTGAGATAGCGTGAACCTCTCTGCGCGTTACGAGCTCTCTCCCAGTCAAACTCCTGGCCGTCAGGTGAAAAGAACCAGCTGGCAACTCCACATGTATCGGAGGAGGTAGGTATCTACACCCTCCCCAGAACGACAGTAGGGAACCGCAACGACCAGGAGGTAAATGTCTTAATGACTAAATTGGGGGATGGGAGAAAGGAAAGAGAGCCTGTTTGAGGCTGACTGAGCCTGACTGCGGAGTGGAGCAGCCTGCACAGCTGTAACCAGGTGCTTTCTGGCCATACAAAATATGCAAATGTTTGTAAATAGACCAGGACAACAGGGAAATGGCCATACTATCCAGTGTCAGCGCAGCCAAGACAGTGTTGTCATTCAGGCAAACTGTACATCAGTAGGTTTCATGTCTATGCAGGTTTCTTGTTTGTAAACACACAACACTGATTGATTGGGTGGATCGTTTGTGAGCCAATCGGCAATACCCGCTGAATCACATGACCGAGTCAGCACTCCGCTGACTAAAAGTACAATGAGACTCTATGGAGAAACCATGGCACTCAGCAGTAATTTCAAGTTCAATGACGGATGTCATTTTGCCAAAAATCACCATGGCTGTGAGTGTCTATTACAGGGATCAGCAACCTTTTTGACATGGAGTGCCTGTTTGAAATATAGTTGTAACTAGTGTGCCTCAACAATATTCCATGCATCGTAATATTTTTTTCTCATAATCAGGTCTTTTTAATGATAATTTTTACATTATTACATCATTATTGTTATTGTTATTATTAACAATATTATTATGATGGTTGTATCAACCCTAAATCTGAGTTGGGGGGGGGGGGGAATGCAATGCAGACAAACAGCTGCATACAGTGCGACCATTTCACTCACATTTGCCCATTCATTTTTGGACACATCACACACCATTGGTGTGTGTACTGTACGTGTGCTGTCATAGCTCCACCTACAGGCCTAATGGAGAACACCAGGATGTGAATGGAGGGTGAATGTGAGGTATATCGTGTAAATAAGTTTTGATTGATCGCAAGACTACACTGTAAAAAAAAATATAATAATAAGTTACCAGAACTTAAAAATATTGAGTTCAGTTACTGTGCATTAAGGTTTTCAGTTTTCAATCCATAATAAGTTAACAGAAAAATAAGTACACAACCACATTATTTCAACCTAATAAAACTATGTTTATTGTCATTGTT
>NC_140168.1:27344887-27364887 GCF_963971535.1 Notolepis coatsorum | reverse complement strand
CAGCACGACCTCCAGTGTGATGTTACTTGATACAACAGTTCTACAATCACCATTTATTAGTTAACGGATCATTTATTTAGCTCCGCCAAAACAAATAGTTTCCACAACCGCACTCTTAAACTTGGACTGTTGCCTGACCACAAACATTGGCTACTTTGTGTAGGTCTACACACGTTACCGCTGCCTAGCTACTTTGTGTAGGTCTACACTCGTTACCGCTGCCTAGCTACTTTGTGTAGGTCTACACTCGTTACCCCTGCCTAGCTACTTTGTGTAGGTCTACACATGTTACCGATGCCTATCTACTTTGTATAGGTCTACACACGTTACCGCTGCCTAGCTACTTTGTGTAGGTCTACACACGTTACCCCTGCCTAGTAGCTACTTTGTGTAGGTCTACACTCGTTACCCCTGCTTAGTAGCTACTTTGTGTAGGTCTACACTCGTTACCCCTGCCTAGTAGCTACTTTGTGTAGGTCTACACTCGTTACCCCTGCTTAGTAGCTACTTTGTGTAGGTCTACACACGTTACCCCTGCCTAGTAGCTACTTTGTGTAGGTCTACACACGTTACCCCTGCCTAGCTACTTTCTATCATGTACATTCATCTGGACGTTTCCATTAAATCGTGCAACCGGTGAAATACAATCTGATATTGATAACAACCGTCAATGTAGCCTAATTAACGGCTATTACACCTGTGCGGCGCGGAGTGATACATAATAGTTAAAAGTCCCAGCACTGTTAACACTGACGTCAGCACTCTGCGAAATACCTCTCGTCCAATCAAACGACTCGGTCGGAACTAGCCTTCGTATAACAACAACGAGTAAAGCGGAGAGAGACACACGTTGAATGCGGACTTCAGCGGGAACGGCGAGGCCGGTGCGGCGGCATGGGGGGGGGGGGGGGGGGGGCGTGTCTCCGCTTTGTTTTGAGTGATGATACTCGTATATCATTCAGCCATCAGCTGTGACAATCAGCCAGCTGTGTCCGTGTCAGTATTCTGTCAGAGCAAAAGTGCCCCTCAATCAATCATCTGATTACTCTTCTAACATTTCCAAGATGAAAATGATGCGGTGGATTAGATTGGAATCGGTGACTCTGAGTCAGAATTAACGGTCTCCGTGTCCCCGGGGGAAGGGGGGTGGACTCTCCGAGTGGTCTAGCATAACAGTGGCGTTATTACAAAAACATAATTAGGATGCCGGGTGTCTTCGCGGTGGCCTTTTGGTGAGCGCGGCTCGCTATAGGACTTGCCGGCGGAGCCGCGGGTGACGCATACAGCTTGTGTCTCGTTGCTGTTGTACAACAAAATCAATGATTCGTAAACAGCGCTCGGTGACCCAAAACGGAGCCTCGGTGTCAGATAGGCACCCCGCATACCACCACATTCAATATACACAGTCTGATGAACAATAAAGCCATTCATGCTCACACACACACACACACAAACCCCATGCCCTCCTCCCAGACAGACACACACACATTTCACTTCACCTAGATTCATACATTAAATAGACATTCACAGCCGTTGGAATCACACATGTGGTAAGACACCCACGGGGTTAATGATGGCTGCGAGGCAAACTATGCAGATCCATACCGAGGAGCCAACACACACACACACACACACACACACACACACACACACACACGCACACCACTGTTGTCAGGGAAAACCTTGCTTCTCCGAAAGGGTAAACTTAATAACTATAAGACAATAATAACTACAAGTTTGCTACCTGTGGATCTTTGAAGTTCTACTTGTGTTTCTATCCACGGTGATTCAAAGCAGACAACTTGTGGGGCACAGGGATGGTCCTGAAAAAACTAGCGGGGTCCTCAGAGTCTAAAACATTGCTTCTCCGAGAGGGTAAACCTTTCAGTAATAGCTGTAAGTTTGCTACTCATGTATCTTTGAAGTTCTACTTAAGTGTTCTATCCACGGTGATTCAAGCAGACATCTTGCTGGGCACAGTGATTAACCTTTTGGGAAACCCACGTCTTTGCCATCTCTTCGCCAGAGTCAGGCGGGAAGATTGATATCGGTTTTGTCTCTGCGTGTCGTCCCCGGAGAGACGTCCACTCGTCCAGGAGGTGCGCGCCGTCCCGGCTTAGGGGCCGGACAGCTCCTGACGCAGAGAGATGAAATTGATAGCAATCTTCTCGTCTCGACTCTCTGGGGAAAATAATGGCAAATAGGTGTGTTTCACAAAATGTGTTCCTTTGAAACCGACCCGCGCGAAATCTGAACAAACATCAAAAACGAAAGAACTTACGAGGCGAGGCGTATGATGTCTCTTGATGGGCTTCAGATGAGTAAATTAACCCGTTCACTTCCACACTACAGAAGGTTACCTTTCACTGTCTACCACACTACAGACGGTTAACCATCTGTAGTGTGGTAGTGGAAGGGTTGACCTTCTGTAGTGTGGTAGTGGAAGGGTTGACCTTCTGTAGTGTGGTAGTGAGAGGGTTAACCTCATGTAGTGTGGTTGTGAAAGGGTTGACCCTTTGTCGTGTGGCAGTGAAAGGGTTAACCTTCTGTATTGCCGCGGTGAAATGGTTAACACTTTGGTAGTGTGGTAGTGAAACAATATCACACAGGAAAGAGTGCTGTTAAGGACTAGCTAGCATAAGGACACATAGTATAACTGTAGATTGTATAATATAGCATTGTATAGTAGTGTACATAAGACCCAGTGCCTCATCCGTAGCTAACAGTGTATTGCACTATCACAGGACCTGGCATGTCTTATCATGCTTTTGTAAAACTCATATATACCTGATATGTCTTTACTCTTATTACTTGTATTATTGCACAAATGTCGCATTCTCATCCTATTGGATTCTTATTATTGTATTATGCACAATCGTTGCGGGCAGACCCCCCACATTTCACTGTATACTTGTATGCCGTGACAAATAAAACTCTTGACTTGACTTGACACGAGAAGGAGTGCTGTTATACTGAATATCAGCAGTGATTTTCTTCGATTGACCGTGTGCATCATGGCCTGGAGACACTGTACACACTACACACACTACCGTTTCACTACCGCACTACACACACTACCGTTTCACTACCACACTACACACACTACCGTTTCACTACCACACTACACACACTACCGTTTCACTACCACACTACACACAGGGGCCGGATCACTACCACACTACACACACTACCGTTTCACTACCGCACTACACACACTACCGTTTCACTACCACACTACACACACTACCGTTTCACTACCACACTACACACACTACCGTTTCACTACCGCACTACACACACTACCGTTTCACTACCACACTACACAGGCATAACCCTTTCACTACCACACTACACACACTACCGTTTCACTACCACACTACACACACTACCGTTTCACTACCACACTACACACACTACCGTTTCACTACCACACTACACACACTACCGTTTCACTACCGCACTACACAGGCATAACCCTTTCACTACCACACTACACACACTACCGTTTCACTACCGCACTACACAGGCTTATCCCTTTCACTACCACACTACACAGGTTTAACCCTTTCACTACCACACTACACAGACATAACCCTTTCACTACCACACTACACAGGCTTAACCCTTTCACTACCACACTACACAGGTTTAACCCTTTCACTACCACACTACACAGGTTTAACCCTTTCACTACCACACTACACAGACATAACCCTTTCACTACCACACTACACATGTTTAACCCTTTCACTACCACACTACACAGGCTTAACCCTTTCACTACCGCACTACACAGGCATAACCCTTTCACTACCACACTACACAGGCTTAACCCTTTCACTACCACACTACACAGGCTTAACCCTTTCACTACCGCACTACACAGGCATAACCCTTTCACTACCACACTACACAGGCTTAACCCTTTCACTACCACACTACACAGACATAACCCTTTCACTACCACACTACACAGGCTTAAGCCTTTCACTACCACACTACACAGGCTTAACCCTTTCACTACCACACTACACATGTTTAACCATTTCAGTACCACACTACACAGGTTTAACCCTTTCACTACCACACGACACAGGCCTAACCCTTTCACTACCACACTACACAAGCATAACCCTTTCACTACCACACTACACATGTTTAACCATTTCAGTACCACACTACACAGGTTTAACCCTTTCACTACCACACAACACAGGCCTAACCCTTTCACTACCACACTACACATGTTTAACCATTTCAGTACCACACTACACAGGTTTAACCCTTTCACTACCACACTACACAGACATAACCCTTTCACTACCACACTACACAGGTTTAACCCTTTCACTACCACACTACACATGTTTAACCATTTCAGTACCACACTACACAGGTTTCACCCTTTCACTACCACACTACACAGGCTTATCCCTTTCACTACCACACTACAGATGGTTAACCCTTTCACTACCACACTACACAGGCATAACCCTTTCACTACCACACTACACAGACATAACCCTTTCACTACCACACTACACAGACATAACCCTTTCACTACCACACTACAGATGGTTAACCCTTTCACTACCACACTACACAGGCATAACCCTTTCACTACCACACTACACAGGTTTAACCCTTTCACTACCACACTACACAGGCATAACCGTTTCACTACCACACTACACAGGCTTAACCCTTTCACTACCACACTACACAGACATAACCCTTTCACTACCACACTACACAGGTTTAACCCTTTCACTACCACACTACACAGGTTTAACCCTTTCACTACCACACTACACAGGTTTAACCCTTTCACTACCACACTACACAGGTTTAACCCTTTCACTACCACACTACACAGGTTTAACCCTTTCACTACCACACTACACAGGTTTAACCCTTTCACTACCACACTACACAGACATAACCCTTTCACTACCACACTACACAGGTTTAACCCTTTCACTACCACACTACACATGTTTAACCCTTTCACTACCACACTACACAGGCTTAACCCTTTCACTACCACACTACACAGACATAACCCTTTCACTACCACACTACACAGACTTAACCCTTTCACTACCACACTACACAGACATAACCCTTTCACTACCACACTACACAGGTTTAACCCTTTCACTACCACACTACACAGGCTTAACCCTTTCACTACCACACTACACAAGCATAACCCTTTCACTACCACACTACACATGTTTAACCATTTCAGTACCACACTACACAGGTTTAACCCTTTCACTACCACACTACACAGACATAACCCTTTCACTACCACACTACACAGGTTTAACCCTTTCACTACCACACTACACAGGTTTAACCCTTTCACTATCACACTACACAGGCTTAACCCTTTCACTACCACACTACACAAGCATAACCCTTTCACTACCACACTACACAGACTTAACCCTTTCACTACCACACTACACAGACATAACCCTTTCACTACCACACTACACAGGTTTAACCCTTTCACTACCACACTACACAGGCTTAACCCTTTCACTACCACACTACACAGTCTTATCCCTTTCACTACCACACTACAGATGGTTAACCCCTTCACTACCACACTACACAGGATTAACCCTTTCACTACCACACTACACAGGCATAACCCTTTCACTACCACACTACACATGTTTAACCATTTCAGTACCACACTACACAGGTTTAACCCTTTCACTACCACACTACAGAAGGTTAATCATTTCAATACCACACTACAGAAGGTTAACCTTTCACTACCACACTACAGAAGGTTAACCTTTCACTACCACACTACAGAAGGTTAACTCTTTCACGACCACACTACAGAAGGTTAACCTTTCACTACCACACTACACATGTTTAACCATTTCAGTACCACACTACACAGGTTTAACCCTTTCACTACCACACTACAGAAGGTTAATCATTTCAATACCACACTACAGAAGGTTAACCTTTCACTACCACACTACAGAAGGTTAACCTTTCACTACCACACTACAGAAGGTTAACTCTTTCACGACCACACTACAGAAGGTTAACCTTTCACTACCACACTACAGAAGGTTAACCTTTCACTACCACACTACAGAAGGTTAACACTTTCACGACCACACTACAGAAGGTTAACATTTCACTACCACACTACAGAAGGTTAATCATTTCACTACCACACTACAGAAGGTTAATCATTTCACTACCACACTACAGAAGGTTAATCATTTCACTACCACACTACAGAAGGTTAACCTTTCACTACCACACTACAGAAGGTTAACCTTTCAATACCACACTACAGAAGGTTAACACTTTCACGACCACACTACAGATGGATAACCTTTCACTACCACACTACAGAAGGTTAACGCTTTCACTACCACACTACACAGGTTTAACCCTTTCACTACCAAACTACACAGGCTTATCCCTTTCACTACCACACTACAGATGGTTAACCTTTCACTACCACACTACAGAAGGTTAATCATTTCACTACCACACTACAGAAGGTTAATCATTTCACTACCACACTACACAGGTTTAACCCTTTCACTACCAAACTACACAGGCTTATCCCTTTCACTACCACACTACAGATGGTTAACCTTTCACTAACACACTACAGAAGGTTAATCATTTCACTACCACACTACAGAAGGTTAACCTTTCACTACCACACTACAGAAGGTTAATCCTTTCACTACCACACTATAGAAGGTTAACCTTTCACTACCACACTACAGAAGGTTAACCTATCACTACCACACTACAGAAGGTTAACACTTTCACGATCACACTACAGATGGATAACCTTTCACTACAACACTACAGAAGGTTAACGCTTTCACTACCACACTACAGAAGGTTAACCTTTCTCTACCACACTACAGACGGTTAAGGGATAACAATAAAAGGACATTCATTGTAAATAAAACTAAACGTCTTTGCGATAAAGTGAGATGTGAGAGGTCAGTGGTACGAGTGATGTAAGTGAGTGATGCGTGTGGAGCGTGTCATGGGGGTGTTGTGAGATGCAAACCAAAAGAAATAACAACAACAAGCCACGGCAGAAGGCAACAGTGCCTGTGGTGACAGTCAGAGAGGCTCGAGGCTCGGCACATTCTATATATATGTAGCTTACACTTAACCCTTTAACTGCCACACTACAGAAGGTTAACCCTTTCACTACCACACTACAGAATAACCTTCTGTAGTGTGGTAGTGAAAGTGTTAACCATTTGTAGTGTGTTAGTGAAAGGGGTAACCTTCTCAAGTGTTGTAGTGAAAGTGTTAACCATTTGTGGTGTGTTGGTGAAAGGGTTAACATTCTGTAGTGTGGTAGTGAAAGGGTTAAGGTCCCCAGAGTTTGCACTGAATTAGTCAAATCTGCTCATAGCTTCTGTGCCCCGGTAACATTAAATGTTTTGCAATGCACTTAATGCAAAACTCAACTCATTTGTATCTATTGGTCACTTTGAATGATTAAGAGTAAACCACTTCACCACATTCTGCAGTTATTTTTTATCATTCTAAATGTTTAACTGATTGACTTTCTATTTCTATATTTTTCTTTCTTTGTATTTATTCTGTGTTGTATTTATCAACAGCATTGTACGTAAATGAGAAACGCCTTTTTCTGGTTTGCATCCCCTTAACAATTGTGTGTATTGAGCCGTACTGTATTGTACCCATTCTGCAATCTGTTAAATAAAGTTTTCATTCATTCATTCATTGCTCTCTATGATCCTTCCAGATTATATAAAGATTGAATGAATGAGTGAATGAACGTGGAGCAGGAGACGCGCCTGCGCGGTGTGTGATGGATACGCGGTGTGGCGAGTCGGAAGGGCGGCTGGTCGCGGTGTGTTCAGCATTAGCATAAAGTAGAGACTCGACTTCAGCTCGCGATGCAAATGAATCGAATCTGTCCACCGCAGTCCGCCTGGGGCTCGCGGAATTCAGATCAAACTGTCAAACTGTGTATCTCTCTCTCGGGGTCAAATGTGAAGAGTCGGCAAATGCAATGCCTGTTTCTCTGCCTTAGTGTTTTCGGAAACCTATTTTAGCGAACTGTTTAGATTAGATCACATTAGATTCAAATGTATTGTCATTATACATTCACAAGTACAGTACAATGAAAAGAGGTTTGAGTGAAAATGTAACAGTAAAGTGCAGTAGTTATATACAATGTACAGGTGATTAAACTATGTATAAAATATCAGTACTACTGAGTATAGTGCTAATCAGATGTACAGTATGTACAGCACATATTTTATTATTATTTTAATATGTACAGTGATGCAGGTATAAAGACACTATGGTAGTAAGTCATACTGGCCAGCAGCGTAACTAGTAAGAGTAGGTAAGCGATATGTACAGATGTATGTAAAAATAATTATATGCAGGTATGTACTACAGACAGATGTGGATAAATATATATACGATAATGATAAATAATATATACAGTTTAAACAGCATTATTGTACATGCTATCATACAGAGTTATATTTAGGTGGAAAAAGAGAATGTTTACGAGCAAGGCACTGCGTTGCACGCAAGTCCACCCGATATCGGCATCCAGCCGCGAGTTTAAGCCAACGTTACGGTACGTTCCCCCCATTGGATCCTGTGAAAACACCCCTGTCAGGGATACTGCAGGTGATTGTAATGAAATAGCAGGTGATTATCATTAAATGACAACTGTCTGTGGCCAATGGGCTGTGGCCCTGCGCCATATTGTATGGCAGAGAAAGACATCAGGAGAACACTATGAATATCTTGACACCCTTGGCCCAGGAGTGGCTCATCAGGGGGTAATGGGCGGCGCTCTCCACTCTGCTGGGCCGTCCCCTGAAACACAGAGCAGAGCGACATAAGGCGCAGAGCAGGAAGAAGCAACACCGGGCACTATAGTAGACAGAGGGGGTCGTCACAGTGGCCATGTTGCACCATTAACAGAAGGTTAACCTTTCTCTACCACACTACAGAAGGTTAACCCTTTCACTACCACACTACAGCCGGTTAACCCTTTCACTACCACACTACAGCCGGTTAACCCTTTCACTACCACACTACAGAAGGTTAACCTTTCACTACCACACTACAGGCGGTTAACCCTTTCACTGCCACACTACATAAGGTTAACCCTTTCACTGCCACACTACAGACGGTTAACCCTTTCACTGCCCCACTACAGAAGGTTAACCCTTTCACTGCCCCACTACAGAAGGTTAACCCTTTCACTACCACACTACAGAAGGTTAACCCTTTCTCGTAAAATCTCGTTACAAAATCAATCAATCAATAGCGCCGACAACATTGGGGAAGCCAATATGGGGAAATATTCTTTCACGAGCATGTCTGGCATTACGATGCCTGGCAACAATTACTGCTGCCATGATCACCCGAGACGCTGGCAATGACACCCCTTTATGAATGCAGTTAGTTACCACCAAATCTCTCAAGACGTAAATAGCGTCGCTTTAACTGCGCGGTGCAATTAGCGCCGACCTTTGTGAATTGGGAGTGTTTTTGGATGAGGCTAATTTGCATAGAAAGGGGCACATGTTCCACCCATATTACCTCATTTAAATCCCTGCAAATACCACCGACGCACCGAGACGCAATGCTGATGGAAACGCAATTACCACCGCATTTCACCCATTGCGATTCCTTTGTGAATAGCAAACTGTGTTTCAGAGCTATTTGCGTCGGCATAGCGTCAGAAAAAGCCGCGCAATCCGTTTGTGAATTCGCCCCATAACAGTGTAATCAGCTCGTTGGGAGTCATTCAGTTACGTTTGTGACTGTGCAGCACCCATCGTACACATACAATATTCACACAGAGGATGTTTCAAATGTGGGTTAACAGATACAAGTTTCTTTAATAGTTGTCATACAGGGAGCTCCAGTAGCTCACCGCATATCTCGGCGCTATTTCTGCGTCGGGGAAAACCGTGCTGCGTCACGGATCTGGTGGACTCCGAGTTCGATTCCCGGACCCGCCGTCATTTGCCAGAATGTCCTCCCCTGATCTATATCCCGTTTCACCCTGTATCTGTCGGTCATGCTTGACCAGAAAAGCGATAAACGCTAAAAAATAAAGTTTAAAAAAAAAAAAATAGTTGTCATACAGAAGTACAGAATACTTTTATACAAAATGCTTCTTACTGTTACGCTCCAGAGACTGTGCAAGACAAGATAAGTATGAAATAAAATAACATAGTATATATAGCATGTAAATTAGAAGTAAAAAAATGAGGTCACAGTGTTCAGTATAGACATATGTACAATGTTCGATGCAGAATAAATATAACTGAGTTACCATATAATATACAATATACTATGCAGTGTACTAATATACAATACTATATAGTGCAAGGCAGAAATGGGATGAGGTGCAATTTAGGTACAATTTACAGTAGGTGTACGAGTTGTAGTGCAAATCCTTTATCAATAAATATAAAGTGTGTTTGTGTGATCTAAAGTGTGGAGAGTGGGTGCTGCAGTGTGTTGTTTGTTTAAGTGAGTGTGTGCGTGTGGGTGTGTGTGCTGTGTGCATTTGATGGTTGTTGCATAGTGTTTATTGTTCGTTTAGCAGCCTGATGGCCTGGGGATAGAAGCTTCTTCTGAGTCTTTCTGTGCTCGCCTTAAGACTCCGGTATCGCTTGCCTGACCGCAGCAGTTCAAAGAGGCAGTTGTTCGGGTGGCTGGAGTCCTTGATGATTCTCTTAGCCTTCCCCCTGCACCGCTTGTTGTAAATGTTCTGGAGGGTGGGAAGCCCCCCTCCAATTGTGTGTTTGGCTGAACGTGTCACTCTTTGTAGTCTGCTACGGTCTTGTGCGGTGCTATTCCCAAACCAGGAGGTGTTGTTGCCAGTCAGGATGCTCTCTATTGTACATGAGTAGAAGTTCCTAAGGATCTTCTGACTGACTTGGAACTTCCTTAGGCGCCTGAGGAAGTAGAGGCGTTGTCGTGCCTTCTTCACAACACTGTCAATGTGTGTGGTCCATGTCAAGTCCTCGGATATGTGGGCTCCGAGGTACTTGAAACTGTTCACTCTCTCAACCGGTGCCCCGTCGATGCTGAGGGGGCTGTAGTCCTTGACCCCCGACCTCCTGAAGTCCACAATCATCTCTTTTGTTTTGCTGACGTTCAGGGAGAGGCAGTTCTCCTGACACCACTGTGACAGATTATCTACCTCTTCCAGGTAGGCCCTCTCGTCGTTGGCAGAGATCAGGCCCACCACTACTGTGTCATCAGCAAATTTGATACAATAGCATTACCGTAAAACGATATATACACAAAAAGTAACGTTGTCTCCAAATAGAGCGGCTACCGATAATAGCAGATATAGAGCAGTACCTTGCTAATTGTTTAGCCTTTCTCTTGGTGATGTGGGCGATCTGAAGGCCCCTAACCACCAGCTTGTGAACATGACCCAGGCTGCCAACAATGAAAACTAAAAGTTGACACTTTGGCTGTGGTCGAAGGTACAGCCAACCTCAGTCTAGAATAAACACCTCTCTACTACTCTCATTAACCACGTCAGGGGTGTTGGCTGAGATATTACAGAACACCTCTGAATCATTATCACACAGGACAAACATGCTGGGCTTAACAGTACAGTGCTTGTACAGTGATGTAGAGGACCCTATATAGCCAATATCTTTCTATATCAAGTCCACAATTCTGTCGTGCCTGCAAACTTAAAGCCCATTGTAAGCATGGCAACCATAATATACACACACACACACAGACACACTACTGCGGATGGAGGACACACACCAGTGCAGACCATGTATGTATGCATACACACACACACACACACACACACACACACACACACACACACACACACACACACACACACACACACACACACACACACACACACACACACACACACACACACACACACACACACACACACACACACACACACACACACACACACACACACACACACACACACAACACACACACAGTCATTCACAGTATCTCTCTCACACACACAAACAATGGTGCAGACAAAGAATGCAGTGACATGTGGATGTATGCATACACATACATACCTGCATACGCATGTACAGTATACACACACACACACACACACACACACACACACACGCACACACACGCACACACACACACACACACACACACACACACACACACACACACACACACACACACACACACACACACACACACACACACACACACACGCACAGATTAATTTGCATTATCACACACACACACACACACACACACACACACAGACACACAACCCTGGAGAAGCAGGAGTCTGGCAAGCACTGCTCCATGTTAAAGAGGATTAGAAAGATGTGTAAGTGCTCAAGCTGACTGCTTCATGTCAGGGTCGTAGTGGTTGCCAGAGGCACAATACACATTATTGTGTTTTTTCCCCTGGCCATATCCTGCTGAGCCTAATGTTAGACTGTGAAACATTCTTTGCTCTCTCATTTTTCTGCTTTCAGCTTTCTGCTTTCTGTTGTCTGCTGTCTGCTGTCTGCTGTCTGCTTTTTGATGTCTGCTTTCTGCTGTCTGCTTTCTGTTGTCTGCTGTCTGCTTTTTGATGTCTGCTTTCTGCTGTCTGCTGTCTGCTTTTTGATGTCTGCTGTCTGCTGTCTGCTTTTTGATGTCTGCTTTCTGCTGTCTGCTGTCTGCTGTCTGCTTTTTGATGTCTGCTGTCTGCTTTCTGTTGTCTGCTTTCTGCTGTCTGCTGTCTGCTGTCTGCTTTCTGCTGTCTGCTGTCTGCTGTCTGCTTTCTGCTGTCTGCTGTCTGCTGTCTGCTGTCTGCTGTCTGCTGTCTGCTGTCTGCTGTCTGCTTTAATTGTTTGGATAATTTTCTCTGCGAGGTTGTTTGTGATTTTGGGACTTCTTCTGTACCCCTGCAGCAAATACTTTTTCCCCCAATGGCATAATTTCTCCTTGGGGTATTGTTTTTATTATGTTTCAAATGGGGCACACAGTGTGAACCCATGGACATGGAATTTCGGGGGAATCGCTAGCTTCCACGAGGTGACATATTTCTGAATGCAACAGTCCTTTTGGGGTCGATTTGATTGACATCCTAAAGTACCCGCACATTTACAGTTTTGATGGAGACAAGGGAAGGGGCCGGCTACTTGATTGGATGATTTTTTTGGGAGTGTTTGTGCGGTGGTTGTAATTTGTTCCTTTGTGTTTTTATTGTGTGTGTGTAGTGTTTGTGTCCTACCTCCTGCTTCCCCCTCCCTCCTCTGGTAGCTCCTCTCCTGCAGCGTGGCAGGGGGCGTGGCTGACGAGGTGACACACCTGCATTCACTCATCTCATCCCGCAGACAGTAAAACCCTGGTTTGATCTCCACTACAGTGCCAGATAACTCCGCCTCGTCGACTCCGGCAGCGCTTCCTTGCCAATCCCCCGTGAGGATTTTTGTATGGACCTACAGTATATCCAGTGGTAGGCCGGAGATCCAGCCTGCGGTTTTTTTCCGCCACTGTGCTTTGTGTTCATTTTTGGATTATTGTTTGCGGTTATTAAAACCCTTGATGGCCAAATGACCAATCAGGTCTCTGACATCAAGGCCACCTAATCATCACTTCCTCTTAATTGGCTGATATCAATCCCTATCCCCTGAGCCATTCAGCCATTGTGTAGTAGTGTGATGTGTGCCTGGTGCCAGTGTATGGCAGCCATTGAGCCTGCATAGCCCAAGGTTGGGTGCTACCAGTGGTGGTGAAGGAGGCACCTACATTGTGGGGAGCACTTTGAGTGTCTAGAAAAGCACTATATAAATGTAAGGAATTATTATTGAGGAATTATTGATTTACTTTTACTTAGTGTGTCCGTCTCTGCTTTTCGGGTCCAACTTTGAACCGTAACAGTTTGAACTCGAATGCAGAGTAAGTGTGAATCAGGTGTTCCCTCCAGTAAGAGAAAACAACGCAAATGGTTTCTGTGTATTTCTGGACACATGGTGATCAATAGACAGAACTGGGTGCAGACGAAAGGGGAAGTGCTTCACATCGCGGGTCGTACTATCGCCTGTCGCCGACTACTGTGCGAACACGCCTACGACACGCGCTGGGGCGCCGTATCGGTTATACGGGCCGCATTAAAAACATCCATCTTGACTAAAGCTATCTGTTCTGCGTCTCTATGCCCAAATCTTAAGATTACATGTGTGTCAAGGAAACCCATTTGTCGTCGCCCGTCCCCATCCCCATCCCCCCTTCCCCCACCCTCCGTCTAATGCCCCCCCCCCCCCCCCCCCCCCACAACCGTGACTCTTCCCAGCCCTGTGATCACAAACCGGCAATTTCATACACGGCTCCCGAAGACGGCCGCGGTGGTACGAGTAACACGGGTCAGGCACATCCCATTCAGTGTTTCATTATTCATTGCTCTCATTTTCTACAAGAGATTCATTTCTTTCAGGAAGTCATCTCGAAAGCATTGAATGCCTATTTCCTGCTGGCCAGCAAGGCAGGGGGTGGTGGGGGCGGGTGGGGGAGGGGGGGTTGTTGCTGGGGGGAGGGTATGGAAATATATCAAATAGAGCTGACAAAAAAAACTGCCTCTGCACAAATTGCCTGCACATTCCATGGATAGGAGTCACAATATCTTTTAGTTTTTTCTTGTTGAATGAGGAAATTGTTTATTTATACATGCAGAGATATCGGTCCGCTTTAATACCAGAGTGAATTTTGATCGCTTTTATATATTCCCTGGAAATATATATATATATATATATATATATATATATATATATATATATATATTTATAGGCCTATACTTTTTTCCCCTCAATTCTATGTTTATGAAAAGAAACCAGAGGGGGGGGGGGGGGGGGGGGGGGGGGGGGGTAATAATATAATCTTGGTCAGCAAACTCAATGTGGGATCGCCACTAGATAACAGGATGGTGAACACCTGTAGTCACAGCACTGTTGCCTCAGTCTGATGCAATGAAGGGACATGCCGTTATATTATTGACAACCGGAACACCACCATCACCGCAGACGAGGTGTGAGAGGAACATCTGAACACTGAAACATGCAATTATTTCCTTGTTTGCTGACCTTCATTATATACAATTTACAGGGAGGCACAGTGAAATGTATCATTACGTGAGATCCCACTATAAACATCCCCCTCTGCTATTACGCTCCATCTGTGGTAGAGAGAGAGAGAGAGAGAGAGAGAGAGAGAGAGAGAGAGAGAGAGAGAGAGAGAGAGAGAGAGAGAGAGAGAGAGAGAGAGAGAGACAGACAGACAGACAGACAGACAGACAGACAGACAGACAGACAGACAGACAGACAGACAGACAGACAGACAGACAGACAGACAGACAGACAGACAGACAGACAGACAGACAGACAGACAGACAGACAGACAGACAGACAGACAGACAGACAGGACAGACAGACAGACAGACAGACAGACAGATTGACAGACAGAGGGAACGAGAGAGAGAGACCGGGAAAGAGAGAGAGACAGACAGAGAGAGAGAGAGACAGGGAACGAGAGAGACAGGCAGAGAGAGAGAGACAGACATAGAGAGAGACAGGCAGAGAGAGAGAAACAGAGAGAGAGAGAGATCATGTTAAGACAGATCGTGTTTCAGCCATCACACATTTCTGAGGGATGAAGACGACAGATAAAAGCTTCAGTGGCTTCATCCATTTCACCGGAGCTAAAAAACACAACTCATCACGGCCGTGGAGAGTGATGGACATGATTAGGTCCATCGTGGAGCCATTGTGTGTATCAAAATCTATTCACATCAGAGATAAAATGTGGTGGCCTTGCCTGGTAACCGATACCCCCCCCCCTCCCCATCATGGACGCAAGGGGGGCTGGGGGGGGGTCAGCCTATCGTCTGTGGACTAGAGTACAGTGTGAATTTGATATCAATCAAAGTCACATTGAAAACATCATCACCCGATATGATGATGCACCTGGATCCCCAGGAGAGAGCGGAGGAAGGGGTTACTGACGCAACGCTGCCAGCGTGTCAGCCTTGATGAGGGATCCGTTGTCACTTCCGGCTCTTACAGAAGATGTCACCTGCCGTTCTCTCACCACTCAGGGTATCGATCGCGTTGCAACCGCATTTGGTGAAACTCCAGCCAAGGTGACACTAAAAAGGAGACGCTCAGAGGGAAACTGAATTGGACTCAATCATCTATTTTTTTTCTCTCCTCCAAATAAACTCATAAACGCGCAAATTGAATCCCTGTGCTAAATAAATTAGAGTCGGGGATGCTCTGCGCTCTGCCCTGCCAAGTCCTAATGGCTTTGTAGCGTCTGCTACGTACGCGTCATCTGAGAACGACGAAGACCCTCAACAATGCCTTAAAATACAGTTGAGCACTTTTTATAGTATATATTTTATTTTATTTGGTATACTTTTACTTGATGACAACCTTTTTGTCTAATCAGTGTTGTGTTAGTTTATGTTTTTGGATGTCTTTTATGTATTATTGTTATTATTGTGTTGTGAGTTGTGTTGTTTCATGTTTGAAAAATTGAAAAAAAAAATATTTGGTAAAAAATAAAAAAATAAAAAATACAGTGTAAAATACAGTGTAAAATACAGTGTAAAGGCTCCGAAACCTAAGCCTACACTAAAAAGATGGTTCTTTGGGAGGAGCAGTAATTGTGTGAGTTGTATAAAATAATTGGTTGGGTTTGAAAATGTTTGCAAATGTTCTGCCGAATGAATATGGCCAAAGAACCACATAGTTTTCAGAGTGCACAATCATAGTAATCATGATCATCTTAACTACCCACCGACTATATTCTACCCATATACTCTGTATGATAGAATGTACAACAGTGCTGTACATATTGCATATACACATTATATATTTATATTTACTGCATATAATATTATCTGTCTGCATATAATCCTCCTATATACCTACAGTACTTACAATAATGCTGTATATACCATATATAATTATATACATGTATTCTTAACATAATATATATATATATATATATATATATATATATATATATATATATATATATATATATATATATATATATATATATATATATATATATATATATATATATATATATATACTGTATATATATATATATACTGTATATATCCATATATGTCTGTACATGCATATCATTATTTTACATATATATATATCTATATCTGTACATATCCCTACTCGTACTAGTTACGCTGCTGGCCAGTATGACTACAGCCATACTGTCTTTATACCATATTTATACTACAACTCTGTACACACATCTGATTAGCACTACACCCAGTAGTACTCATTTATACATTTTATACCCAGTTTAATCACCTGTACATTGTATATTACTATTGCACTTTATTTAGTTTTGTATTGCCCCTTGTACACCGATTTGAGGAGGGCTTTATTTGAGAAAATTCTATTTGTAAATCGGGATTTGTTTTGGCAGTCTGAGAGTTGTATGTTGAGTAGTTTTTTTGTGGAGGAGATCTTCAGTTTTGGCACTTGAGACAGCATGGCACTTCAGACAAAACACACTATATCCTATATAATTGTATATGAATTCCTCTTGTTTCTCTGTTTACATACATCGCTTACAGCTTGTTATATTACATTTTATTGTGTTTTATTTTTTTTTGGCAATCTTGGTCTATATAACTTATTGTCAATGTCAAGTATACTATTATATACTTATTGTTTATGTGTCTTGTAAGCCCATATGGGCTGGGCAAACACCTGTATGTACAGTAAGACACGGAAATTAAAAACATCAAATCAAATCAATGATTGGTTCTCTGGTTGGATGCCACATTTTTATTTTTTTTATACTTGTGCTGTGTAATGACAATAAATTAGAATAAAATAAAATCTAATCTTTTGTATTTTCAGAGTAGGTCCTACAGCCTTATATGTAGGCTAATGGATATGTATGTATAAATAATGAATGTATATCAACGAGTGTGTTTATATACTGTGCAATCACACACGTACAATGATACATGTGTAATACATTAGTAATTAAACTAGACTTTGAAGAAGTCTTTATTAATTGCACACATTGCAACATAGTCATGCGATGGGCGACACACATACTGTAGGAAACACACACATGCATTTCTTATATTTCTTGGGGTCACAGTATTGTATTTTCAGTCCTACAACCGTATATGTAATGGATATGTATGTACAGTATAAATAATGAATGTGTACCAACAGAGTGGGTTTATACACTGTGCAATTGCACAAACACAACAATACATATACATGTAATGCATTAGTAAGCCGTTAGCAATACACAAAAAAATATATATATATTATAGCAGCATGGCACCTTTTAATTTTTTATAGCACAAGGTATCAACGTTGTGACATGCCTCTCAACTTGTTCTCAACTTTACTCGTTCTCTACGACCCTCTAGGCAACACAGACGTGTGAGACACCAAGGCTGTCTATGGGAGACTGTGTAATCTAAACTAATTAATTCATTATTAATTATTTCACAGGGGGGGGAAACATGCTCTCAGCAGGGAACAAACGCGTACAAAGACGCCGGGATGTGTTTGTTTGATTTCCTATGCTTTCTTGTTGTTGTTTTTAGCTCTATTTATAGTTTTTTTTTAAATGTTCTTATGTACCTTAGTTACTATTGCTACCATGTATGTATGTATATGTGTTTCATTTCATGTATATATGCTATCCGTTCCATATCTTCATTGGGGAAAGTCTGGGAGTGTATTTTTAATTTGTTCTTGGTCCGTTGATGTTTCTTCTTGACTGTGGGGGGCAATGCCTTGTGATCTTGGGCTATATAAATAAATTTGATTTGATTTGATTTGATGTTCCTCAAATCATTGCGTGGTCCCGCAAAACGCATCGTGTGATCCCCGGGTTGAGAAGAGAATAACCTACTGTACCTCTAACGATCCAGACGGGATTACTTTGACGGGGGAATGGTCTAGTCAGTGATGTTATTTTCACCAATTATCTGATTCTAGTACCATGCGTAACAATGTCCTTTGTGATTATAATGTTTTTATTGAAGAACATACTGTACATTGACACAGAACAAGCCCACCCCCCAACACCCTCTCCCACCAGCCCACCCCCACCCACAGTATACCCCATTATTGAACACACACACACACACACACCCTGCACTGCACCTTTACATGCACATACACTATACGCGTGACACTTCTGTAAATCATTTACTATTTTATTTTATCTAACCTCATTTTGTATTTTCTTTCTTTTTCTAACTACTACTACTTATTGTTACCATTATTTAAATTTTTGTATCCACTTTTTCTCCTCTTTTTCTATTTTTCTCCCATCCCAATTCCACTGTGCCAATTCTTCCCTGTCCTGAACGTTGCTCGCATATGCCCCCCACTGGCCGGTTGTAGGGAGGACAGAAGCCTTGCATCACGTGTCCCCTCCGGTACACGAGGAGGCAGCCTGTCACATCTTTTCACCTGCCATCGCGGACTCTCGTTGGCGAGGTGTAACGTGTGGGAGGCTCACACTACCCCCGCCATTTCCTGTCTCTGCTGTGCAGGCGTCCCCAACCGACCTGTAGGAGTCGCTGTCCACAGCGTCCAGATTACCACCAATCGACTTCCACCCGCTAACTCTGCCAATTGAGTTAGTGTGACGGCTGGCCCAAGCGAGTCTCTTGCATTGGTGACGAGCACAATGTCCGCTGTGCCACCCAACTTATTGTTACCATTCTTGTATTCATTGTTGTTTCTTAATTGTGCACCTGTTGAGTCAGAGCTCAAGAAAACTAAAATGTAAAAAATGCTCCTGTATTGTTGTGTATTTGACAAATAAAGAACTTGACCTTTAACTTGAAATGGGAAAAAGGGCGTAGGGGGAGTTGGGCAAGAGATCATTTGTGATTATTACCGGATGTTCTTCCCTGCAGGAGTAATGATTACTGTACAGTTTGT
>NC_140168.1:27288206-27344687 GCF_963971535.1 Notolepis coatsorum | reverse complement strand
TGTGATGCCAATTGCATATACTTATAAATTATACATCCTCTGATGAATATTTTTGCATCTGCAAAGATCTGCATCTTCTAACTACACACATCCTCAAGACCCCTACGCTCTGCATCTTCTAACTACACACCCTCAAGACCCCTACGCTCTGCATCTTCTAACTACACACATCCTCAAGACCCCTACGCTCTGCATCTTCAAACTACACACCCTCAAGACCCCTACGCTCTGCATCTTCAAACTACACATCCTCAAGACCCCTACGCTCTGCTTCTTGAGGTCTGTGTTCAACAGAATGTAGTATCAAAAACACATTCACAAAAAGTATGGGTTACTGAATGCTGAACTGCACTGTTATAATCACTAAGCCATTGTAAGACCTTACCTGTGTCCCTGTATCATTTGTCTCTGCTGCCCTTTGATTAAAAAACGTCCCTATGTCCATTTTCCTTTTTTTGTGGCATATTTCAGTTAAAGCGATAAAGTGGCAGTCAGGAGAATGAGGCTGGCAGGTCACTGCCAGAGACACCATGAGATGCCAACCAGCAAACTTGTGCTGTGGGAACCAACACACGGGCATCGATCACGAGGACGTCCCACATTAACCTATGTGGACGTACTCAGGAGAGATGCGGGAACAGAAAGCACCGGCGAGCTAGCCAGATGCATGGAGGATCGGGATGACTGGAAGCACCGATGGAGGGCCCGTCCGAGGACGACCTAGATAGAGCAGTTAGTCACAGTAAAAGTCACCTAGTAAAAGTGAGATAATTTACTATATCAAAACATGCTAGGGCTGTACCGAATAGTTCGAAGCTTCGTTCATAATGTTGACATTCGAATTCTAAATCAACATAAAAAATTGCAATTAAAAAAATATATAATTATTTTTTTTTCCTTAAATTTGGCGAGTGCCATACCTTGCCATACCAGAACGACGCCCCTGCTACACACCCTCAAGACCCATACACTCTACATCTTCAAACTATACACCCTCAAGACCCCTACGCTCTGCATCTTCTAACTACACACTCTCAAGATCCCTACGCTCTACATCTTCAAACTACACACCCTCAAGACCCCTACACTCTGCATCTTCTAACTACACACCCTCAAGACCCCTACGCTCTACATCTTCAAACTACACACCCTCAAGACCCCTACGCTCTACATCTTCTAACTACACACCCTCAAGACCCCTACACTCTGCATCTTCAAACTATACACACTCTCAAGACCCCTACGCTCTACATCTTCAAACTGCACACCCCCAAGACCCCTACGCTCTGCATCTTCAAACTACACACTCTCAAGACCCCTATGCTCTACATATTGAAACTACACACCCTCAAGACCCCTACGCTCTACATCTTCTAACTACACACCCTCAAGACCCCTACACTCTACATATTCAAACTACACACCCTCAAGACCCCTACGCTCTACATCTTCAAACTACACACCCTCAAGACCCCTACGCTCTGCATCTTCAAACTACACACTCTCAAGACCCCTATGCTCTACATATTCAAACTACACACCCTCAAGACCCCTACGCTCTACATCTTCAAATAATTTACCATGCTAATATCTATAGACTCAGAGTGAAGCACTCAAGCTCGGCACTGCTAGACTGCTAACAATCCCACTTACCCTCCTGCTGACTTGTTGTCCACACTTTGGTTGAAGGTGTCAGCTAAATGACTAAATGTAAATGCTGCTCCTTTTATACCCGACAACCGAAGTGGTTGAACCGAGTGATCGACTGAGGGACTGACATTGCTTTCTCCTGAATTCTCACTAGTGTTTTTGCTTCATAGAAAGGGCAGAAAGTGAAAGAAAGTGGCTCGGGAGGTAGAGCAGTCGTCTGGCAATCCGGAGGTTCCCGGTTCGATTCCCGCTCCTCCCGGGCAGCGTGTCGATGTGTCCTTGAGCAAGACACTTAACCCCTAATTGCTCCTGATGAGCGGGTTGGCTCCTTGCATGGTTGCCTCCGCCATCGGTGTGTGAATGTGTGAGTGAATGGGTAAAATGTGAGTAACAAATTGTAAAGTGCTTTGGATAAAAGCGCTATATAAAAAAGCAGCCATTTACCATTTCGATCAGGGTCAAAGTTCAAATCATATTTTGTGAATGCACAAAATGTTATTAGATCTCAGTTTTTTGTCATTTTCACAAATCAATAAATTTTTTTATTGTGCGTTTTCCAGCTAATTAATTCAAACCATTATTTATTCTTGTTTATATAAGATAATATCAATCAAACTGCAGTTGGGTTGTTTTGACCTGTTATTTTCAAAAAGATTTAGTTAACATGGTCATCATTCATTTAGATGACAGAGTTGTGTGCAACAATATGACAATATAATAATTGCATCACAATGTGATGCCAAGAAGCGATACATGATAATATTGAATTATCACCCAACCCTGAAGTTCTGGCCTGAGCTTTGTTTTCCATCTGCAGAACATGATTTGATTTGATTATTTGATTTATGTCATGCACTCAATATACACAGACAGTTGCGGTGGTGAACCATAAATTATTACGCAAACAGAAATTAAGAGACAACATCACTTTACTAGATCATAAACAAAATGCTTAAAATTTATAATTGAGGCATAAATGCACTCGCCTACCACCGCAGAGACTCTGGGATCGAATCCAGCTGTCAGCGGTACCTCCGGCTTGGTCAGTCATCCCTACTAACACAATTGGCAGTGTTAGCGGGTGGGAAGCCGGCGGGGTGTGTGTCCTGGTCGCGTGAATACTTTCGACAACAAATGTTTGTTTCCGCGTGCGAGTTTTGCGCTCTGATTGGCCAGGTCATGTGACATGTGCGCCAATCGTGGGACAGCAAGTTCTGTGCCTATTTCTGGGTCTAACAGCCTGCAAACTACCTGGCGTTCTATCGCCATGCTCTAAGACAAACTCTAACCTTAACCAACATCGAAAGAGTGCCTAAGCTTAACCGTCGAAAGAAGGGCAGGCGTTCTATCGCCATGCTATAAGACAAACTCTAACCTTAACCAACTTCGAAAGAGCGCCTAAGCTTAACCAGTGTAGAGACTTGCGGTCCCACGATTGGGCGTACATGTCACATGACCAGAAATGACCTGGCCAATCAGAGACGCGGAAACAAACATTTGTTGTCTAAAGTATTCAGGCGTCCTGGTCGTTGTAAACTGCGGTTCCTACTGGTCGGTCGGGGCGCCTGTTCAGCAGGGAGGGGATGGGGGGAAATAACACGTTACATTCCCCCAGTGAGAGTCCTTGCTGTAAGGTGAAAAGAAGCGGTTGGCTGACTCCACATGTATCGGAGGAGGCATGTGGTACCCTCCCTAGGCCGAGCGCGCAACGACCAGGAACGGAATTGGCATAACGACTAAATTGGAGCAAAATACAGAAAAAGTGAAAAAAAAAAATTTAATTAATAATAATTGCAATGAACACATACTGCACCTTTTCCCTCCCAGAACTATGGTAAATGGCTGCATTCATATAGCGTTTTTATCCAAATCGCTTTACAATTTGTTCCTCACATTTTACCGCATTCACTCACACATTCACACACCGACGGCGGAGGCAACCATGCAAGGTGCCAACCTGCTCATCAGGAGCAATTAGGGGTTAAGTGTCTTGCTCAAAGACACTTCGACACGCTGCCCGGGAGGAGCGGGAATTGAACCAGGAACTTCCGGATTACCAGACGACTGCTCTACCTCCCGACCCACTGTCGCCCCCCTTGTTTAACCCTTTCACTACCACACTACACTATGAAGTGACAGTGACCGCCTCGTAAGTAGTTCCGGTTCAGGCAGTCTCAAGCATTTTCCTACACAGAGAGTTGGACAACGTTCCACTTGCTTTCTATAATATATAATTATCATCACCCAACCCTGAAGTATGCCATCCCTAGAGCACCTTGCTAGGAATACGGAGTACAAGCACAGCTTCCAACACGAAGCCTTGACTTTGAGCCTTCATCTTATTTTTCACACCAGCGCTTGTATTCCTACTGTATGCTTTTTTGTTCTTAGCTCTATTATTATTTTAATTTAAAAAAAAATCTTATATACTTTAGATACTATTGCTACTATGTATGTATGTATGTATGTATGTATGTATGTATGTATGTATGTATGTATGTATGTATGTATGTATGTATGTATGTATGTATGTATGTATGTATGTATGTATGTATGTATGTATGTATGTATGTATGTATGTATGTATGTATGTATGTATGTATGTATGTATGTATGTATGTATGTATGTATGTATGTATGTATGTATGTATGTATGTATGTATGTATGTATGTATGTATGTATGTATGTATGTATGTATGTATGTATGTATGTATATGTGTATATACATGTATATATAGATGCACATAGCAATTATTCGCATGTTCTATTCTCCATCCATCTACCGTAATATCACAGACACCCTGATGGGGGGATCCCCTTTGAACAGCACATCTGAGGTTTCTCTCCTCCATAGCGCCTGAGTTTTTTTCTTTTTCTATTGCTAGGTTTTAGACAGTTGTTCCTTATCTTCATTGGGGAAAGACTGGGACTGTTGTGATGTTTCTTCTTGATCTGTGAAGCTCATGGGGGCAATTCGTTGTGATTTCGGGCTATACAAATACATTTGATTTGATTTGATTTGATCTGTAGAGGCCAAGGTGGGCAGTGAAGTCCACGTACAGACTGTCCACGTACAGTCCATGGATAGTAAGGAAGTCAGAACGAGACCCCATGTGTTTAAGCCTCCCTTGCACCCTTCAGTCCTCCCTTGCACCCATTCAGTGCATGCCATGTAGTACACTGGTCATGCATACCGTAACACGTAGCTTTTCAATAAGGGGTTACTAAATAATTGGATGTCACCCTCACCTACACCTCCCTACCCTTTAGCCTGGCGGCATGTCTCCACAAATAGACCCCTCGCACCTCAAAATGTCACCGCTTGACAACTAGCAAGTAGTTTATCCAGTCCCTTCCTTATGAACGGAGCTGACACCTGTCGTCTTGATTAAAGAAATAAATCAGCCCCTTGTATCTAAAAATAACGTAGAGAGCATGTAACTACCGCTCCCGATATCTATAATTAATGTGGTCACACCGGCCACGGGAGGAGTGGAAATTCGATGTTCCCTCTCTCTCCTCCTTAGCAACCCGATAATCCCTAAGAGAACAAAGAGAGAGAGCTGTGAAATAGATATATATAACCAGTATCAAAACTTATAAAACCTCTGCCATTACCGTTCCGACAGCTGCCTACACTAATTAGCCATCAAAGACGCCTCTCTTCCTGCAGCACTCACAGCTCTCAGTATCATCAGCACTGTTCAAGATATAGGCTACTGTAGGGTGTGTGTGTGTGTGTGTGTGTGTGTGTGTGTGTGTGTGTGTGTGTGTGTGTGTGTGTGTGTGTGTGTGTGTGTGTGTGTGTGTGTGTGTGTGTGTGTGTGCAGCTGACATCAAAATAATGCCATAGCATGCGCACATGCATGTACTTGTGTGTGTGCATGTGTGTGTGTGTGCATGTGCACATGCATGTATGGCATGAAATACGTTCCAGCGGACGCAGACCTAAACGCATTACAAGCGCCTGCGATCTGACATCAAACGTTTGATCCCCCATATTATGCTTTATTCAGTTTGAGTAAAATTTACTCTGCGAAATGTACTGTGTACTTGTGTGTGTGCACGTGTGTGTGCGTGTGTGCATGTGTGTGTTTGTGTGTGCGCATGGCCACGGGGCAATAATCGAACTAATTAATAAAAAACTAAATTCATAACCTTTACTCAGCTCTGCACACACAGTATTATCCTGACTTGTAACCCCTGTATTACCTCAAATGAAGAGAAAGAGATGCACCATATATCCATCACAGATGTTTATATTTTCATTATTGCAGTTGCGATAATATGTGTGACCAGCTCTCTGTGTCACAGATTGTTAATCTCAATCCGTTATGAATCGTCACTGTCAACCCCCCCGCAAAAGTTCGAGCATATTATTTGTTTGGTTTGATCACGTCCAAGTGTCTCCCGTCGCCAACAGGCAGACCGTATCAATCAACTTGATATTTGTCGGCGAGGCGATGGAGAGCGGCTCATTTGAGCTCAGTCATCCCGGGTAAAAGGATGAGACGGATGACGCCGGGGCTCACTCCGCACACACCCCAGACTCTACACCGAAATGATCCTGTTCAGTGGGGCACAGGTGGGAGATTTACCTCACTTGATTTGGCCATTAAGATCACCCTGTGGACCTCTGAGAGCGGCATCGCATTAGCCTCGTGAACCAGGATCCTCACCCTGCTAACCTGCTTATCAAGCTCTGTCACTAACCATTAGCCCCGGCACGGACAACCTGATCAATTATGTAAATGCTGCAGAATAGACGTATGTATGAATATGGAAAGGTTGAGAGGCTTCTCTTTCGCAGCCAGGCGAAGTCGAGCGCCCTGTGATCTCAAAGACTCATCGGAAGGTTTAGGGGCCTACAGCAGCCAGTTGCGTTACACTTGCCGGCAGTCGTGTTTTGAAGTGTGTTTTCCGTCTCTGAAGTTATGATAATGACTTCTCCAAATGGCTTCCACAGGTCTCTGGGTCCTTCATCAAAGTCTCTGCGCTGTGTGTGTGGTGCGTTCGTTTAGGACTGTGTTGAAGCTTTGTCACAACATCAGACATGAAGCAGCAGACACTATAATTAACAGATGGTAAGATAATGTTCCCACTGGCCTACTATTTTTCCTCAGTTGAAGCAAACGAGTTGGTCGCGCACTCATAGCTCTGATGTGTTTACTGAAACCTTTTAGAAATAGAACTGACAACTGTTTTGCTCAGTAGAACAGCTGCTGTGTGCGCCATAAAAGTGTGCACCCAGCTTTTTGTTACCCAGTGTTAACCCTTTGAGGTGTAAATGTTTTGTTTTTTCATCAGGAATTTTATCTTGGATTTCTAGAATTTGATCTTAGAATGTTTTGGTATAAGTGAAATTGAACTCAATATCTGTTTTATCTCATGACAAAGGAGAAACGGTAGGAAGAACTGAGCAAAACCCAATATGGGTATATTTAATAGAGTGGTCAAAAGTCCAGGCATGGGTCAGTACACAGAGGAGGTTCTCATAATGTCCAGGACATACACGGGGGCATGAGAGTCAGACAGACGGGGTGATAGCAGGAGCAGTTGTCGTCAGCCGGGCGCAGGTCAGAGCAGTACTTTGTGAGCAAGGCCAGTGTCTCCAGGTCTTAGCCGGCAGGTCAGTGTCTCCAGGTCTTCACCTGCAGGTCAGTGTCTCCAGGTCTTAACCAGCAGGCCAGCGTCTCCAGGTCTTCACCTTGCAGGCTAGGAGAGAGGATGAGAATACAGATTAGGACCAGGTCGATGAACAAGAGATCCAGGCGAACCACTAAGCAACAGAGTAGCGAACAAGAACATAGTAACGTGACTAACGTGGTTTTATGACCTGCTTCTCCACGTGTGGGGCGGGTTTAAATACCATGATGCACTCAGTTGATCAGCTGCCCTGTGACACACCAGCTGTAACTAATATAAGATAATGAGAGCGGTAGAATGGGGAAGAGAACAGAGAGAGGAAGGAGTACTGACACAGCAGGACCATGACAGTTAGATAAATTCAATGAAACGTGTGTTGTAATAATGGAACACTGCAACAGTATTTTCGGTGTCTTATAAACACATGAGGGTTGGACACTTTGTGTGCATGACACGAAAATTAAATAATCAACCAATCAATAAAGTAATAGTTATTGTTACATCCCCATTCGAATGTTTAGTTCTCAGAATTCCAATCACAGCAGTGTGATCGCACCGCTCTGTTGGCCTGTTCCCCATCAGTGTTGGTGCGTGTCCTTCTACTTCACACTATTGTTCTCATGTATCCCTGACCTCAATAGGTTTATATTTGGCCCCTGGAAATGTGTTGACAAATCAACTTCTAATGGTCTAATGGTTCACAGGATAATGTCCAACACACTTACAAAATAAGGGTTCCCAAAGGGATTGTGCAATTTTTTTTCCATCTGCAGAATGTGATTTGATTTGAATTGGTGAAACAGAAATTATTACAGAAACAAGTTAAATAATTAAATTTCATGGCGTCTGCGCAGCCTTGTTTATTCACTGTGTCGAACGATGAACCATAAAGGTATGGTTTCCTTACGCAGAAAATATAGTCTGTTTACTTCTGATAACTACATCACTGCACAACTCGTAAATATTCAGGCAAGCTTTATATTTGGTTATTTATTCATATTATTCATAGAGACAGGTGTAGAGACAGAGGTGTTTAGCAGGCTGTGACGTGTGACATACAGGCGTAGAGACAGCTGTTTAGCAGGCTGTGATGTACAGGCGTAGAGACAGAGCTGTTTAGCAGGCTGTGACGTACAGGCGTAGAGACAGCTGTTTAGCAGGCTGTGATGTGTGACATACAGGCGTAGAGACAGCTGTTTAGCAGGCTGTGATGTACAGGCGTAGAGACAGAGCTGTTTAGCAGGCTGTGACGTACAGGCGTAGAGACAGAGCTGTTTAGCAGGCTGTGACGTACAGGCGTAGAGACAGAGCTGTTTAGCAGGCTGTGACGTACAGGCGTAGAGACAGGTGTTTAGCAGGCTGTGACGTACAGGCGTAGAGACAGAGCTGTTTAGCAGGCTGTGACGTACAGGCGTAGAGACAGAGCTGTTTAGCAGGCTGTGACGTACAGGCGTAGAGACAGAGCTGTTTAGCAGGTTGTGACGTACAGGCGTAGAGACAGAGCTGTTTAGCAGGCTGTGACGTACAGGCGTAGAGACAGAGCTGTTTAGCAGGCTGTGACGTACAGGCGTAGAGACAGAGGTGTTTAGCAGGCTGTGACGTACAGGCGTAGAGACAGAGGTGTTTAGCAGGCTGTGACGTACAGGCGTAGAGACAGAGCTGTTTAGCAGGCTGTGACGTACAGGCGTAGAGACAGCTGTTTAGCAGGCTGTGACGTACAGGCGTAGAGACAGAGCTGTTTAGCAGGCTGTGACGTACAGGCGTAGAGACAGAGCTGTTTAGCAGGCTGTGACGTACAGGCGTAGAGACAGAGGTGTTTAGCAGGCTGTGACGTACAGGCGTAGAGACAGCTGTTTAGCAGGCTGTGACGTACAGGCGTAGAGACAGAGGTGTTTAGCAGGCTGTGACGTACAGGAGTAGAGACAGAGCTGTTTAGCAGGTTGTGACGTACAGGTGTAGAGACAGAGCTGTTTAGCAGGCTGTGACGTACAGGCGTAGAGACAGGTTTTTAGCAGGCTGTGACGTACAGGCGTAGAGACAGAGGTGTTTAGCAGGCTGTGACGTACAGGCGTAGAGACAGAGGTGTTTAGCAGGCTGTGACGTACAGGCGTAGAGACAGGTGTTTAGCAGGCTGTGACGTACAGGCGTAGAGACAGAGCTGTTTAGCAGGCTGTGACGTACAGGCGTAGAGACAGAGCTATTTAGCAGGCTGTGACGTACAGGTGTAGAGACAGGTTTTTAGCAGGCTGTGACGTACAGGCGTAGAGACAGGTTTTTAGCAGGCTGTGACGTACAGGCGTAGAGACAGGTGTTTAGCAGGCTGTGACGTACAGGCATAGAGACAGAGCTGTTTAGCAGGCTGTGACGTACAGGCGTAGAGACAGAGCTGTTTAGCAGGTTGTGACGTACAGGCGTAGAGACAGAGCTGTTTAGCAGGCTGTGACGTACAGGCGTAGAGACAGAGCTGTTTAGCAGGCTGTGACGTACAGGCGTAGAGACAGAGGTGTTTAGCAGGTTGTGACGTACAGGCGTAGAGACAGAGCTGTTTAGCAGGCTGTGACGTACAGGCGTAGAGACAGAGCTGTTTAGCAGGCTGTGACGTACAGGCGTAGAGACAGAGCTGTTTAGCAGGCTGTGATGTACAGGCATAGAGACAGAGCTGTTTAGCAGGTTGTGACGTACAGGCGTAGAGACAGAGCTGTTTAGCAGGCTGTGACGTACAGGTGTAGAGACAGGTTTTTAGCAGGCTGTGACGTACAGGCGTAGAGACAGTAACTTCATGAAGTAGTTCTGGGAAAAGTATGGTGTCGAGTTTCATCGCAATGGAGAGGAGTAGGTCGGTCAGGTAGGAAGGGGCCAACCCGTGCAGGGATTTGTAGGTGAGGAGGAGGATCATGTAGGGGATTCGGTAGTTGATGGGGAGCCAGTGGAGTTTTTGCAGGGTGGGAGTGATGTGCTGCCAGGGTTTGGTGCGCGTGAGGACCCTCGCAGCTGAGTTTTGGACGTACTGTAAGCGATCCAGAGCCTTCTTGGAGGCACCAAGAAGGATTCCGTTACAGTAGTTGAGGTGGGAAGTGATGAAGGCATGAATGACTCATAACCTCCTCAAATTAAACAGCGGCAAGACGGAACTCTTCATCATCGGCACCAAAACCACCCTCAGCAGATCCGGACCCATCACACTCACCATCAATGATACTACCATCACCCCCCCCCCCCCTAGTCCAAAACCTCCGTGTCATCCTTGACCCCACCCTCTCATTTGACCCCCATGTCCGCTCCATTGTCAAAACCTCATACTTAAACGTCCGCAACATTGCCAAAATTTGACACTGCCTCTCCCCCCCTGCGGCTGAATCCGTCATACATGCCTTCATCTCGTCCTGCCTCAACTATTGCAACTCCCTCCTCACTGGCATCACCTCCCGCTCCCTCCATAAACTGCAGATGATCCAAAATTCAGCCGCCCGCCTCCTCACAAACACCTGGTCCCGTGAACACATCACTCCTGTCCTCCACTCTCTCCACTGGCTCCCGATCAAGGAACGCATCAACTTCAAAACACTACTCCTCACCTTCAAAGCCCTCCATAGCCTGCCCCCCCCCCCCCCCCCTACCTGACTGATCTCCTTCTTCCTTACCGCCCCACCCGTTCCCTCTGGTCCTCCTCCACTGCTTCCCTCACTGTCCCATCATCCAAGCTCAAAAACTTTGGTGATCGGGCCTTCTCACGCACTGCACCTCGACTCTGGAACTCCCTCCCTCAGACCATCAGAGACTCCCCCAAACCCTCACCCCCCCCCCCCCCCCCCCGCCCCCTCCCCTCCAACCTGTTGTGATCTTTGTTACTGTGGCTTTATGTTTCTGTGTATCATGCTGTTTTCCCTGTTTCCCCCGTGGTCTTATGTTCCTTTTGTTTCTTTGTTTTTCTCCGTTTCTCTGCCTAATGTCAGCGACTTCGGGTTCCTGAGAAGCGCTTTACAAATAAAATGAATTATTATTATTATTATTAATTAGTGTTTCCACTGAGGTGTCAAAGAGTGAGGGGCGAAGGCGGAAAATGGTTCTGAGGTGGAAAAAGGCGGACCTGGTGACAGACTTGACGTGAGGGTGAAATGAGAGGGTTGAGTCCAGGGGCAGATGGAGTAGCCATTGTTATTGAATGTACTTAATTATAGAATGTAAATGTTGACAATGAGAACATTTTCCTTTAGAGCGGCACTTCACCAAAAACAACGCAGATTAATTTGCATATAATCTCACACACATCCAAAAACTCTCAACACTTTTGCACACATTCATTTAGTTTGTTATTGAGAGTAAATGAGTTTGAATATGGCCACCAGTGATGTCATCGGGGACATTAAATCATTGTGTTGTTAATTACAGCTCAATGAAATGATAAGGTAGCAGTCCCTATAAGACAAGGTGTTGCTATTTTTCATACATCATCTCATACATCATTTCACAGAGCTGTAATTAACGCAACACAAAGATGAGCCCGATGACATCACCGGGAGGCCGTATTCAAACTCATTTACTCTCAATAACTGTCAACCTAAATGAACATCTGCAAAACAGTTTGGGGATCTGTGTGAGATTATGCGCAAAATAAATCAGCATTGTTTTTTTTGGGTGAAGTGCCCCTTTAAGTAATTCCCTTAATTAATCGTAATTTCCCTGTACTGAATAATAGCTCACTGTTTAATAAAGTTAACAGCATTTAAAAGCTACCGATGTCACTCAGCACAGTCAGCGGGCAGCAGCCACACTCGTCACATGCCCCTTTCTTACCCCGTCAATGTAGCTCTATGCCATGTCTCCATTAGTTATGTTCAGCCTGGCTGGGGCTAGCCATGGTCTAGCATGGTATGGTATGGTACGGTACGGTACGGTAAGGTACGGTATGGTACGGTATGGTACGGTATGGTATGGTATGGTATGGTATGGTATGGTATGGTATGGTATGGTATGGTATGGTATGGTATGGTATGGTATGGTATGGTATGGTATGGTATGGTATGGTATGGAGTCAACTCTCTGGTTGCTAGGCAACCTTTAAACAATTCACACCAACAACTGTGGCACACATGGTAAAACATGCTGATGCAACAATCCCAGCCGGGTTGCGAAAGGTGTCTGTCTCAGCTGGGGTTGAATAGCACAGTATGATGATGCCACTATCTTCTCTCTAACTCTCTAAATTGAGTGTCTTAGCGCCTCCGAAAGACAGCAGCCAATGTTGTATCGCTGCCGATATGCTTTGCTGGTAATATAGGCTCATCAGCAGGCATATCGCCCACAAGCCACAACACATGCCAGCATGCTGTCTCAGAATCATCAGGAAGTCAGAGAGCACTTCTGCTTGATTTAGCAAATCATCGTGATAAGTTACCAAGCCGTCAAGATACTGTTCACTCCTGTCATTGGTTCAATATATGTGAAGGAAATGTGCTACACAAGATTGAAAGATTAGATAAAAAAAAAGTAGAACAACCATATAATATCCATAGTTACAAGGGGTCCTGGCAAAATGATTGACATCAGCAATCTGAAATGTGCTTTTGATTCTCAGTCTTTGTGCACTTTTGATTTGCCCTCAGTAGACATTTTGCATTACACATTTTGGTATATTGGTGATTCTATAGGATCTGACCTCGTTCTAGTGTTGCACTTGTAAGTAACTCTGGATAAGAGGGTCTGCAGAAGTGATAAATGTAATTGACAATTGCACACTTTGTAAGTTCATTTTTCTTTTCATCTCTTGCTAATAAAGTGTTCTAAATAGAACCTCTCACGGGTGACTCTGCTGCTCCTGAGTCTCCAGAATCTCTTGCAGCTATACAGTAGGAAAATGGACTATTAATAGATTTTACAGAATGGACTATTAATAGATCGCTCCTAGCTTTGTCTGTGGTCCATGCAGCTGTGGTCCCGTGAACAAAGCCTGTGGTTCCCGTGAACAAATATACATTTATCTGATAAGGCAGAGGAGTTTTAAGCTACAATAAAAAAGATTAAAAAAAAAGAAAGGAAAACTCTCGAGCCAAAACTAGCGTAGCATTCCAGATCAGGTCACATACATTCTCTGGAACATTCCGGGTTGGAAATTTGGCTTTTAAAAACTGGAACTTTAACCTCTTAACAGGCAGGCAGAAAAGTGGCAATTTTTTTTTACTTGAACTTGAAGCTTTATACTTTTGAAAGATAACTGAAGTTACTAATGCAAAAAAGGATAATCACTTTTAGTGCTAATAGAGAACAGGTATGAACTTGAGTTAAAACTTGAACTTGTGTTCTCACATTTTTCTTTAGTGGTTGCAAGATTCCAGCTCATTCATCAATAGTGTGCGTAGAACATTTCTATTTCCACACGTAAGCACGGAATGTAGAACTAGTGTACGCACAGGGAAGTCGGGATTCATCACACGGTGTGTACGCAGGCTCTATGGTCCTCCGTGTTGATGAATACCACTTTGTTCTACCGTCAATGCTCGTGCATGATTATCCATATATGGTCATGAAAATGAGGAAACCCCCCCCCCCCATGGGATGTGAAATAATGGACTGACCCGAGCGGGACTCTGAGAAACTCCACGGAGAATTCACTGCTGTCGAACCAAGAAGACACTATCGCGTATTATGGGATAAATAAAAGGCGGATTTGTAAACAGTGATGTCAGATATCAACGGCTCCCTAAGACCATTGCTGCAATTCTGCCTGGACAGCTCAAAATACTAATAAAGACCGTTCGTTGACCACTGTTTGGCGTTGGTTGTGTGTCATTATAACCGTGCTGTAATATGAATGCCTTTATTAGTTGTGTTCGATTGGCTATATGATTTTTAGAGGCATCTATTTTGTTGTCGGCTAATAAAGACCGCGCTGGAATATGACTGCCTTTTCCCGTGTTGTTTGATACCCAGGGATTAAAGTTCTCCTCAATTCTATTCCAAATCGCGATGGATCTTCCGTCAATTTTCTACCTGCTGCATATGATTTCTAGAGGCATACACTACAATCTATTTTGATGTCAGTATTGGGTAGCCTATATAAACAATATAATACGAGAGCATATACAAGAACAATGAATCTCACTGCATGTATGATAGCCTGCCTTTCAATACATGAACTTGAATTCCATCATGTTTGTGTGCGGGACTCACAAGGCTGTTGTCACAATGGGTGGTACCGGTGTACAGTAATAATAACAGTCCACACAATATCACGATCCATGCCATAGCCTATGTTCTATTAGGACATGATCTGTGACGACAAATGTTCTAGGATGTTTGATTAAGATATCATACTCTGACAGCATGCCTATGAGCAACAAAAACGCGAACTTGAATCCCATCATATAGTCTGTCCACTATCTGCATGGTGTCATTGCAATGCGTTTTCTATTCTTTCTTATACAGTAAAAAGGGGGAAGAACACTATATTCATATGACTTATTCTGCTTACAGCTTCGAAATTCCACTTGTTTCGTTTAACGTAAAGCCTTTTAAATATAATCAAAACGTTCCCGTGTTTCGGCGGTCTGTGCGCAAAATAATAACGAGTTGAGCTTTATGATTTATGATGAATTGAAAATGGGGGACCCTGATGTAAACAAGACGAAAGTTGGTCTGCATCCCCAATTAACAATTGTATGTACTGAGCTGTACTGTACTGTACCCATTCTGCAATCTGTTAATAAACTTTTCAATCAATCAATCAATCAAGCTACGCGGAGCGCAGTCAGTTTGATTGATTGATTGATTGAAAAGTGTATTAACAGATTGCAGAATGGGTACAGTACAGTACAGCTCAATACATACAATTGTTAAGAGGATGCAGACCTGAGAAAGACTTTCGTCTTGTTTCGTCAGTAGCCTACACCCCGTATATTCCGATAACGCTATATAAACCATGCTGCATTCATTCTGAGAGAAAGATCTATTATTCCAAATGCTATTTATAGGGTTTTGACCATAATTACACTACTGTTGCTATTTTACAATGAACTATAATGAACTACGGTTCGTACAGAACATGCCAGTGTTATTATGCACAGAAGCTCATTTCCTTGTTGTAATAATATATTCTACCACTGGGCGCCAGGTAAGTGTGGTCTGACCTGTGCGTAGATGTAAGCACGGAGTCAAGTTCAAATCGAAATTGATGAATCCCACTCTTTGCTTAGAAATGATCGTACGCACAGGGTAAGCACAGATCTGTGCGTAGAACACGTTGATAAATGAGGGCAGATTCCAATATTCCAGCATAGAGGTATGAGCTGGAAAACACGGCAGTTCCATAGCCTGAAGTCTTATGTAGTACATGTCCAGATTGTATAGTATTCCGTCCATTTGTGCCGTCCACCACCGTGCATTCTAAAGTCTTCTCGTTTCACTTCTCGTTTTCGCTCGTCAACTTTCACCTACTTCCTATATTTGCACCACCCTCGTGGGGTATCGTTGGAAGCGTACACTCGTTGGCTACAACGCTGACCAATGATTGGTCAGTTCTGGAGTGTATACAGTCTGGGGTGGTCATCATGACGTGCAGCGTGTAAAAAGATGCTCGCCTGACATATAGTCATGTAACTCGAGAACCGAGGCACGGACTTGGTCGAGTGAGGTGGCGTTCGAACGGCGACAAATAGATGTTGCAGCCTGAGCCGGTAGACGCTCGCAAAGTGCCGTGACTTGCGCAAGTGCTCGTTGGTGGGACGTATACATCCCGCTGCCCACTAGAACAAAACCTAAAATACTTTGGTGAAACTACATTTTCCCATTAACCCCACAGTATCCAGGACAACATTACTGGTAAATGCGAAAGGAAAATACCATTCATTCATTCAATCTTCATTTCAACTTGTGAATTAATTTAGGACAAGCCCTCATTTTCAATGATAATAATACATAATACATGTGCTAAAAAAATACAATAGATATACAAAATAATTCAAAAACACAACAGAATATATACAATCGAATAAAACAACTGCAGGATATCATGGTATGATTGGAGATTAAGGATATACTGACCAAATGACCAAATGATGCCAAAATATTGAGTTTTAGAGTTTATTGTATACATGGTCCACGTGTCACAGAGCACAGAAGCTAAAAGCGGATTTCCCAAGTTCAGTACAGACTCTAGTTGTTTTGAGTGTAAGCCAATCATTGGACCGTGTACCGTAGGGTCCAGATGTCCACTCCAGTAACAAAGTGAGATAAATTGGACAATCTCCAAGTATAGCTTTATATAGAAACAGATGTCAATGCAGCTCTCACCTCTCTGTAAAGGAGGGCCATCCATATCTACCATACAGGTCACAATGGTGAGCACCATAACCATCACCGGTGATACATCGTTGAATAATAATAATGGTAAATATATATTGCGCTTTCATCCAAAGCGCTTTACAATTTGGTCCTCAGATTTGACCCATTCACACACCGACGGCAGAGGCAACCCTACAAGGTGCCAACCTGCTCATCAGGAGCAGTTAGGGGTTAAGTGTCTTGCTCAAGGACACTGCAACACGCTGCCTGGGAGGAGCGTGAATCGAACCCGGGAACCTCCGGATTACCAGACGGCTGCTCTACCTCCCGAGCCACTGTCGTTCCCCAGCCTTCCCAGAGAACAGTCACATTTCTATCCCTCTCCCATTGTAGTCAATCCCCGCCCCTTCCGATGCTGCAACGGTGGTTCTGGACAATCTCTCTCCTTCCTCCTATGTTTATTGTCTAAATAAAACGACCTACTACCTACCTACCTACTGTCGCCCGATCTAATGGCTGAGTGAAATACGGATTCTAAGGGTATAAGAGTGGAAGCCGCCGCATGCCTGTAAATTACATCTCCCTTAACCTTCCATTACATTTCTTTTTACATTATAATAATAACTGGACTTTGGAGAAGTCTTTATTCGGCATGCAGGCAGACACACACATGCGATGGATGGCACACACACATGCAATTAGTTGGGTCGCCGATGCGATTGAGTCTCTGCACTTGACCCATCCTGTGGTCCTTCTCCCCAAGGGCAGCCGGGAGCCGCGCCCCGGGGACCAATCCAAGTGCTCCTGTCCGTCTTCGTCACAATGTTACCTTTACCCTTGTGAGCACAGGGAGAACATACAAACTCCACACAGAAAGGCCTGGGAGATACTGCACCTGGGTACCTGGCAACACGGAAACCTGGTCCCCAAGCGCGAATCTAACCCTGGACCTTCTAGCTGTGAGGCGACAGTGTTAACCACTACACCACCGTGCTGCCTTTCGTTAATTGTAATGTAATGGCATGTAATGAAATTACATGAATTCACAGGGGAAAGAAAGGGGTTCCCGGTGCTTGAACGGTCTATAGACCACTGAGAGGAAGAGGGGTTCTCATGCTTGATTGATTAATTGATTGAAAAGTTTATTAACAGATTGCAGAACAATTGTTAAGGGGATGCAGACCAGAGAAAGACTTTCGTCTTGTTTACATCAGGGTCCCCCATTTTAAATTCATCATAATATATGACATACATGACACACAGATAGACAGTACTGCTACATCTATACATTTATGACATACCAGATTTACAAATACAGTACTGTTTGTGATACAAAAAGAGTCTAAAAAAGAGAGTATATACATTTGACGAAGAAACTGTACATTGGAGGAGGTTGGGTAGGTGGGGCGGGGGGGGGGGTAACTGTACATTGGATTATCGACGAAACCTTACTTGGTCCCAAGAAGAGGGTCTCGTGTATTTTTGGGTTAGGACGTTTACTGTACATTGGAGGGGGTTGGGTTAGGACATTTACAGGGGCCAGTTTCAAATTGCAGTCTCCCGTAGGTGCTCTTTGAGAGTGGTTTTGAAAGTGGGTAGTGATCCACATTCCTTTACAGCAACGCACGTAGCACCTATAACATATGACGGGACGAATTGTAAAGGTTCACAGATGCACCTTTTTCTTTTTTTTTATAGAGTGTATAGGCCTTGACAGCGGGGTGGAAATCTAGTGAGAAAACGGTTCAGTCACGTCCCGATGTAAGATGACATGGTGTTCATTTACTTTCGAGGTGAGAAACACTCAGGCCCAAGGTGCTGAATGGTCATGGCAGCTGTGACCCCTGGGGGTGAATTCATTAATAGCTTGACCTTTGCGGTGCGTCTCCTACTCGTCCTTCTGTGTGATCTCGTCTTACTTTTTGTTTGCCGTCACGCGCCGGTTGTGTTTTCCAATACATTATCTGGGGGGTAAAAAAAATTATAAAACGTATAATTGTATCAAGTCTGTGATACAAGTTTTCAGTGAATGAGCATTGACACACACGCCACCATGAAGGGCTGCATTTCCACCAGGGCTGGATTTGATTCTCGCGTGACATCCGGTACCGTATGTATCCTAAATGGATAACAGCTGAAAAGCCCCATTGTGAGTGATTTATTTTTTTCCAATCCTATTGGGAGCTTTGGCTACAGACGGCCAACCGTGGACCATAATGCCTCTGTCACTCACAAACACTGATTCAATTTGCTCTCATTTCCTTGTGTCTGGATTTCATGGGAATAAAAAGGGATCACACACGCGCTCCATTGACGTACACGAAAACAACGCTCGCTCGAAACTACATGACCACAATATGAGCGGAACAAAGGCAGGGCCCAAACTACATGACCACAATGTGAGGGGAACAAAGGCTGAGCCCAAACTACATGACTATGAGCGGAACAAAGGCTGAGCCCAAACTACATGACTATGAGCAGAACAAAGGCTGAGCCCAAACTACATGACTATGAGCGGAACAAAGGCTGAGCCCAAACTACATGACTATGAGCAGAACAAAGGCTGATCCCAAACTACATGACTATGAGCGGAACAAAGGCTGAGCCTAAACTACATGACTATGAGTGGAACAAAGGCTGATCCCAAACTACATGACTATGAGCGGAACAAAGGCTGATCCCAAACTCCATGACTATGACAGAACAAAGGCTGATCCCAAACTACATGACTATGAACAGAACAAAGGCTGAGCCCAAACTACATGACTATGAGCGGAACAAAGGCTGATCCCAAACTCCATGACTATGACAGAACAAAGGCTGATCCCAAACTACATGACTATGAACAGAACAAAGGCTGAGCCCAAACTACATGACTATGAGCGGAACAAAGGCTGAGCCCAAACTGCATGACTATGAACAGAACAAAGGCTGAGCCCAAACTGCATGACTATGAACAGAACAAAGGCTGAGCCTAAACTACATGACTATGAGCAGAACAAAGGCTGAGCCCAAACTACATGACTATGAGCAAAACAAAGGCTGAGCCCAAACTACATGACTATGAGCGAAACAAAGGCTGAGCCCAAACTACATGACTATGAGCGAAACAAAGGCTGAGCCCAAACTACATGACTATGAGTAGAACAAAGGCTGAGCCTAAACTACATGACTATGAGCAGAACAAAGGCTGAGCCTAAACTACATGACTATGAGAAGAACAAAGGCTGAGCCCAAACTACATGACTATGAGCGGAACAAAGGCTGAGCCCAAACTACATGACCACAATATGAGCGGAACAAAGGCTGAGCCCAAACTACATGACCACAATATGAGCGGAACAACGGCTGAGCCCAAACTACATGACCACAATGTGAGTAGGGATGGGTACCGAATCCGGTACTTGCAAGGGTATCGACCGAATCACGTCGGTACTACCGAGTACCGATTCACGTGAGATCCACCGGTGCCACATTTCGGTAATGCAAAAAAATATATATATATAAAAAAATATACATGTAAGTCCGTTTAGTTTACAACAACAAAGCAGTCGGGGCAATGGCAAGCCGAAAACGGTTGCAAGTGTGGTTACACTTTACAAAGCTAGATGCAGACAACGCTCGCTGCAATATTATATATTATATATATTAACAAATTGTTCAAAATAAATAATAATGATAATAAATAATTAGATTTCTTTTTTACAACTGAGGTAGGTAGATACAATTTTTAGACACTAAAGTACAGAAAAAAGGTACCGTCGGGTACCGGTATCGATTGACAGGTACCGGTATCGATTCAAATGTGAACGGTACCCAACCCTAAATATGAGCAGAACAAAGGTTGAGCCAGAAACTACATGACCACAATATGAGCGGAAAGGCTGAGCCGAAACATGGCATGACAGGACATTTTTGTCCCTCTGTATGTGTCTGCACAACAAGTTCAAGATTCAAGTTTGGTTTTATTTGTCACGTATAAAGTACATTACAGTGCAATGCTTGGTTCTGTATGAGCCCCCTGAGAATGTGCTTCATACTGTCAAAAGAAGTAAAAAGAATAAAGTCCACCCACTATACAAAATATACAATATACTATATACAAACTAAAGTACAAACTATAAAGTACAACCTAAAGTACTAAATGAGGTACAAAATTCAAAGAATGAGGTACAAAAATGCAAACAACAACAACAACAACAACAGGTCTTCAAGCTAGCAGTTCTTATGGTGTAAAACATTGCATTGTGATTGGTATGAGAAATACAAAGAACCCAGCAGGACTTCTGCCAGACGTCTCTCTCCTGCAGCTGGCAGAGCGATGACGTAGTGTGGAGATACGTCTGCCGATGCAAGACCAGGCACCGGGTACAGAATGCAGGCCCCGAAACGTTATTTTCAATTGGGAAAATATGAGGGAAATACAGTAAAACGTTCAGGCACATACTGTACATATAAAAAGGAGCATAGGAATGGATTCTCATCAGAGCTTTTTAACGCTATAGCATCCTGTCATGTCTAACATCGACTTGAACACAATTCCTCGCTATCGATATATTATTAATGCCAAGCGTTTGAAGGTGTGCTTAAAAGGCTGATCTTAAATCGGGTTCACCTACTGTAGCGACTGAGGTCAAACTGAGGTCAACCTCCAAGGCAAAGTAATAAAGCATGTCCACGGTTTATTTTGCACTACATTATTCATTACATTAATTTAATTTACTGCTTTTATAGCATGTACTTGCTCGCTGCCGTGTGTCACACGGTCATCTAACTAGGGAGTGGCCTCTGTGTGTCTGTGCTCGTCTGTAATTCACATATCTCGAGAACTGCCCGGTCGCTCGGCGTCACGCTCGGCGGGTGTATTGCTGACGACCCAGAGGAGTGCGGTATCTGCCGTAACGGCAACAACCGTTACAGTGGCCTGTCATTTTGGAACCGTAACACTACAAAAGTATCTGTATTCTGTGGGTCCAGACGAATTTGCCCATTTGCCCTAGATCGATTTTCAGGCATTTCGATTTTTTCTTTTCAGTTTTTTCGCTCCTCCTCCCACAGATTTTTAGCAGTCGTCACCAAATTTGGCACAAATATGGCACAGACCAAGAACAAAACCTCAATGTTTCCATATTCCATATAGTTTTGCTATAGTTTGTCAAAGTTAGCTCAAATGCTGTGGGCAGGGCTTATATTACAGAAAATGGCATATATAGCAAAGAAGATAACACATAATAATGGGGGCGAATTCACAAAGGGATTGTGCAGCTTTTTCTGATGCTATGCCTGTCCAAATAGCCCCAAAATAAACCTTGCTATTCAAAGAGCACATGCAAAGGGTGAAATGCCGTGCTAACTGCATTGCTATCATCATTGCGTCTCTTTGCGTCCGTGCTATTTGTATTTAAATGAGCTAATATGGGCGGAAAATGTACCCCTTTCTATGCAAATGTATTACACTACCAGACCAGCTCAAGTCTGGGAGAGTCACTACTCCAGACAAAGAGTTGACAGTAGTACCAGAGCGCCATCTAGCGGTCACCTACAGATGATGCACTCTGTGATGATAATTCTCCTGAACAGTATGCTGTCGTTGCATTTATTATTGATGTTACAATTGTTATCTGTTTAGGTTGTTCTCTGTGTTTGTATCTCTGATTCTGTTGTTGTCCTAGCCTGTTCCATTGTTCCTGTTGTGTTTGATTCTTGTTTAGTTCTAGGGTCTGTCTTCCCCAGCTGTCTCCCACCATTAATTAGTGTCTGTGTATATATTGCCTGTTGGTTGGTTGTATTCTTGTGGCGTCATTGTCCCAGCGTTGTTCCCCGCGTTGTGTCCGTGTACCCTGTTGAGTGAGTTTGTTCCTTCCTCATGTTCTTTGCTTTTTCGTATACAGTCCGTGTATTCTCCAGCGCCAGCCCGGCTGTGCCTTTGCCTTTTGTTTTGTATGTTTTGGTCATTATCTGAATTGCTCTGGTGTTCTTCTATTAAAGAAAGACACACGTCGTTGAGTAGAGCAACCACCGTCTCCGTAATCTTCCTTGTCTGCATATTGAGTTCTCATCACCTTCCCTCATCACCCCCATTTGTAACACAAATGAGCCTCATTGCAAAAACACTCCAATTCACAAAGATTGGAGCTAATTACCACATACAGTTAAAGTGAAGTTATTTGTATCTTCAGTGGTAAATAAGCGCATCTATAAGGGGTATCATGGCCAGCGTCTCCGGTGATCCGGTGGGTTAGGTAATAATCACAATAAAGAGAATAGAACCCGCACATTATGCTCCAGAAGAAACTTTTAATTTATAACGTTTCGTCAGGTTCATGAGGAGTAGACACTGGAAACACTGTCAATGAAAAGTTTATTCTGGAGTATATATATGAGAATGCGGGTTCTATTCTCTTAACTAAACAATAAATACAACTTAATTTCTCACTCTAAAAATATTCCTAAATTAGAAAATATTTTCTTACTTTTCTGTCTGCCATTGTCCTAGGACAGGGGTCTGCAACCGTTACTATCAAAAGAGCAATTTTTTCCTGCACAAAATTGTATTAATCTGGAGCCACAAAATCTATTTACCCTTAAAATGAAGATAACACAGTGTATAAAGTTTTATATATACTTATACTATATATAGAGAGGGATTGGGATTATTTCTTAGTTTATTTCTAGTATGGACCTACAGTATTGTTATTTTTCGTTCTGTCTCAAGTGTCGGAGAGGAGATGGGCAGAAATGACAACTGGCACCAAATCCATTCTGAATAAGAGACAACGGACCCAGTACTTTGTTGGTAGTGTGAAAATATGTCTACAAACATTAAATATCTTTGGAACCATTTGTGTTAAATTGTATCTGAATCAGGAGATTATCTTCTCTCTGTCAACATTTTAAGCGTATCGCTCCGTCACATAAAGGCTGGTGGCAGTGTGCATAGAATAAGGCATTTATTATTGAAATTGGTTTTCTCTAATGAACATATCTATTTCTATATTTCATATAATATCATACATCTACTCCAGTGTGCCGTCAGACAGATTTGGCCGTCAGATGTGCTGCGCACACGTAACAAAGAGAGGGGCGCTTGTCGAGAGAGCTAGGTTGCAACGTTACCCTGACGACAAACAGCTGGACTGCCCTGGCGACCGAAAGCTATATGTTACCGTCACTTGCTGGGGGCAACAGTGGCTCAGGAGGTGGTTCCCGGTTTGATTCCCACTCCTCGCGGGCAGTGTTTCGAAGTATCCTTGAGCAAGACACTTAACCCCTAATTGCCCCCGATGAGCAGGTTGGCACCTTGCATGGTTGCCTCCGCCATCTGTGTGTGAATGTGTGAGTGAATGGGTAAAATGTGAGGAACAAATTGTAAACCAGACACTCCCTAACATGGAACCCGCAGGGCAAGCGGAAAAGGGGTCACCCAAGAAACACCTGGCGCAGAGACCAGGAGGCAGACACCAAGACCATGAAGATGACCTGGAACCAACTGGTGAGAACAGCTCAAGACAGAGATGCCTGGAGATCACTTGTTGACGCCCTATGCCCCAGAAGGGGTGCAGGCGTAAGTAAGTAAGTACCGTAAATCCTCTAATAGTGGAGGGTACTCAAAAAAGGACGGGCCTCTTATATAAGCCGGGGGTTTGATACATGGAGACAAATACAGGCCGGCTTCCAATATAAGGTAACAAAAAAAAGTAAATTTTTAATTTTTCATGCCGTGATATGGAATGAGATAAACTCTTGCCAATGCAAATTAAGTGCTGCCTCCCGCTACACTGACTACATTAACGTTTCCCTCTCGCTGGCGTTAGCTAACGTCGTCACATCTAGATCTGTGGTGTCGGCTGGACGACGCCGGCTTTGTTTTGCAAACGTTAACGTACGCTATCTATATGCCGTTGGCAGGCGGGGCTGGCGTTGTCCAGTCGGCATCACAGATCATGATGGCTATGACAGCGTCAGCTAAAGCCACTGCATGTTATCATCAACTCGATTCCACTGAGGTAGTCGAGAAGGTAGGCACGCTAAATTGTCCCCGGACCCCGCAACCTATAGACAGTTCCAACTTCAGTGTGTGAATTACGTTAATCCACCACAGTTTCACCCTGACAAAGCAAATACTCATGTGATCTGTATTATGTTTATGTCTAAATAAAATCAATCAATCAATCATAATTACAATTGGCCAGTTTGTGAAATTAAGGCCTGCCTCTTATATAAGCCTCTCTCTAATAAAGGCCTGGTGCTCTTTGCAGCTGAGGTAAATACAAGACCCGTCCTATATTTGAGGGTAAGTAAGTATTTACAATTTACTTGCGGGGGGATTCCCAGTGTTTTTGGATTTGGACTGATTGTGACCAGGCTGCATGCGCTCCCGTCTGACACCCCGGGACCATGTGAGTCAGTCTGAGACAGGCTATTTGTGTTTTATGTAGGCTATCCTGTTGCAAAATAATAATAATAATAATAATAATAATAATAATAATAATAATAATAATAATAATAATAATAATAATAATAATAATAATAATAATAATAATAATAATAATAATAATAATAATAATAATAATAATAATAATAATAATAATAATAATAATAATAATAATAATAATAATAATAATAATAATAATAATAATAATAATAATAATAATAATAATAATAATAATAATAATAATAATAATAATAATAATAATAATAATAATAATAATAATAATAATAGCCTCATTGAAAATACTCTTGTTGCTTCGTTAGTTGGTTGTTTTAAGCGTTTTATGGGCATATCTGTTATTTAGTTAGGCCTATTGGACACTTTCGCCGACATAAGTAGATCTTTCGTCTTTGTTTACTTATTAAGTTAATATAAAACCGTGTTTAGGAAATGTTTGAGTTGGTTAAATACATGATTTGATTTTTTTGAGTGGCAAGTGAAGTTTTTTAGTTGTTTGCTAATTTCTTGCCAAATATCAAGCATACAGGTAAGCCATCATCGTTAGTAGTGAAAGCAAATTAATCTGTCCACGTTGAATTAAACTGAATTATACTTTTCTTTTTTTGGATTTATCCATAGCTTACTGGGGGGTCTGAAACTCAAGATTAGCCACCTGCAGACGGCAGGGAGAGGCGTGGGGTGTGACGTATATTTTAGTTGATGAAATATTAAAGACTTTTTTAATTTCAGTTCACAGTATCACCTCGAACATTTTAAATAGTTTTAAAATAATATATATTTTTTTAAATAGCCGTTATTTATTTCCATATTATTATTATTTTTCAAACCTACAGGGAGCCACTACAGAGTGGCTGAAAAGCCACGGGTTGCCGACCCCCGTCCTAGATGCATACTGTTGCATGGACAGTATTTATACTATTTTACCATATCAGGAGCAAATTGCACTCAGATGCTCCACGAGCCAACTGCACTGCCAGATATCAGGCTGTCACCTGTCTGGCCTTCGCATATCTCAAGAACCGTTCATCCGATCGGCATCGCGCCGGGTGCGTCGCGCCCGAGTAAGTGCAGGTTGAATGTGAGGTTGATTGGACGGGCGGTTCTCGTCTAGAACACTGCGTGCTGCGTGTTTTGAATGCGACGCTGCAAACAGCATTTCTGAGGGCCAAGTAATCGGCCAGTTCCAAATGGGTACGCATTACCAACAGAGCCACCGTTACCAACGGAGCCACCTGAAACAAACCCATAGACGAGAGAAGTTGTGGCACAGTGATGGTGGATTGAGCTGCCATGCTGTTGAGGGTGCGGGGTGCGGCTACTGTAGGAGTGGCTCCGTTAGGCTCCGTTGGTAAAAGTTCACTGTATTTCTTAGCAGAACCTCAGCTCACCTCTCACCACCCTCCTGATATTCTTTCTCCATCATACAGTAATTTGTATCCATTTAGCTAAAAAGGCTGCGTTAAAGATTCATCTGGTAAATAGTTTGCCCTTTCAGAGGGAGCCTGCTGGAAGGGCAGATGACATCATGAAGGTGTACTAAAATATGAACCCCCCCTCCTCTCTCTCTCTCTCCTTCTGCTTCGCAGACCATGGAGACCATTTGCATAATGTTTCTCCAGCCAATCAGGGAGCTGGGATGAGACACCAGGTCCTGCTTTCATGAAGAAGACGTGAAATGAAGTGTGAAATAAAGCAGCCGGATCAGGACGATACCTTGTTCTTCCCTGGCCTGGATAAGGAATGACAGAGAGCGGGAACAGGCCGACTGGGACGTTACGAGCCTCTCTGATTGTCGGATAATAAGGCAGAGCGGCTGGGTAAACATACATGTGGCGGGCATGGATCTCTGTCCTTGAAACATTAACCCTGTCAGGTGTACGGTCTCGTCTCCTGTGAGACGGAATCCTGAGAATTTAACATTCCGTTGATCGTGTAACAATGGCTACTAGAAGAATTGTACATTCGGTTATTGGTGTAAAGTTGTGGAATTCTCTCCATAGCGAGCTTAAGGGATGTAATAGTGTTTATCAATTCAAAAAAAATTATCAAATGTGATCTGAATAGTGAGATATTCTCTTTTCTTTTTTCGTCTCTTTCTTTTATTCTTTATTCTTTATCATTATTATTATTATTTAATTTGTTCTTGTTTAACTGTGGGTTGTGTGTTTCTTTTATAATGGTATAAATGATTATTTGTGTAAATGAGGTTGTACGCCGACCATTAAGTAAATACTTGTTAGTTTAGGAATAAGGGGCAGGTAACTATAATATTTATTCTTCTTCCTGCTCCTTTTGTCCATGGAATGACTATTTATGATTGTGTAATGAAGAAACTATGATTCCATGTGGCAAATAAAAACTCTGAACTGAACTGAACTGAAAAAAGAAATCACATATACAGTATATATATATATATATATATATATATATATATATATATATATATATATATATATATATATATATATATATATATATATATATATATATATACAATTCAGAGAAAGAAAGAACATAAAGAATAAAGAAAACATATAGCTACACACCTGAAAGGGACCACAATGAGACATTGATCTCTGTCTGCTTTGTCATCTCTAAGACAACACCTCACCTCACAGTGGGAGGTGTGTCATCAGGTTTATATATGATATGTCACTGTATACACTTGTGGAAGTGATCGCAAACAATAACTGAGGAGATTTAATTCATGGAGGTTACATTTTCCACAGCATGCAGTCCTTTGGAAAATGTAATCCAATGTACAAGTCTTCCGTAAACATTGTCAGAGATATTGCTCCACCCGCACACGGTGGAACAATGATGTGTAACTTATTACACATTATATGATACATCTAACTAGATGGTGCGGCCACCAGGGGAAATATCGACGTATCTGTGTTGAGTGATGTCTATAACGCCCGCTTGAGCATCGCATTCTTCTACAAGCTGTAACCCACGCCAACCATTTGTTTCTGAATCACTAACTCACCTGTGGAGTAACTCACCATGCAGCTCAATGGGTACAGAACACTCGGTGCTCCTGAGCATGGCACTAACACTACCAGGGAAGGGGGTTTCATTCCCAATGGAGCCACGCATACTGAAAAATGCATGTGGACATTCCATTATAAAGCGATTTGAGTGATACACTGGTACAAGAAAAGCACTAAACGGGAGTAATTCATCTAGTTACAGTATATAACGTAAATGCATATCATCTAAATAGGGAGAAAGTCAATAGGCTGTGCTATATGTAAAATATACTGTGTACTGCAACAGCAGCAAAGGACTTGCAGCGGCCAGAGTAGGAGTGGTTCCTTACATAATGTCATCATAACACAGAGTAAAGTAAGTAAACGTTATTTATATAGCGCCCTTCTCAGCACGAGTGCACAGAGTGCTTTACAACAGTAATATAGGCTATAGCATCAATAAAATACAGTAAGAGGAAACAGTTGAAGAAAGGAATAAAACATTAAAATGAGCTAAAACAACAGAATAGACAAAAAAACTAAAAGACACAAACAGAAAAACGGCTATAGGTGTTTAAAAGCCTGCCTGTAGAGGTACGTTTGTAGCTGCCTTTTCAAAAATTAGTTCAGAGGGAGCTACGGAGAAGCGAGACTGTCTCACAATCACCCAAGGACCATTAATAGAGATTTAGTCCACACAAGCATCCATGTAGTGGATGGAAATAAACTGCGGATCATTTGTACTTAGAGGGTAAAGATTTCTCCAACAATGGGTGAGTGAGGGGCCCTTCAGAGAGCCGCGGCTCTGTAATTAGTGCAGTCGGCGGTATCAATCACCGCGCGGTGGCAGGCTCATTTTTTATCGTCAATTACCTTGAACATTTTGGACGCCGATCAGACGTGGCCCGTCTTAAACCCACTGCCGAGCTGTCATTGACACTAATGGAATTTTAAATCTTCCCCCTCCGCGGAGTTCTACTTAAGTGCAAGTCCCAATTACGGCGAAGGGGTAATTTAGCTAATCTCCAAGGAGGCGACGATAGGCTGCAATCAATATCAAAAAATGTGTATACCCTGCGAGGCGGGGAACGAGCAGCCAGGTTGCCACATTTATTTCCGAAGCCACCCAGGAGTGAGGGTGACCAGGAAGGAGTGATTATTCTTATAGGGCTTATTGGGGAAGGCGTGATTATTCTTTCCCTAAATGTTGTTTTTTTCACCTTGACAACATATTCCTCAGCCATAATATGACAAATAAAGGAATGAAGCCGATCTCATTCAAAGCGAGATTAATTCAGATAAACAATGTCTAATCACTTCCCGCCATTAAAATCTGATCGACTTTGGGGGTTATTTCATTCCTCAACATGTCGAGCTACTGAGAAATCATTAATACCTTTGCGCCAGGAATGGAAACCGGACCATATTTCAACTCTAATGCTGCTTCCGTCTTACATTTTACATTAGATTCCCTTTCATGTATGAATAATTTCGCCCTCAACCGCCAGATTTAGAACCTATTCAATCAATATCTTCAGACAATACGAAATTACTCCCACTCTCCTTGTCATTGAGCTTTCATTCAAGGCCTCCTAACACCATCTTGCTATAATATACATATAACCTGCTGGGATTTTTTCTTTTTTCATAAATACTGTCTTGGATATATTAAACTCCGAAGCAAGATACGCTCTTCAAGGTGTGCACACACTGTCAAGGACGATGATAATGATTCAGGACTTTATTTTTTTCAATTTTAAAGCAGTCTCAGGTGGATAACAGACAGTCAGTCGGAATAGGTTTCCTCTGAGCTGAGTGAAGGGGTATTTTCCTGCCAGTGTGGGATCACTGTGTCGATCGTGACACCGAGCAATGAGTCCGCTGGAGGAGGCCGGCCAACAGGAGTGATTTGTGTTCCAATCTCCCCTTCAACTCAACCTCCTCTATCTCCATGTATGATAAACTTTCTCCTTTATGCAAATGCACTTCAATTGAGAGATGCTACATGATTCTACACACACACACACACACACACACACACACACGCACGCACGCACGCACGCACGCACGCACGTACGCACGCACGCACGCACGCACGCACGTACGCACGCACGCACGCACGCACGCACACACACACACACACACACACACACACTGCACATGCATAGAGCTTACATACCTATATTTACACATATTTTGTAAACACACACACAGACACACACACACACAAACACACACACACACACATACTGCACATGCATAGAGCTTACAAACCCATATTTACAAATATTTTGTAAACACACACACAGAAACACAGACACACACATGCTGCACACGCATAGAGCGTACAAACCCATATTTACAAATATTTTGTAAACACACACACACAAACACAGACAGACACACACTATTCAAAGACATGTTATTAATATCTTCTAAAATACCGTTTTATTCACGAAACGTACAGCAGAGCGCCATTAATTTGAACGTGTTCCCATTTAGCAAAAGGTCATCGCCATCATTATTTATAAGGGACCTCGCTAATTACTTTACGAACTGTGAAATTAATCATTAGGATGTCACACAGTCATTTCTCACTCTCGCCAAAGACTCCTCACATTTGCTCTCTAGCCGTGCGTTTTTTTTAACACGTCGGATCGATAGCCGCGATGCTGAGTGGTGCTTCATTCTGAGTGGAATGTTGAGTACTGTCCATTTCTAAAACACACACACACACACACACACACACACACACACACACACACACACACACACACACACACACACACACACACACACACACACACACACACACACACACACACACACACACACACACACACACACACACACACACAATGACACTTTCTCCTATAAAAAGCACTCTCTCTGGTATGAAAGTGTATCTAGAATATTGAACTGGCGGTGCTGCCTGGATGACACATCCTCTCTCTAACGTGCAGGTGCATCATTTAGAGAGAGACCTCGGGCCATAAAGCAAGCCTAGATGTTGCTGAAAACACACTTCCTTCTGCCAGAGGGATAGCTCACACTGGGACAGACGGGGGGAGGACAGAGACATGTCCCTGGCTAGAGGATGAGAGAGAGAGAGAGGCAGAGAATGTCCCGGATAGATGAGGAGAGGCAGAGAATGTGCTGGCTAGAGGAGGAGAGAGAGACAGAGAATGTGCTGGCTAGAGGAGGAGAGAGACAGATAATGTCCCTGACTAGAGGAGGAGAGAGAGACAGATAATGTCCCTGACTAGAGGAGGAGAGAGAGACAGAGAATGTCCTGGCTAGAGGAGGAGAGAGAGACAGATAATGTCCCTGACTAGAGGAGGAGAGAGAGACAGAGAATGTCCTGGCTAGAGGAGGAGAGAGACAGATAATGTCCCTGACTAGAGGAGGAGAGAGAGACAGAGAATGTCCTGGCTAGAGGAGGAGAGAGAGACAGAGAATGTGCTGGCTAGAGGAGGAGAGAGACAGATAATGTCCCTGACTAGAGGAGGAGAGAGAGACAGAGAATGTCCTGGCTAGAGGAGGAGAGAGAGACAGAGAATGTGCTGGCTAGAGGAGGAGAGAGAGACAGATAATGTCCCTGACTAGAGGAGGAGAGAGAGACAGAGAATGTCCTGGCTAGAGGAGGAGAGAGAGACAGAGAATGTGCTGGCTAGAGGAGGAGAGAGAGACAGAGAATGTCCCTGACTGAGACAGAGAATGTCCCTGACTGAGACAGAGAATGTCCCTGACTGAGACAGAGAATGTCCCTGACTGAGACAGAGAATGTCCCTGACTGAGACAGAGAATGTCCCTGACTGAGACAGAGAATGTCCTGGCTAGAGGAGGAGAGAGAGACCGAGAATGTCCCTGACTGAGACAGAGAATGTCCCTGACTGAGACAGAGAATGTCCTGGCTAGAGGAGGAGAGAGAGACCGAGAATGTCCTGTATCTTGATCCACTGTGCTGATTTAATATCAGGTTATCAGCACAAGAGCGATCAATGCAGGAACATTCATCACAGGTTGGCCGTGCAGAGAGAGAACATAGCTACGGTAAAATAATGTCAATGCCCCCAAAAGAAAAGGTCCACACAGACTCTAGCATAATTATCACGCACACTACTGCTGCTGGTACTACAGTCATTATTCTATTAATGGAGGACTTGGTCAGACTTCTGATTAAAATGTCAGCACCGCAAAAGGCAGCAAAGGAAAGCTCCCCATGACCTCCTGAATTTGAATTAATGAGATATTTAGACTGCTGCTTTCTTTTCTCGGGGCCCCCGAGGGCTACGTGATTATCCTGAGCTGTGGAGTACATCTGTGTCTATTAATTTTCATCTGACAGAGAGTAGTCAGGCAGACTTAGCAGTATAGCATCCTGGACCAATGCTGCCATGGAACAAAATTAACACCCGCCAAGCGCCAATGACGTGTAGATTTCCTCTTTGGCCAGTAAATTACGTATAGAGGCTACTCAGCCACTCTGGCATGGAAACAAATTAGGAGCCAACTTTCTGAATTTTCATACAAGGAATAGTGTCCATGGCTGAAATCTTGCATCCACAAGAACATGGGGCTTAGCAGCTATACGGTTCATGGTTACTATGACATAGGGGCTAAATGAGCCGCAGGGCTTTGAAGCCACAGACTCAGGTAAGACAGGTAGATAGCTGATAGCTAGGTGTAGCTAGTGCTAATAACCACACCTATTAGAGTGTTCGTCTGGTAGCCGGAAGGTTCCCGGTTCGATTCCCGCTCCTACCGGGCAGTGTGTCGAAGTGTCCTTGAGCAAGACACCTAACCCCTAATCGCTCCCGATGTAGGTTGGCACTTTGCATGGTTGTCTCCACCATCGGTGTGTGAATATGTGAGTGAATGGGTGAATGTGAGGAACAAAATTGTAAAGCGCATTGGATAAAAGCGCTATATAAAATGCCCCATTTACCATTTACCATGTAACGTAGAAGCTACGCTAGTTAGCAATAATAGTAGTCTAGTGTGGATGTTAGCTTGTCGAGCTAGGGCATACATAACCGATAGGGCATACAGACCCTCATCTGCACCTTTTTCTACTATTACCCTGCCCATACTGTACCAGTACTTCCCCTCCCTCATGCTGCTATGATGGCCCAATGTCCCCAAGGGGATCACTAAAGGAAAATCTTATCTTATATGGCTGATCACAAGGCCATTCAAGAATTCAAGATAAAATGTAAATTTTGTGCATGCTGTGCACCAAGATGTTTGACTTGTTGTTATTGTTGTTGTTGTTGTTGTTGTTGTTGTTGTTGTTGTTGTTGTTCTACAACATATTCGTGCTCTTCAACTATTTGACAGAGTTTTTCCCGCAGCGTTAAGACTCTCCATTGGTTAATTGACCGATCTCAAACCCCGCTTTCTGTCCATGATCGTCCAATCACAACTGTTGCGGAACAGTTGTGATTGGAGGATCAAGAAAAGAGGGCGGTGGTTTGAGATCGGTCAGTTGAGAAAATGTCCACTGTAGTGAGTGATTGCATCACTTGGTTGTTATATACAGTAATTGACAATGATCTTAATACACAATAATTTACCAGATAGGCTTGTAATTGTATAGCAGAAGGAGATCAGCTTGTAAACAGTTACCTAGCTTTTCATCTCTGTGTTCTATAGGCCACATACAGCACTGTAGGCTATTGAGATGTACCGAGGCTGTGGAATCCATCAGGCCCATCATCGTGGCCACATCCAGTACGATTCCATCAGGAAGCAGAGTGCCACCCTGTCACCTCGCTGGCCGGAGCAGACGCCACAAATCACCCGTGAGAAGAGACCGCTGAAAGCAGCCCCCTGGACACTGACATCATAAATTCGTTCCTTAGAAGAGATGACATCATTAACACCTCCATTTGTCTTCCTGCAGTAGTCCTCCTCCGTAATAAGGGAGCCTGACATTAATTCTGAATTAACGGCCCAATCTGGGATCAGAGTACAGCGCCCCCCCATGGCACTAAGATCGCAATGGAGTTTTATGTCAAGATTCACTATGCAGTTTCGGGGGAGGGGGGTTTGTTGACATTTGCAGAGCCTGCAAAGTAAAAAAAGAAAATTCTTAAATTTGACTATGTAATTCTTCTAATGATTCCTTCCTATGTCATCATAAATCAAAACTAAATAATTTTGCCTTAACAGTGTGAATCTGTACATTTTAGATTAGATTAGATTCAAATGTAATGTCATTATACAGCACAAGTTTGGCATCCAACCAGAGTGCAAAATGTAACAGTAAAGTGCAACAGCAATATACAATGTACTTTTTTCAGGTAGCTTTTTAAGCAGGCAGTGTTCAAAAGGACCCGGAAGGACCCAAAGGAAGACTTTTTGCTTATTCATCTATAAACTTATACAATACATTTCATTTGACTTCTCTGCATTTCAAATGTCTCCCCAAAACGACATAATGCACCTCTTAACTGGCACCGACCCGGCCCCGGGACGTTTTGAAGACGATTTGCCCACCGGCGCGACACGCCACTTTGGTGACCTCTAGCGGCTCGGGTATGCATATTTTTTAATACAATATATATATATGCATACAAGCCCTATTTGTTGCCTGTCGATTGCCGTTTCAGGCGACAAAATCCGTTTAGCGGTTCTCGAGTTACATGCCGATATGTGAGGTGTGCGCCTCAGTACATGGCACAGTTTTCTTTTTTCCGAATACCACCCGCGACTCCCGAGGCTCTAACTCCGTCAATCATTTGGCAATCTCGAAATGTATTAGACAGGGTTGTAACCAATGAGTGTGGTTTTCCAATGATACCCCACATGGGATCTAGGGGAAAAGTCACGAGCGAAAACAGGAAGTAAAACATGCGCCGAATGCATTGGAGTCTATGAGAAAATGGAATCCTGCAGAGCTTTTTTTCCCCTCACATTTTACCAGAATCGCTCCTAATCACTCATTTCTGAACGGATCTTTATGCAATTTGAACATGTACTAGTACTACACAGGACTTCAGGCTATGGACCCAGTGTGTTTCAGCCATACCAATATTTTTGGAAATATACTTTTGGATATTGCAACTAGAGGTCTACACAGGCCTGAAATTCCAGCCCCAGCCCGGCCCAAGCCTGTAGCATTCAGGACCCTAGCCCGAAAAGTTAAGCAATTATTTGGGCCTAGCCTGACTTAAGCCCGAGGCCAATATTACAATGACACACACACACACACACACACACACATACACACGCTACCTACGTTACACACACAAATGCTACAATACGACAAAAAATGCACAATAACGACATAGCTCCGCGGCTAACAACAGCAACAATTACATGCCCACAGACTAAAACATTAATGTCACAACACTAAAACATTTCGAAAACACTCATAAACCAGCAGCCAATTCATTTTAGTAAATCAGGATGGACTCACCACTTCACTGTTAGATGAACGTCGGCAACAAAAACTTCTTGTGTTGAATAACTTTAACAAAACTCACAAATCTTCGCCAAACGGCTAAATCCAAGAACAATCATGCAAAACGGTGCACTTGTGTGTGCACGCACGACTCGCATGTGGGTGTGCAAAATGAAGCGAGACAAATAAAGGAGCCTGAGCCCTACCCGAACCCTATCTATGCATAAAAAAATAGTCGGCCCCCCTCGTGCTTGCAGACTTCTAATTGCAACTACTACAGAAAAACGTGAGTACACAAGTTCAAGTTCAACTCAGGTTCAGACCTATGTTACTCTATTTCATTAGCACTAAAAGTGAATTCTCTTTATTGTATCAGAAACTTCAGAATGTTATCTTTCAACAGAGACCAGGCTCATGCATGTAAGTATAAAGTATAGTATTTTGGTTTGCAAAAGAAGTATGCAATCCTCAAGTTCAAGTAAAGAAAAATTGCCACTTTTGCCAGTTAAGAAGTGTATTTAAAAAAAAAAAAATGGGTTTCTATGGGCAACTAGAAACCCATCGTTACCACAGGCGGAATAACATCCGCATTGTGGGGCTTGATGAAGCAGTGAACTGCGAAGACATCAACTTTCCAAAAGAGTTATCAACGATTTTGGAAAACTCCGATCCAAACAAAGTGCCAGAAGTGGAACAAGTTTACAGAATTGGTTCCCAGGGGCAAAGTATCAACGGGCCGAGAGTCATCATTGTCACTCTGCGGAAAACTACAACAAGGGATGACATCATCAAATATGCTCGCAACCAACGTGGGAAGCTGAAGTATGGTGATAAACCAATATTTATCTACGAAGATTTGAGCAGAGAGGCCATCATCCGACGTCAACCATACAAAGATGTGATGCAAAAGCTGTACAAAGCCGGCTACAAGCCAAGGCTAGCATATCCGGCGCTGTTATCATTCTTGGGCAATAACGGCCGCAGGTCAGGTCCATATACACCCTTTGAAGCTGAGGATTTCCTGAATCAAAATGCAGCAAATAACCCAAAGCATGACGAAAATGCCGGAATCAGTTAAGCCTCTCTCTAAATATATACCAGTGTTGGAATGACTTTATTGTGTTCATCAATGAGGTCATTCCACCAGTGTTGGAATGACATTGTTGTGTTCATCAAAGTAGCAAACGATATGCAAGTCGTCTATAACAAAGTGTACTGTGTATAATACGATTCATAATACATTATAATTTCAGTCTCTGGTCTCTGAGGGGACAAATAAATATCAATGCAAAAAGATCTATCTGGAATATTCTGGGTTTATCGCTCAAATGCCCTGGGTCTCTTAGATCATTCTGGAATGTAAAATAGTCTAGGCACTAGTATATTCTACAACCTTCTAGAATATAAGGCACCATGACAACGAAGCATACAACTCTAACAATAACATTCGGTGTGCATACACATAGCAGATAATAAATTAAATGAAGTGCAATCAGTCCTTAATAATACTTTAAAATTAACCACACATAAACGTATGAGCACAGCAAGGTTATTCTAACAATTTAAGTAATCACTCCATTAAAGGCACATTGAAGCGCTAAAAGGCGCTGCTTTTCTATCTTATCTAATCAGTTAAATCGGTTCTAGTGGCTTCTCCACGTTGATAATTATTTATCTCTTATTCCTTATCTATATCTTTCCATTGATTTTTATTTTATTTAATTTTTTCTTCTCATTACTCTATATTTTTTAAATATATTTTAACTTACATTGTTCTTTTCCAATGTTCTTCACATTAAGGTGTCAATATTACTCTATATTTTTTAAATATATTTTAACTTACATTATTCTTTTCCAATGTTCTTCACATTAAGGTGTCAATATTGCTCTACAATCTTTTCCTTTTTTTTCCCCCCACACGTTGGTGGAGGGTTCAAAGGAATATGTCGATAAAGGTTTATTCTCTTTTTTTTATTTTATTTTTTATTTTTATCTTTAGGTTATTTATCACAATACTTCATTACAGTAAGGGAAGGTGCAAGACCAAAAGCGACATTCTATTGCAATAGAATGGAAATGTTAGATCCTATGGCAATGAGCATAGGAAAATTAGGATTACAATGCTCAGTTTGGGCAATCCGGTGGACCATGGGAGAAAGTCAATCGCGGAGGATGTGTTCTTGGAACACAGGCATGTTCGACTTTCTGGGTGAGGGGAAAATAGGGGATTTTTATTTGTATATATATATGTTTTTAAGCTCAGCTCTCAACGGGACCTCATTAATTGGATGTGCATCTATTGTAGCTTCATACTCCAGAAACATTACCAAAAACTACACGAAAACATGCATAGACTATGGCTAGTTTGAATATAATGGTATGGAACACCGGTGGGATAAACAAACAACACAAGCGCAATAGCGTGCTTACACTGATGAAAAAAGAACATGTGGACGTGGCTCTATTAAGCGAAACGCACATTTTAGAGGGAGACATAAATACGTTAGCGGATAACATATACCATAATATTAGTCACTCTTCTTTTGCTACGAGAACTAGAGGGGTAGCCATAGTCGTCAGACGCAAATTAAATATCGAATTGAAAGGGGTATGGTCGGATGCTGAGGGGCGCATAACTATAGCTAGGATTATACACAATAACAGGAAAATTGCATTGGCAGCGGTATATGCCCCGAATTTGTACGAAGTGGGTTTCTTCACTTCACTAACAGGAGAAATGTTAAACCATCCCGAGTACTCATATATAATAGGTGCGGATTTTAATGCCATTTGGAACCCAAGGATGGACAAAACTTACCTTTCCTTCTCCAGCGAACAAAAGAATTCATCTAAAGCATTAAAAGATTGGTCGAAATCAACAGGAGTAACTGATTTATGGCGTTCACTTAACCCCATGACCCGCAAGTACTCCTGTCGTTCGGCGAGACACAACACACTATCCAGAATTGATTACGTCTTTGCATCCCCGAGAATATTTGATAAATATGAAGTGGAAATGACACCCAATGCGCTATCAGATCACTGCTACTTAATCCTGAAAGCAACATTTGGTACACTATCTACCCGGGCCCCAAGATGGCGTTTTAATTCGATGCTGCTTAACAACAAGGAATTCATTACACAAATTAAAGAAGCTCTCACAGTATTCCTACAAGATAATGCTAACTCGGTGCAAGATCCCAGAATATTATGGATGTCGGTAAAGAATATGATCAAGGATTTCTCGGATAGATTTACCTCCATATTGCGCAAAAATCAAAACACAAAACTGTCTGAAATGGAAACGCTTTACTCAACGCTTTTTAATTCTTTAAAATACAACAACTCTACTAGACTAGATAACCAAGTTAACATTCTAAAGACAGAGATCAAAGCAATGTACAGACAAAAATCGGAATTGCAAATACGCAGCACTAGACAACAGCAGTACTTCCAAGGTTCTAAACCTAGTCACCTATTAGCCATGCGACTAAGAATTAATGCAAAATTTGCAGATATAACTGCCATTAGGAAACAACAAGCTCTAGTAACAGAACCCAAAATAATAAACGATACATTCAAAGAATTCTACTCCGATTTATATAACTCAGAAACGACCTTTGATCAAGACAAATTAGACACATATCTTAATCAAATTACTCTCCCTAAACTTACGGATGAAGACGCTAAACAGTTAGAAGTACCGATCACATTAGAAGAACTCAAGAAGGCCATATCCGGAATGAAAAACGGCAAAGCTCCGGGAATTGACGGTATCCCATCAGAAATGTACATTTCTTGCTGGGACATATTTGGACCCTTATTACTAAATATGATCTTATACTCAGTCAAAGAGGGAAGCTTCATTGAACACCAAAATACCGCACTCATTTCAGTTCTTCACAAAAAAGACAAAGACCCCACTGAGTGCGGTAGTTACCGTCCTTTAAGCCTCCTCGGAACCGATGTCAAACTGTACTCTAAGATATTAGCCATCAGATTGCAAAAGCATATGACGTCTTTAGTTCATCCGGACCAAACAGGCTTCATAAAAGGTCGCCTGATCAATGATAACATAAGGCGAATACTGCACGTACTAGATACAGACAAAGAGGACATCACACCTAAGGCGATACTATCCCTGGATGCTATGAAAGCATTTGACAGGTTGGAATGGTCGTTTCTATGGGCAGTATTGGAAAGGATGGGGTTAGGAAAAGGTTTCATTGATATGATTAAAGTACTATACAAGGACCCATCGGCCAGGATTACAACAGGCACATTCATCTCCGATATCTTTCCGGTATCACGCTCAGCCAGACAAGGTTGCCCTCTTAGTCCCGGACTATTCGATCTATCATTAGAACCTTTAGCACAATTTATAAGACAATCCCAACACATAGAACCAATAGTAATCAAGGGCACACATCATAAAATTAGTTTATATGCGGACGACGTAATATTGTTCATGCAAAACCCCAACAACACATTGCCGCTTATACTCAAGTTGATAGAGAACTTTGGTGATTTATCGGGATTTAAAATAAATTGGCCTAAGTCGGCTTTTCTTCCTCTTAACACCAGTGCAAAAAAAGAGACAACCCTCCCAGGTGCGATACCCATGGTCAAACATTTCAGATGCTTGGGTGTGGAAATATTTCCCACCATAAGACAAACGGTGAAGCACAATTACACAAAAATACAGAACAAAATCAAGGACGACCTGGACAGGTGGGCAAAACTTAAAAACTCAGTACAGGCAAGGGTATCAATAGTTAAGATGGATGTATTACCAAGAATCAATTTCTTCAGCTCAATGCTTCCGTTACCTCCTCCAGAGGGCTACTGGAAAAGATTACAAACCTCCACATACAAATTTATTTGGAATAACAAACCACCTCGCATAAAAAGATCCACCGCACAGAGAAATAAAGCAGACGGTGGCATGGCAGTCCCAGATTTTTTACAATATTTTAATGCCTTCACATTAAGACCATTGAAGAAGATATGGTTTGACCCCGAGGCTTTGGTATCTTGGAGAAAATTAGAAGAAAACATAGTAGCCCCACAGAGATTGAAAGACATAGCATACACTAAACTTTCAATCAAGCATTGTGAGCGAGAATTTGGCCCAATAATAACCCATGCAATCAGGACATGGCGGGAAACACAAAGGAAATTTCCTAACCCTCAAGTATGGCATAATCACACTCCCATATTCAATAACAATGCTCTCTTAATGGGAAAACGACCTATAAGATTCCCTATATGGGAAGAAAGAGGCATACACTCATTAGGGGATATTTTTAATAACAAGGGCCTCTGTAGTTATGTCGAAATATGCATAAAGTTTAACCTCACCGAGTCCACATGGCTTTTTTACATACAGTTACGACTTTGTATGAGATCTCACGGTGTTCCATTACACATACCAATTGAACACCACAGATACCACAAATTTTTCTATGAAAGAGATACATTGGGAGGTTTTGTATCAGGTTTTTATTATCAATTACTAACGTCCTCGTATGAAACCCTTCAACTAGACAATGTCTGGAGGAGGGATATACCAGACCTGGAAAATGACTTTGATTGGCAAGGAGCCTGGGCAAATGTCCGACTTACATCAAGGAACCCGGATCATCAACAAATCAATCTGAACTATATTCACAGGACATACTTGACTCCTATAAGGCTGTGCAAAATGGGGCTTATACAAGACTCCAAATGCTCCCAATGTACAAATGGGGACGAAGGAACATTTATGCACATGTATTGGGACTGCCCACCAGTTAAGGCATTCTGGAAAGATGTGTCCCAACAATTATCAATACTCGTATTTTGGAATATACCTGTACACCCCGCGGTATTGCTATTGAATGATGTTTTTGAGTTTGCAGTGAATCCACAACTAAAAAGATTGGTTTTATCGGGTATCACAGTAGCTAAAAAACTGATCGCATCACGTTGGTTTCAACCGGAAAAAATGTGCCGGAAAGTGTGGTTTCTTACATATCTCGATGTGATATATCAAGAAATATCTACAGCAAGAATTCTGGGGCTCAATGAATCCAAAATGTCAATGTGGTTAGAAGTGGTGGAGAGAATAAAAGCTAGCCTATAATGGTGGTGTCTGGTTAGGAGTGAGGGATAATGGAGGTACTATCCAAGAGGGGGTCCGGGAGGGGGGGGTTTGAGCTGGAGCATATGTGTGTAGGGTTTTAGAAAATAGGTATTAGGGGTATATTATATACTAACATTTATATAATTGTAACTTCGCTGGATATACACTGTATACGGTTAAAATGTTATTATTGACTATTTTTGTTTTATCCTGTTTCTGTACTTGCATATATTTTAACCACCTTTACTGAAAGTTTCATTATACATTGTGTGTTGAGTACTGACTTTTAATAAGTTTTGTTTTGCAATAATAAAAAAATTAAAAAAAAAAAAAAAAAAAAAAAGAATAAAAAATTTAAAAGGAAAAAGTGGCTACCTGTGTTTTGAGCTACAGAATAATGTGAATGTTGGGCGGCTGGGTGGCGCAGCGGACTAAGCGCTCGTCACCAACGCGTGAGACACTGGTATCGAATCCGGCTGTCAGCGGTGCCTCCGGCTTGGCCGGCTGTCATACTGGCTCAATTGGCAGAGTCAGCGGGAGGGAAGCCGGTGGGGTGGTATTCTGGTCGTTGTAAACAGCGACTCCTACAGGTCGGTCAGGGCACCTGCACAGCGAGGAAGGGAGATGGTGAGGGTAGTGTGAGCCTCCCACACGTTACACCTCACCAATGAGAGTCCGCGCTGGCAGGTGAAAAGAAGTGGCTGGCTGACTCCGCATGTATCGGAGGGGACATGTGATAGTATCTATCAACCCTCCCTAGACCGACCAGTGGGGGGGCACATGCGAGCAACGACCAGGAAGGGGAGGGGGGAATTGGCATAAAGACTAAAATTGGGATGGGAGAAAAACACAGAAAAACAAAAGGAGAAAAAGTGGATAAAAAAAAAGAATAATGTGAATGTTGGAAAAGAAAGGAGTCAAAGTCCACTGGAATAAGTGGGTGCAGCTAGTTATTCAGGGCCAATAGTTCACAACATTCTCATTCCGTTCCGTGCATTTATGAAATATTACATTATATACAGAGCTCCTCGACTTTAGCTGCAAGCTGTTGTTTTCCAACCAACTTAGTCGTGAGGTGAAAGTAATGGAATTTTTTAATAGAAACCTCCTCCAATCACTTTAAAACAACTGACCCATAGTGACCAGTTTTGCCGAGACTCGTGTTTAAAGGGGCACTTCACCAAAAAACAATGCTGATTCATTTTGCACATTATCTCACATGCATCCAAAAACTCTAAACAGTTTTGCTCACTGTTCATTTAGTTATTAAGAGTAAATTAGTTTGAACATGGCCACCAGTGATGTCCTCCTGGACATTGAATCCCTGTGTTGTGTTAATTACAGCTCAATGAAATGATAAGGCAGCAGTCCCTATAAGACACAGTGTTGCTATTTTTCCATCTGCATCATTTCACGGAGCTGTAATTAACACAAAGTAATTAACACAAGGATTCATTGTCCCCAATGACATCACTGGTGGCCATATTCAAACTAATTTACTCTCAATAACTCAAACTAAATGAATGTGCAAAACTGTTTCGTTTTTGGACGTGTGTTAGATTATGTGCAAAATAAATCAGCATTGTTTTTTGGTGAAAAAAACTTTAAACATGAGTCTACATGAGTAAACATGAGTAAACATGGTTACTATATGGGTCCGTTGTTTTAAAGTGATTGCCACCTGTGATGTCAGTGCCCCTTTAATGGTTATCCAATTTAACGTACTGCATTGAGGCTGCACGTGAAAATTGCTTAGAGTAAGTACTGTGATCGATCGATCACTAATAGAGACATTACACGAAAAGTTAAAGGTTTGTTGGCTTGTCTCCAGGAGGACACAGTGCCTTAATCTGTAGCTAACATTGTATTGCACTATCTCAGGACTTTAGCATGTCTATGTTATGTCTATTTTATTACCTGTTTATTATGTCTATTTTATAATTTAGTATTATTGCACAATCAAAGCGGGCATGGCCACCCACATGTCACTGTATGCCCTGGTATGTATGTGACAAATAAACCTCTTGAATCTTGAATCTTGAGGTTTACAACATGGCAGTCTCTTTAAATGCTGTTGCCTCACTAATGGCTCGTCTGTTTCTTTTCAGTCTGAAATGGATTGTCTGGGCCTGACTAACAGTGTGTGATGTGCATTTTATATGACTTACCTTACAAATAAAGTGTCATGGTAGTTTGATGGTAATTGTAGTTTTACTGTGGTAATGGCCATTGTATAAATATAAATAAAGGTCATGTATCACCATGGTACCAATCTTGTTCTTAGTTAATACCATGGTATAATCTAATTTAAACCGTGATAGTAATGGTAATATCATGGTATTGCCATAATTTAAAATTTAAAATAAGCAAGGAGGCTATAGAAGACGTGTATTGTAAGTTATGACGAGACGCTCACCAGGGGAACAGGCTGCTTGCAGAGCTAGCAAGCAACACAACACTCTCATTTCATCACAGTTTGTGTAACAGCAGAGTTCTGTGTCGTCCAAAATGCTGAGATTCACCCGTTTCTGGTGTAACCAGGTGTGATTCGTGCTGACTGTGCTTCACTCTTTGGTAAATCGAAGAAACGCACCGTCTTATCCCTCCAAACGGGCTTAAGGTAGAGACTTTCTACGGTATCGATGTTGATGCCCATCTATTACGTGCAGTACTTCAGAAAAATATTGTATAAATATAATATAAAGTACTTTGCCTTGGAAACATTCATCTGTCAATCTACAGGGAGATTGAAAAATCCATATCACTTTACTGTAACACAGTGGGGGGGGGGGGGGGGGGGGGGCTCCGTTCAATCTACAAACATTTTTGGAAGTGTGTGGAAGTCGGACACGGCTCCCATGGATGGATTATATCCCATGATATAACATATTTTTTTTACCCTGACAAAACCTAAAACCAGCCCACAGATACTCCACCTCCCCTACGCCGCTCCGCGTGAACACTTAAGGTAACGCACTTGCGTTCAGCTTTTCGTTCAGCGTTTCTCTGATTGACCACACGCCCACGTGACCCCCTTATCCGCGCCCTGCCGCTCTGTGTGTTGCGCCGCGTTGCAGCGCGCGGCAGAGCGGCAGAGCGAGTGACGCGTCTCTACTTCAAGAGTGGATATATGTTGCAATCTGTTAAATAAAGTTTTCATTCATTCATTCATTGTCCTTGTGTTACATAAAACCCATCTGTGGCCTCGTGCAGAGGAAGGTGGTAAATACATGTTAAGATATTCAAAATCGTCACAGCAGTATAGTGCGTTTATACTTCAGAAGTATGATATTTGCGTGAACAATTAATGTTGCAATCTGTTAAATAAAGTTTTCATTCATTCATTCATTGTCCTTGTGTTACATAAAACCCATCTGTGGCCTCGTGCAGAGGAAGGTGGTAAATACATGTTAAGATATTCAAAATCGTCACAACAGTATAGTTTGTTTATACTTCAGAAGTATGATATTTAAACATGGTCCCCAAAATGAATGGAAGCGAATGAGGAGCCTGACACCTGCGTGGAATGGGGGTGTTGCAGCGTTGGGGATGTTTAAAAAATATAATTTAATATATAATATAATATAATAATTTGTGCTTCAGCTACCTTCAGTTACCTTAAGTGTTCACGCATCCCCTCCACCACCACCTCCCCCTCCACCACCCAATTTGAACACTTTAATCTAGAAACGTCAAGGATTTACTGTTCAGGGTTATTCTCCTGGGTATTGCTGGTCTAAACTGTAAATTATTACAACCATCAGGACAGGTAGCCTACAGTATACATTTGTATATTTCTTCTAAAGTCCAACAATACATAATATTTAGATAAGCAAACAAACTCCAAATAATGTCTAACATTTAATTGAAATTGAATTTGGCCTGCTGCTGAATTTGGCTGGTCTATAAACAATACAATTATATTTAAATAAACACACACCAGGGCCCTGTTTCTTGTACGTGGTTCAACTAAGTCGATCAAGATGTCATTATCCAGCTTCAGTTAACCCGATGTTTGAAGCCGGGATTTTCCTGTTCCACGAAGGTGGATTCAGTCTCGTTAACTCAAGCCAGACTTGCGACTCAGGCTAAATGCGCGCGACCGCTTTAGGTGAAAAGCCAGCACGTATCGATGGCAGAGATCCTGATTCTCTAACGGCATTGATTGATTAATTGATTTAAGACTTTATTGACAGATTGCAATACGGCTCAATCGCCTCGCCGACAAGTTAAATGCGTTATCTATAGGCTAATTTTAAGTCCCTCATTACCTCAATCAATCAGATTATATTTCTTTAAACTTGCCTGCTGGATTGAATAATCAAATGAGATCTTGCTAGCGAAAATAATTAGTTAACTGTTATACAGAATTACGATACGGCTCTCTTACCCATTGATTGATGTATAGTCAATCTTTAACTTATCTCCAATGTGGTCTAACGGGTTGTTCTTTTGACTTTCACACAGACGACCGGGGTTCGAGACCCTAGTCGTCTCCTTCCTTTTGCAATATAGGAATAATTCAATTTGGTGCACGTTGAGAGCTATATAAAGAATGACATCCTCAATGCATGTAGATTTATAATATTTTAACTTAAAACCAGGCTACTTTGGCGTATAATCATTAATATTATATTCAAAAAAATCATATTGGAAACACCGGATTTTGAACCCCAGTCGCTGGGTTGGCAGGCTTGAGCACTACCGCTGCACCACTGTGCCAGATGGGATAAATTCATTGTTTATACATTAATGAACGAGAGACCCGTGTTTAGAATATCCTTTGTTTTGAATGAAGTTTATCTCTTTATCCTCATTCATTAATGTGACGTCAACGGCTCATTCAATTTCTCAAATCCGTCAAACAGCGCATCTCATCAGACATCTTAATCCCAGTTACAATTAAAATAACCACATAATGTGTACATCGCACGAGCGAGCGCCACCGTCGCCACGGTATATATAACGTGCATTATTTAGGACAAAGTGAATTTAGTATCAGCATTTTGGGTCTATTTTACATTTCAAAAGCCCCCTCTGGAAGAATGGAGCACAAAAACGTAATTCAGAATGGTATAATGCAGATCGTAGACTGTGGGAATAGTTTCAGGAAACGGGCTGTCACTTCTTTGCGGGGGCGTGGCTGTGCTTCATCCGGCTAACTTGAACTTAAACTCTGCTTTCGACCAGGCTCAAACTTTTGGATCTGTTGTCATGGTGATTTGGAGAATCCACGTACAGGGAACCGGAAAGTCCGGCTAACTCAGTTATCCAGTTAAAGTTATCCGGCTAACTCAGTTATCCAGGTACAAGAAACAGGGCCCAGGTATTGCATGTATTTGCACATGTCAATCATAGGTTCTGAAATGCATACAATCCAAAAACAGCTGCTGGACACAATAACCACATAACCACATAACCACACACACACACACACACACACACACACACACACACACACACACACACACACACACACACACACACACACACACACACACACACACACACACACACACACACACACACACACACACACAGTGTAATCAATGGTGCAGGTGAGGGTCTGTATGCCCTATCAGTTATATATATATATATATATATATATATATATATATATATATATATATATATATATATATATATATATATATATATATATATATATATATATATACGTTACAATGAATATGGGCAATACATAATTGTAATATATACTATGATATGAATAAAGTAAAGTAAACAGTATACACAGGTGCAGTATGCACAAGGTATCCTAATTGGCATGAGATACGTCATACGTTATACATTGTAGTCTGTGCAGGTTTGGTGGTAAGAGTCAGACACACTTTAGTGGTCAGACATTCCTAGTAGTTCTCGAGTAAAAAAGGTACTTTTGACGATCAGAGCAGGAGATGACGGGGCTCAGTGTTCCATTTCATTATGGTCGAACGATTCAGTCAGTTCTCTACTGGAGAGGATATTATGAACACGACGGTCACACCGAAGTGTGAATGTGAAAGTATCATCTTCATGAATTTTTGCCATGTTTTCTATGCTAAATCTTTTTCTTCAAGGTACCTAGTAACTGCATGGGTTCAGATAAATGTAGTGGAGTAAACAGTACAATTCCCATTGAAATGTAGTGGAGTAAAAGTATAAAGTTCCCTCAAATGAAAATACTCAGTACAGTACTTGAGTAAATACATACTTTTGACGATGACAGCAGGAGATGACAGGGCTTGATGTTTAGCACATGGACTGTTGAACATTTCATTATGGTCGAACGATTCGGTCAGTCCTCTCTACTGGAGAGAGATATCATGAACACAACGGTGTTGTGCGCATCGACGTGTCCCCGAGAGCAGGCACTGAATGTAAATGTCAACATCCATACCCCTGATGACGGATCTGATCCAATTGACAACTGAAAGGAGTCTTTGTGTCTCTCATGGGTAGAATGTCGAAGGCCTACGTGAGACAAATCATGTTGGGGAAATATGTCTGAGGCAATGCATCAAGTGCTTCGAGGAGTGATGGAAAGGCCCTGTCCGGTTGAGAACTGGGTCAGCAGGAAGAGTAACAATGTTCATCAAACAGTGTTGAAACTTGGGGCGCTGCAGTGTTGAGTGCATAGTAGTAGAGACATGTTAGTATAGTAGGTAGTAATATAGGCAAGGAAGATTAATTAGTGGAAGAGTGCATGATAGTAGAAGACGCTAGAGTAGGGCTGGGGCGATATGACAATATTAAATAAATATCGGGTACAGTTCTTTAACGATACACTTTTTAAACGTATCGTGGATATCGTGCTGTTTCTCACAATCCCTCATGTCAGTTTCTAAGCCGCCGCGGCTGAGATGAGACGAGTTACTTTGGCGCAGCGCTTTACTCTCGTCTCTCCCTCACAGAAAAAAAATGCACAGCCACACACTCGCCCCAACTTACATACTCACATACATGCACACACACACACACACACCCAGAGACGGAGAGGCAGCGCCACTGGTTTGTTTGGAGGAAACAGGGAACAGGGATACGAGAGCGTGAGAGAAGTGGAGAGAGTTGAGCTAGTTTAAACGTTAGCCCTACGTGTTTTATTCTGAAACGGCAATGGAATATGCAGGCACCGAGGCGGATTAACTGGTAGTAGCCTCACGTTCTAACCGTTAGCATTGCGGCTAGCATTAATAAGGCTAATAAGGCACTGGATTCATAGCTTGATAGCTAGCATTGTCGCGTTGAAGATGATGTCACGGCGCCCCAGCTACACTGACGGGGGGGGGGGGGGGGGGGGGCGTGGACCGTCTTTATATCTATCTATGGGTGGTACTACCGAGTCGAGTAGACCATGCAGCTTATGGAAAAGCGGCATAAGAGAATACTTCAGTTTCATGCAATTAAAACGTAAATATATATATGATGATGATGCACACACACCTTTACAGTGTTTTGTTTACCAGTAGGATGTTATAACATTGCTGATAATAAAAATGATTATTATTTTCTCACAGTAGTGTGTGTGTATTTTTGGCTAAAGTGGATAGAAAACACTGTGCAAAAGTATTAGGCACCCAAGAGTTTTTATATAAATTGTATTTGATGTTAATAAATTTTTTTGTATTAGTTTGTCTGTAGACTACTCTTTTAGATTTTTTGAAACTTTTAATAAAATTATTTTTGAAAAGCATGTTCATGGTTTAATGCAGACATATGTTGCAGGGACTATTTTAATCGTCATGTTGGCGTGACTGTATGCTTCAAAGGGTTAAATCAAGCATTTTTAAGTGCTTTAGAGGAAATGTCAAAATATCGTGATGTATATCGTGTATCGTGACCTAGCCAAAAAATATTGTGATATCATTTAGAGGCCATATCGCCCAGCCCTACGCTAGAGTCTCAGTACAATCTGGCCATGACTGACTCTGCAGAGTACGAGTGTAGCGTGATGAATCCTGCGTTGTGTCTGGTGTGAGGTGGACGTAGACACTCAGACAATGGTACCCAGTTGATGATGTTTATTGCCTGTTAATCACAACAGCACGCACACAAGACACGACGGCGTTATTGGCCATTATCAGCGTGCACTCCACCTCTGGCTCTCATGCTGCACATACACAAAGAGCGCCGCACGCGCACATTTAGAACAGCGCGCCGGCTACAGTTACAACCATTATATACATTTGCTCCGTGCAAGCTAGCTTCAGTAACAACATACGAAACAACATGAAATAAAAGACAGTGTGTAAACATTAGTTAAACCAAAGTAAATACAAAAACAGCGGTTCATACCTGTTAATCACAACAGCACGCACACAAGACACGACAGCGTTATTGGCCATTATCAGCGTGCACTCCACCTGATATTGCCAAACAGAATGCCGAGTTTAGTACACGAACGTACTGTTGCTGTTTTACACAGGCGAATTAATGTCATTGCACAACAAGGCATTTCAATAGCAAAACAAGTTATACAAAGCATTTAAATCCCATATTAAGTAAACGAACGCTCATACCTCTGGCTCTCATGCTGCACATACACAAAGAGAACGGAAGCTGGCGCCAGCATGCCTCTCGTTCTCAAGCCGGCTAAACCATTTTGTGCCTTAGTTGAAAGTATTTACAATACACCAATTGTTCAATGGAAAGATATCTTATCTTCTCTAAACCCATTATAAAGGACCCAAACGGTATTTCGTTTGTGGAATTGGTAACTCAATGTGAGGGAATTAATATACAGTAGTAAACCAGACACCCCTCCAAAACCTAGAATGGACTCGGTGCACGTTGGTCCACGTTGATCCAATGTGCGGTTTGTTTCTTTCGACTCATGAACTCTCTCTCTTCGAGATGGGCGGCGGCCTCTATCTACAAAGAATTTGACTCTACCAGTAACAGGGTCCTGGCACTGTTTGTCGTACAATTCCTCATGAGTGAGGACAGGCAATGGGCTCTGTCCCATGGACACCAACCTTTCTAGCTGCTGCACGTGAGAGACTGCTCTCATAGCTGCGCCATCCTCCCAACAGCGATGTGTGTGGAGTACAGCAGATACCTCTTCACGAGATATGCTCCCACTGTCACTACCCACCTCACCACTGGCCTTAAGGGAACTCTGAATGGACAATCCTAGGCCCTTCCTCCTCACCTCTGGTTCCTCACAGGTAAGACGGAACATGTTCTGCACGTCATCCACCTCTAAACCTCTAGCCTCCCTCAACAAGACATCATACGAGGTCCTTGTCAGCCTGTGCATCACCCTAGGTTTAGCAAACGGCTCCCTGCTCAGTGCATCAGCTACTGTATTTTTAGGCCCAGGAATGTACTGAATGTCAAAATCAAAAGGTGCCAGCTTCGCCACCCATCTCTGCTCGCATGCATCGAGTTTTGGCTTTGTGAGGATGTACTTAAGGGGATTATTGTCTGTCCACACTGTAAATTTATGTCCTCGCAGCCAATGGCTAAACTTGTCGTGTATAGCCCATTTCATGGCGAGAAACTCAAGCCTATGAGCGGGATATTTAGACTGAGCATGATTCAGAGATTTACTAGCAAAAGCTATGGGCCTGGCTGTGCTACACCCTTCCTGCACTTGTGAAAGCACAGACAATAAAAATGGCTGAGAAAAGTCAGGGTGAGCCAACAGAGTTTGTCCCACCAATGCGGCTTTTAACGCCTCAAAGGCCTCCCTACACTCCACAGTCCAGTCTGGGCAGCTCTCTTGCTTTTTACTTTGCCTCTCCGTGGCTTCTTCACACCCGTGGTCAACTGAAACAGTGGTCTTGCAACTACAGAGCAGTTCTCAATGTAATGCTGATAATACACCATCATTCCTAAAAATGACCGGATCTTATTGGCAGACGGGGTGACCCCATCCGACTCCATAATATCGCTCTCTGTCACACCCACTATCGCCTGCACCTTATCGGGGTCTGTGGCTATCCCCTCCCGAGAAACAATGTGTCCCAAAAACTTCAGTGACTTTCTCAGAAACTGACAATTAGATGGAGACAACTTCAGGTTGTGTTCTCGTAAACGCTGAAATACCATCTCCAGCCTCTGCAAGCTCTCTTCTTCCGACTTGCCAAAGACCAGAAGGTCATCTAAGTAACAAAGAAGGCTCAGTGAGTTCTGATCACCAAAGATTGTGAGCATCATTCTCATGAACGTAGCTGGACTGTTACACAGCCCCTGGGGCATACGGTTATATTCATGTAAACCGAGAGGAGAGGAAAACGCAGTGTATTTCTTATCATCCTCATGCAGTGGGACATTGTAATACCCGGATGTCAAATCCATGGAACTGAAAAAGGCATTGCCTCCCAACGCTGCAAGTACATCTGCTTGATGAGGTAATGGATGTGCATCTTTCACGGTACGAGCGTTTAACCACCTGAAATCTGTGCACAATCTCAATTCCCCATTCTTTTTCCAGCAAAGAACAAGGGGGGAGGCATACTCACTACTCGACTTCCTAATTATCTCCCTGTCCTCCATCTCGTTCAGAGTCTCTCTCAACTTCTGGTAATGGGCGGGGGAGAGCCTCCGGTAAGGTAACCGGAAGGGCCGATCGTCAGTCAGTCGGATACGGTGACAGAAGCCACCAGCCTCACCACAATCCAACCGGTGTCTAGAAAACACATCCTCATAGTTCTCAATTAAATCAGTCAGTCTCTCTTTCCAGACTGATGAGACCTGACAGTCATCAACTGACAGGTTCTGGAGCCCTAGACTAGCCAGTCTATCGTTCCCCCTAGCTACATTGTCGCTATCACAACTCCTAGCTGTCAGACTGCCGTGAGAGCTGCCACTACTCACTCTACCGGCATTCTGGTGGACTGAAGTGTCCGTATCATTGTCAAAATCTTCTAATGCAATGCATGGATATACGTCAGCCACTTTTGCATTTCTTCTCAAGGTGATAGCCTTGTTAGTCGGATTTATAATCTTGACAGGAAGCCACCCATCCCCCCAGAGAGGTGTAACTACCCTGCCAACTAGTATGTTACGGTGCACACAACGAGAGGCGCTGGGCTCAACGATAACAGTACTTCCCATAGACAGTTTTGTCTTGGGTGGGAGACGACCCCACACTACATGCTCACTCATTGGTTCAAGTGTTACGGCCTGTTTCAACTTGACTGTTCCCACTTTGTCAGGAATTTCCTCCCCCCTCCATCTCTCAAGATTGGCCATGAACCTGATAAACTGACTGTTTTCGTCCTGACATGGTGACTCAGCTTTTCCCAGTATGCGCCAGTAGGCCTCCGTGGATTTGAACTGCCTAATTAAGGGCTTCATCACATTGGTGCCTATAATGAGCTCATCTACCTGACCCTCCACTATTAAGACTGGTACTATGTATTCAAAACCGTAAAGCTTAAGTTTCAGCTCACACGTTCCCACCGGGCTAGTTTGTTTCCCACCACACCCCACAAGAACAACATTGGTGGTCGATATTAGATCACCCGTCACTACTCCTGCCTCCCTCAGCCGAGGAACCACATCAGCGCGCAGAGAAGTAGCCATGGATCCACTATCTAACATCCCCTGTAACTCAACCTTGTCTCCTGTCAATACGGTGGTGAAAAATAAACTGTCACTTTGGGATGTTCTGGTCACATTCTGCATAATTACTGTCTTGTCCTTGGGTGCTGCTTCACAAACAGACGTATATACAGACTGGATATCATCATTGCAATTGGAGGAAAAACCATAGGGGCCCACATTGTCCTCCTTTGAACGAGGGCCGGCTAGTTTTCCTGAGAAGGACCAGCCTGTCTCTGACCAGGGGGCTGTCTAGGAGTGGTCTGCCCACAATAGATACCAATATGCCCTGGACTCAGACACTTGAAACACAGCCTGTCCGTCCTACAATGCGTCCTAGTATCGTGCTCCGAACTGCCACAAACCTGACATTGTTGAGAAGGTCTGGGGAACTGTCTCCGGGGGCCATTTTGTACATAAGGACCATTTGGTACGTAAGGACCATTTTGTACCGACTGAGTGTTGTTGCCTAACGCCATTTCTAACACTCTCAGCACCCTCTCCATTGTGTTATTCTCAGCTACAGGCGTCAGCTGCTCTAGCTCTGGGCTACTGACAGCCACTGGGGGCGCGCTTTGTTCGTGATTAACAACCACCCTCTCCTGTGATGACTCAATGGCGACCACTTGTTGTGTCAACCGACCTCGACTCGCTCTATGTTCTCTCAAGTATTCATCCAAATGTCCCTGCACCTCACCTGCTGTCCACTCACGAGATGGCTCACTTTTGAACACTAAGGACAGCTCCTTATCGGGGCAGTGACGGATGAACATGAGAACTAGATGCTTGCTCAGGCTAGTCTGGGATTCCCCCGTGCTAAGAAGACACTGCTCTGTGGCTTCTGCTGCTTTGTTAAGCCTAATCCAATAGTCAAGAGGATTCTCGCTTGCATATGGTTTGACTGCATAAAAGTCAGCTAATGGAAGTTCTGAATGAATAATATCACCAAAATGTTGTCTCAAAATGCTAAAGATAACACCCACTTCACTGTCAGTTGAGTTGCTACGCAGCCATACTTTGGTAACGTCCCGGGCCCTCCCCATTAGCTTGTTCATAACCTCTTCAACTTGTTCAGCTCCAGTACAGTTATTTTTCTTTCTGAGATACGTCCTCATGAGTTCCTCCCACTCAAAAACAGAGTACTTATCTGTGCTATCACCTCTAAAATAGGGTGGGGCATTTGCATCTGAACGTAACACGAGATTCATTTTGGATGCATCAATCACAGTATTCCCACATTGGTCAGGTTGGAACGTCTGTCGGGGATTTTGAGAAGCTAAAACAGGTGAAATCCCCGTAATTGTGTTCTGCATTAACGTCACTCTAATAGCTTCCCCTATTTCGGACCCAATGGATCTTATCAAATTGGCCATTTGACTGGGGGATGTCTCAACACTAGTGTTGTTGATTTCACTAGTTGAGGGAACAACCGGCGTGAAAAGTAACTGTTGGGCAGTTCCCTCTACGTGACCCTCTACCCTCCTCCTTTCAGGGCTAGAGGAGCCTGAACCATTTTGACTCCCCGGGGTAGACTGCATAACCGGTGTGTAGTCGAGAACCCCTCTCCCCACAGTAATCCCTCTCCCCACAGTCAAGTCCCTTGTAGGAGTGTTTCCTGCATTCAAAGTCATTTTCAATCTTCAAATGGTGCTTTCACCTTTTTACTCTTCAGTGTGTTCTGGGTAACACACTTGAAATAAATAAACTTGATTAGAGACTTTTTTTTAAAGGATTCAGTGCTCTCCAGCCCCCTCAGGAACAGACCTCAGGACTCGGCGGCGAATGCAGCGTCCCCGTGGCTAGGTCGCGCCAGCAGCACCACGCGTCTAGGCCGCACCTGAAGCCTCCACGTCTCCCCAGCTACACCGGTGGTCGGCCTCTGCTGACCCGTTGATCCGGTTGTCTCGGCACCAGTTGTAGCGTGATGAATCCTGCGTTGTGTCTGGTGTGAGGTGGACGTAGACACTCAGACAATGGTACCCAGTTGATGATGTTTATTGCCTGTTAATCACAACAGCACGCACACAAGACACGACGGCATTATTGGCCATTATCAGCGTGCACTCCACCTCTGGCTCTCATGCTGCACATACACAAAGAGCGCCGCACGCGCACATTTAGAACAGCGCGCCGGCTACAGTTACAACCATTATATACATTTGCTCCGTGCAAGCTAGCTTCAGTAACAACATATGAAACAACATGAAATAAAAGACAGTGTGTAAACATTAGTTAAACCAAAGTAAATACAAAAACAGCGGTTCATACCTGTTAATCACAACAGCACGCACACAAGACACGACGGCGTTATTGGCCATTATCAGCGTGCACTCCACCTGATATTGCCAAACAGAATGCCGAGTTTAGTACACGAACGTACTGTTGCTGTTTTACACAGGCGAATTAATGTCATTGCACAACAAGGCATTTCAATAGCAAAACAAGTTATACAAAGCATTTAAATCCCATATTAAGTAAACGAACGCTCATACCTCTGGCTCTCATGCTGCACATACACAAAGAGAACGGAAGCTGGCGCCAGCATGCCTCTCGTTCTCAAGCCGGCTAAACCATTTTGTGCCTTAGTTGAAAGTATTTACAATACACCAATTGTTCAATGGAAAGATATCTTATCTTCTCTAAACCCATTATAAAGGACCCAAACGGTATTTCGTTTGTGGAATTGGTAACTCAATGTGAGGGAATTAATATACAGTAGTAAACCAGACACCCCTCCAAAACCTAGAATGGACTCGGTGCACGTTGGTCCACGTTGATCCACTTTTGTTCCTTCAAAATAAGAGTGTTTCTGTTTTGACCCACATATTTAAGATAAAAGATACCAGTTTCTGTCCATGATACTAGCATAACCACTTCACTCTGCTACACGAGCGGACATTGAAACAAGCCGTCGCTCTCCAGGGCCAACATCTCGGAGCTCATGATGAGACACTATGTGGAATCACTGTACAGATGGAGCAAATTATCACCGCTCTATCGACCATCACCCTCAGGCTCAACTCTGGTCCGACCGCCTCTACTTCGCATCTGGTTAGTAACTTACCGGCCCCGCCAGCTATCTCTACCCTGGAGCCACACATCCCACCACCAGCAAACTATTGATACACCTGCCGACAGTTTCTCACCCAGTGCATGCTAGCCTTTAACGCTCAACCCACTAGTGTTTCATACCAGCGGCCATCAGGCTCCACAACAGTGGGCAGCGACTAGCAGCCTCCAGGCTCCACAACAGGGGGCAGCGACAGCGACTGCTACCAGACATTGACCTGGGACTTATAGGAACCCAAGGAGGACAACCTACACTACCCTACCTTAGGCTTACTGCACCCTATGTGGACACTGTGAATAATGTGAATATTCCTCAGCTAGTCAGATAGTAAATTA
>NC_140168.1:27178206-27283206 GCF_963971535.1 Notolepis coatsorum | reverse complement strand
TACTGCTGCAGGATGGCATTTAGCGGCGGCCAGTGTTGTGGCTCAGCTGGCTACTTTCCTATCCAAGATGGCGTCGGGTTGTAGGTCTTTGGGTCCAACCGACACTATGAACGTGATTCATGTTTGTGGTGTTATAGAGATCTTGACTCAGTCGCAAGCTATAACTGCGGGGAGGATTCGGATGCTATCGACTTTGGTTGTTAGGCATGTTTGGTTGGAGCAGTCTCCTCTTGGGGAAGAGGATAGGTTTTCTCTCCTCACGACTCCTTTTTCCACAGATAGTCTTTTTGGGCGTTCTGTGGAGGCGCAGGCGGTTTTTGATTCGGGTCCTACACCGCCTCACGCTGTGCAGCCAGGGGTGGGAGCACGGTCTCGTCAACGACTGTGGCGAGATCCTCGACAGGCGGCCATGTTTCCCCCGCCAGTGGTGCCCTGGTTGGAGAATCGACAGGGTTTCGCAAGGCTTCCTGCGCGCGATGCTGCAGTTGAGAAACACACCTGACCCCGACTGCAACCTCTCGCCAGTGCAGATCATCTTCGGCCGCCCCCTTTGGGGCTCGCTCTCCTTTGTGAACCGCCTCGAGAAGTTTTCAAACCCGCATATCCGCCTGCTGTGGCGCGAGGCATGGGCGGCAAAGGAGGACGCCCTTCGGACCTGTATGTCCCGTACCACAGAGTCTCTGGGGACTCACTCAAGACCGCTCCGCCCATTGGCACTCGGCGAGAGAGTATTTCTCTAGAACCAGCAGGGCCCAAGCCCTCACAAATGGGACAGGTCAGGTGTGGTGGTGGAGTCATTGGGCCACGACCAGTATCGGGTCAGGGTCGACGGTTCGGGACGTCTGACATTGCGCAACCGGCGTTTCCATCAGCAGTCGGCTGCGCCGTCGCCGCCACCTACTGCCCTGGGACATCTGCCCCCACCCGTTGTGCCCACCCTGGCCCCCACCCGTCAGCCCCCGCCCGCGATGCCCCAGGGGTTTGCTCAGCAGCCGGCTGATGGGCCCCGCGATGCGGCTATGGGCGCCTTCCCTACGGCGCCTGCTGATGAGGCGGCCTCTGACGTCACCGCTCCTGCCGGTGCCTTCCTGGGCACGCCGATCCCGGTGCCACGGTCACCACCGACGCTGCCCCTGCCTACTCGGCCGGGCCGCGTGAAGAGGCCGCCTGCACGTTACGAGCCCGAGTCCGGCAGCTGGATACAGGATTTAGACCGTTAATCTATTCCGACCCTTAGCTTTCCGGTCTGGGGGGGATGAAGAGTTTATCGCCGGCCACTAGAGGGCAGCGTCTTACCAGTATCCAACCGGATATGCCTTGCACTGCGCTGTTATTGCTGAGCGGCCATCTTAGTTCTCATTCTTCACTTCGCCTCCTGCAGAGACGTTCGTTCACGCATTCATGTGAGATGCTTGATGCACCATTACTGTTCATACATATTATATATTATATTATATATTCATTATATAGATATATATATATTTATGTGTTACTATAGTGTTATTGTGTATTCATGATATACGTTGTCAGCTGACTGTGCTGTCTGTGTCTGTTTCAGGGTGTCTTCATCTTTGTCTTTTATTAAATACTGAAACTGACATTGAGGAGTGTGTTTCTTCACATTTATATTAAACAATACAGAATATACAGCACTTCTTGGGGTCTGTAGGGTGAGCACTTATTCCCTCCCCCCTGAACATTTATGGAGATGTATGGGCCTTTTAAGTCAGTGATAAAAGTGTCTTTCAAGGATAAGTGAGCTCCTGCACTGATTATTATAGTTCAATATTCAATATTTGATCACCAAAACCCCCCAAAAATCATAAAAAGGGGGCCCCCCGCCCGAAAAGGGCCCTTAAAAATCACGCTCGATTAATATATACACACAAGTGTAGTGCCCTTTTCAGCCTTTGAGCACTTGCCCCTCTAAAGTCCTGTGCACGTCCCTGCAGCTCATTATAGTAATATTCCACAATTATTACAGTTGATAGTAATAATGGCACACATACATTTCACACCGACATGCACATTTGATGATACATGCAGGACTTGTCTTGAGACAGCGTATGTGTATCACCGCTGCCATTTCCACGGCACGGAGTCCATGCTCTTTTCCATTCGCTTAATTTTGCAACACGCGTCAACATTTGTTGGTTAGTTATAGTAGGGTGACCACCAGATCTTCTAAATCTCAAACCGGGACACTTAGTCTATGTCACACACACACACACACACACACACACACACACACACACACACACACACACACACACACACACACACACACACACACACACACACACACACACACACACACACACACACACACACACACACACACACATAATGCCCGGTCTCGCCTCAGTCAGCTCGCATGGATCAGCTGTAGTTTCCAGTGGGCTATTAGTCCTCAAAACTATTATTTTAAATGGGACATGTTTTTATTTCTCAGATGTCGCTCTGGATACTAGGACACCTGCTGTAGCTTGAAATTGGAATGTCTGGTCACCCCATAAAAATAAATGGGTAGAGTTTGGATCACGTAGCAAACAGACAATGCCAGAAAATAGTTGGTACCCAAAACAGTGGTCACTAGGACTGATTTTCAGGACTCAACTTGGACCTGAGCACTGATGACTCGGACTTGGACATGGACTCGAGCATTGACTGCATTCTGACTCGGAAGGTACAGTTATTTATACATTTTCTTTTTTGTTATAGGCCCTAATCATTTGGCATAAGATATTGATGCCTATATTAATACCGTAACATTATTTAATTTTGTGCAAGGGCACACACGTGTGTTCCACCTACTGTACATGCGGATTCACGTCAATACCATATCTGTGGAGTGGACTCAACCTTGATGACTTGGACTCGGACTCGGACTCGGGCTTGTATTTGGTGACTCGGACTTGAACTCGGACTCGAACACTAGGGACTCGAGACTCGACTCGGACTACAACACTGTCACTAGCTACCAGCAGGCCCTTCACATCACACTCTGCACCTGTCCTCCGACAACCTCGACCCCTGCGAACCCTCTGCCCGTCAGCACCATGTGAACTTTGATTGATTGATTGGTAACTTTATTAACAGATTGCAGAATGGGTACAATACAGTACAGCTCAATACTAACAACTGCTAAGAGGATGAAGACCAGAAAAATACTTCCGTCTTGTTTACATATGGCCGGGTCCTCCATTTTCAAGTCATCAAGACATTTATGACATACAAGATAATTGCAGCCACCCGTAGAACACGTATTAAGCCTTATGGTCCCCCTATAGGGGGACCCTGCTTTTCTTTATCATAAATCGATCAATAAAGACCGTATTAGAGCTCCAATTATCATATCATCGGGTATCATTGGAAAGCCACACTCATTGGCTACAACCCTGTGCAAAGATTTTCGAGATCGCCAAATGATTGACGGAGCTAGAGCCCCGGGAGTCGGGGGTGGTAATGTGTACTTTTGCGTACTTTGGGGCACGCCTCACATATCGGCATGTAACTCGAGAACTGCTAAACGGATTTTGTCACCTGAAAGGGCAATCGACAGGCAACAAATAGGGCTTTAATTCTATCTATATATATTGTATTAAAAGAAATGCACACCCGAGCCACTGGAGGTCGGCAAAGAATCGTCCATGTGGGCCCGTGGTTGTTAAGAGGTCAATGTTTTTAAATATTTTTTTTGTAGCCAAGAGTAAAGACCATAACCCTATCAAAAACAGTAGTCAAATTGTATATTTTCATTTTTACCAATGTTTTATTTCTTTTATTTTTATTTTTAAACATAACATAAATTTAGACAAACAAGCATTAAGTTAATATCCTAAGTAAATCACAGGATTAAACATTTCAAATCAATATAAATGTAGTTTACGGGATATATATACCTAACTGCCCCGTTTCAAATGCCTCCTTAAGACCCACCTTTTCTCTCTGGCTTTCGACACCATCTTATTGTCTTACTGTGTTGTTGTTGTATTGTTTTGTTACTGTGTCCTTTGCTTTTAAATATTTTTTTTAAGTACTCTGATCTATTTAAATTTGTATTGCGGCCTATATTTACCTAATGTGTTCTTCTCTGTTTTGGTACTTTTTTTTTTTTTTTTTTTTTTTTTAGTGCTGCTTATAGTTTTTAATATGCTCCCTCTGTACAGCACTTTGTGCCCCTGTGGCTGTTAAAGCGCTTTATAAATAAAGTTGGATTGGATTGGATTGGAATACTTGCAATCCAATCCAATACATACATATGCTCTTGCTCGCTCTCCCCCCTCCCCGGACCCCCACTTGGATAATCCATCCATTTTCATTAGTTTCTAACCAGGAACTACAATTCATATGCTAGCTTTTATTCTCTCCACCACTTCTAACCAAATTGCAATGTTAGTTTCACTGATACCTAAAATTCTTGCTGTAGATATCTCTAGATAAATCACATCGAGATAGGTAAGTGTTACGTTCTGGACACCGACCTCGGTCGGTGACCACCCACATTCCTGGCATATGTCACTGGGCTTGTCACCTGTCATTTCCCTGTCAATTAGTGCTGTCACTTAGGGGTGGTTCCTGATTGGCTGTCACGGGGGTGTGTGTGGAATGTTGGTGTTTTGTCTCTATGTAACATACCTCTCTTCTGCTTGTCCATTGTCAGGTCTTCACTAATTGCGTTCGGGGATAACGCGGACGGTTCTACTCTGGACCTCCAATAAGCTCCCATTTACCTTATTTTACACTTGTGCTATTAGCACTTGTTCTCTCTTAGAATTTACTCTGTGTTCTTACTATTAAAGTCGAACCTGTTCAAGAGTAAACACTCTCTGTCTCTGTGATTGCCTTCACCCATTGGAATTCACCTACCTGCATTCTGACAGAAGACCTGACCATCAGAATTCCATGGAGGCCATCATGGAGATGCTCCGGACGCAGGGAGCAGCCCAGACACGGATGGAGGAACATCAGCAGCTGGTCAGCGCCGAGTTAATCCGACTCAATGGGGTCGTCGGATCATCCCAAGCGGTGGCGCAGTTGGTGTTGGCCACAGCCCGACAAGCCCAAGAAGGAGTGGCTGGTGTTCAGTCGGCGGCGGGAGAAGCAGCGCTCCACGCAGAGGAGAGTCGGGGGGTGTTCGGGGTCCAGGAGCGGTCCCGCGAACCACATCTGCAGGCGCCCGCTCGCTATGACGGATCACCGGATGGTTGTCGGGAATTCATCACCCAGTGTCTACTCGTTTTCCGGCTGCAACCACGATCATTTCCATCGGAGACAGCGCAGGTAGCGTATATTATCACACTGCTCACCGGTCAAGCTCTCTCCTGGGCTACGGCGGAATTAGAGGCAGGGGCGATAATCTGCGACAGTCTGGACGCCTTTACCCGGGAATTGAGAAGAGTATTCGATACTTCCCGGGTACTCTCGATCTTCGAGGCTGGTGGTCGTCTTCTCGACTGCCGGCAGGGCCTCCGCACGGTCGCAGCTTATGCTATCAATTTTCGGATCTTGGCTCGGGAGACAGCTTGGGCGGAGAACGTCTGCGTGGTTCTGTTCGTCAGGGGACTCTCAGCGCGGATGCGAGATGCTCTCTCCGCGTGTGAGATCCCCGAGCAGCTGGAAGTGCTGATCAACACCACCATCAAGATGGATAATCGGCACCGGGAGAGGGAGAAGGAGCATGTCAACAACACCCAGTCCCAGGTATGTTTTCCTGCTTCTCCTGGTGTTGATAATTCCATGCATTACACGAGTGGGCCACTGGGTGATGAATCCATGCAGCTTGGAGCGCTGTCGCTCTCGGACGACGAGAGGCAGCGCTTCATCAAAGAGCGACGCTGCTTCCGGTGCGGCCGCACCGGTCACCGCTTCGGCAGCTGTCGGGTCCAGGCGGTATCGGCTCGGCGCCAATCGGGGATGGAAGGTGCGCCGTCGGGCTTCGAAAAGGCGCCAGCAGGTGGGCTCATTCCTGCCAAAACCACGGATTCTCGTACATTTTTTGAGGTGGCGATCAACTGTGGGGGTGACATTAGGGGAACTAAGGCTCTCATTGACTCAGGGGCGGCGGGCAATTTTATTCACGTGGGATTGGTGAAGGAGTGCGGAACCCCAGTGGAGGATTTAGGGGTTCCCTTACCAGTTTATGCCCTGGACGGTCGGCCTCTGGGCAGTGGGAGCGTCACCCAGCGCACAGTTCCCTTACACATCCGGGTGGAGGGTGGGGAGTGGGAATGGGTTACATTTTTTGTCATCTTTTCCCCCTATTCTGTCATGGTGTTGGGTCATCCCTGGTTGTCGTCATGTGTTCGTGTCATTAATTGGAGCACGGGCGAACTCTCAACGGCGGCCGACGTCAAGTCGATCGTCAGCGGGAGTTTGCCCAAACCCTTGTCTCCCCCCCCCTCTTCTCTTTTGTCTCCTCCCTCTTTCTCCAGGATGGTGGGGAGCGTGGCAGATTCTGATCTACCCTCTAATCCCGATTTAATAGGGGTGCCTGAGATCTATTGTGACCTGGCGGACGTTTTTAGCAAGACGCGTGCTAAAGCACTTCCGCCGGACTGTCCCATTAATCTTCTACCCGGTACCTCCCCGCCTCGTGGGCGAATGTTCTCTCTCTCACGCCCCGAAACCTTGGCCATGAACACCTACATAGAGGAGGCATTGCTTGCGGGGCACATACGCCCTTCCACTTCCCCTGCCGGCGCTGGCTTCTTTTTTGTTGATAAAAAGGATGGGGATCAGCGCCCATGCATTGATTATAGGGGATTGAATGACGTTTCCATCAAGAACCGATATCCTTTACCCCTCATGGACACGGCCTTTGAGTGCTTACAGGGGGCACAGGTCTTTTCTAAACTTGACTTACGTAATGCATACAACCTGGTCAGGATTAGAGAGGGAGACGAGTGGAAGACTGCATTTAACACACCCAATGGGCACTATGAGTATTTGGTCATGCCCTTTGGTTTGGCTAATGCTCCGGCAGTCTTCCAAGCCCTGGTTAACGACGTGCTGCGAGACTTGATTGGGGTGTCGGTGTTTGTCTACTTAGATGATATCCTGATTTTTTCTCGCGATATGGTGCAACACCAAATGCACGTTCGGGAGGTGCTAGACCGTCTCCTCAAGCATCAACTATTCGTTAAGGCTGAGAAGTGTGTGTTTCACACGGACACCGTGTCCTTCCTGGGCTTTGTGTTGACGAAGGGCGATCTGCGCATGGATCCAGCCAAGGTGAGTGCAGTTTTGGACTGGCCACGGCCTTCGTTGCTCAAGGGGTTACAACGGTTTTTGGGCTTTGCAAATTTTTACAGGCGCTTTATTCGCAATTTTAGCGCCTTAGCCAATCCCTTAACAGCTCTCACTAAGGCCTCTCTCCCTGGCTTTGAATGGTCGCCTAGGGCTGAGTCGGCCTTCTGCGATCTTAAACGTCGTTTTACATCCGCTCCTGTATTGATCCGCCATGACGCGGAGGTTCCGTTCATTGTGGAGGTGGATGCCTCTGACGTCGCGGTGGGGGGGGTGCTCTCTCAGAGATGCTTTTTTTCTCGCCGTCTGTCACCAGCCGAGCGTAATTACGACGTGGGTAATCGGGAGTTATTGGCGATCAAATTGGCACTGGAGGAGTGGAGACATTGGTTGGAGGGTGCGGCACATCCTTTCATTATTTGGACTGATCATAAGAACTTGGCTTACATCGAAGGGGCTAAACGCCTTAACGCTCGCCAGGCCAGGTGGACGTTGTTCTTCACACGATTTCGATATACCATCTCCTATAGACCCGGCTCCAAGAATATCAAACCTGACGCGTTGTCGCGCCAGTTTGATCTTCCTGGGCGGGAGGAGCAGCCCCATCCCATTATTCCACCGGCCTTGATTTTGGCACCAGTGTCTTGGGGCATAGAGAAGGTGGTAAGGTCGGCGCTAACGCGGGAGCCCGATCCTGGTGGGGGTCCTCCGGGACGGTCGTATGTTCCCAAGGTGGCGCGCTCACGCTTGCTACAGTGGGCACATGCGTCATCCCTCACCAGCCACCCAGGGGCAACCAGGACCCTGGAATTTATCCGTAGGAGGTTCTGGTGGCCGACAGTGGAGGGGGATACGCATTCCTTTGTGGCGGCCTGTCCGGTGTGCGCACGTAGTAAGACCTCTCGACGGGCACCGGCGGGTCTCCTCCGACCACTTCCTATTCCTAAACGACCCTGGTCACACATATCTCTGGACTTTATTTCTGGTCTTCCCCTTTCGGACGGATTCACCACCATCTTGGTGGTGGTGGATCGGTTCTCTAATGCGGCTCACTTTGTCCCTCTCCCCAAGCTTCCTTCGGCCCGGGAGACTGCTGATTTAATTATACAGCATGTCTTTCGGGTCCACGGGCTGCCAGTAGATATCGTGTCGGACCGGGGTCCTCAGTTCGCCTCCAGGTTCTGGAAGGCGTTTGCCGCCGGCCTCGGCGCCTCTGTCAGTCTGTCGTCTGGGTTCCATCCACAGTCGAACGGGCAGACAGAGAGGGTCAACCAGGATTTGGAGGGGGTCTTGAGGTGTTACGTTGCCGGTAGTCCGGCAACGTGGAGTAGGAGGTTGGCTTGGGCTGAGTACGCGCATAATACCCTTCTCTCCTCTTCTACCGGTATGTCTCCCTTTCAGTGCCAGTATGGTTTTCAACCTCCTCTGTTTCCCGAGCAGGAGCAGGAGGCGGAGGTGCCCTCGGCCCAGGCACATGTGGCTCGCCGTCGCAGGACGTGGAAACAGGTTCGGAAGGCGCTACAGAAGGTTTCGGTTAGTACCCAACGGCAGGCTAACCGTAAGCGTCGTCCGGCTCCAGTTTACCGTCCAGGGCAGCGGGTTTGGCTTTCCACCCGGGATCTCCCTCTCCGGGTGGAATCCAAGAAGCTGGCTCCTCGCTTTATAGGACCATTTAAAGTGATTCATCGGGTTAATCCAGTGGCTTACAAGCTACGACTTCCGAGCTCTATGAGGGTTCATCCGACGTTTCATGTGTCCCTGTTGAAGCCATTCCTCTCATCGCCCTTGGCCCCGCCACTGCCTGTGGTTCCTCCGCCCCGGTTTATTGGCGGTCAACCCATTTACACGGTGCGGAGGATACTGGGTTGTAGGCGGAGGGGTAGGGGGTTTCAGTTCTTGGTGGATTGGGAGGGGTACGGGATAGAAGAGCGTTCTTGGGTGCCTCAAAGGGATATTTTAGATCCCAGCCTGATCGTTGATTTCCGGCGGCTGAATCCCGAGGCTCCTAGGTGAACGTCTGGTGCCGTTCGTCGGGGGAGGGTACTGTTACGTTCTGGACACCGACCTCGGTCGGTGACCACCCACATTCCTGGCATATGTCACTGGGCTTGTCACCTGTCATTTCCCTGTCAATTAGTGCTGTCACTTAGGGGTGGTTCCTGATTGGCTGTCACAGGGGTGTGTGTGGAATGTTGGTGTTTTGTCTCTATGTAACATACCTCTCTTCTGCTTGTCCATTGTCAGGTCTTCACTAATTGCGTTCGGGGATAACGCGGACGGTTCTACTCTGGACCTCCAATAAGCTCCCATTTACCTTATTTTACACTTGTGCTATTAGCACTTGTTCTCTCTTAGAATTTACTCTGTGTTCTTACTATTAAAGTCGAACCTGTTCAAGAGTAAACACTCTCTGTCTCTGTGATTGCCTTCACCCATTGGAATTCACCTACCTGCATTCTGACAGGTAAGAATCCATACCTTCCGGCACATTTTTTCCGGTTGAATCCATCGTGAAGCTATCAGCTTTTTAGCAGCTGTAAGACCGGATAAAACTAGTCTCTTTAGCTGTATAGGGGCTGCATACTGAAAGACATCATTCAACAGCAATACAGAGGGATGTACAGGTATATTCAGAAGTAAGAATTCTGATAATTGCAGGGTCACTTCTTCCCAGAATTTCTTAACAGGTGGGCAATCCCAATACATATGCATAAATGTACCCTCATCACCATTTGTACATAAAGAACATATAGAATCTTGTCTAAGTCCCATTCTGTTCAATCTTATAGGAGTCAGGTATGTCCTGTGAATATAATTAAGATTAATTTGTTGATGATCCGGGTTGCGTGATGCAATTCGAACGTTTGCCCAGACTTCTTACCAATCAAAATCTACTTCCAAATCTGGTATATCCCTCCTCCATACTGAGTCTAGGGGAAGGATTTCATACGAATACGTTAGTAAGTGATGATAAAAATCAGATACGAATCCTCTCGATGTCTCTCTTTCATAAAATAATTTGTGATATCTGTGATGCTCAATTGGTATTTTTAATGGGACTCCATGAGCCTTCAAACAATTTAATAACTGTGCGTAGAAATAATATGTGGAACTGGTGAGGTTAAATTTTTTATGTACTGTATATCATGATAGCTACAAAAACCCCGTTTGTTGAAAACATCTCCCAATGTATGTATGCCCTGCTTTTCCCATTTGGGGTATCTGAGAGGGCGTTTCCCAATAAGGAGTGCATTGTTATTGAATAGGGGAGTATGGGTATGCCAATTATGTTGGTTAGTATATTTTTTTTTGTTTCTCACCATAAACGAATCACATGTGTAATAAGAGGGCCAAATTTCACTTCGCATTGCTTAATTGATAGTTTGGTGTATACTATGTCCTGCAGTCTATGTGGTGCTACTATCTTTTCTTCTACGTTTCTCCAGGATACTGATGCTTGGGAGTCAAACCAGGTTGTCAGTGGTCTTAAAGAGTACGATTTAAAATAGTGGTAAACGTCTGGGAATGCTAATCCACCGTCGGCTTTGTTTCTCTGTGCGGTGAATCTTTTTATTCTTGTAGGTTTATTATTCCAAACAAATTTATATGCGGTGGAGTGTAATTTTTTCCAGTAACCATCAGGAGGGGGTAGCGGTAACATTGGGCTAATGAAGTTGATTCTAGGTAAGACATCCATCTTAACTATTGATACTCGGGCCTGTACTGAATTTTTAAGTTTGGACCACCTGTCAAAGTCGTAATTGATCTTATCTTGGACTTTTGTGTAATTGTACTTCACCGTTTGGTTTATAGTAGGGAATACCTCAACTCCTAGACATCTAAAGTGTTTTACCATTGGTATTTTTCCTGGAAGGAGTATATTCTTTGCAAGGGCGTTAAGTGGTAGGAAGGCCGACTTTGGCCAATTTATCCTAAATCCCGATAGATTGCCAAAGTCATCAATCAACTTGAGAAGATGAGGCATTGATGTGGTAGGGTTTTCCATTAACAATATTACGTCGTCCGCATATAAACTAATATGATGTTGTGTGCCCTTGATTGAGATTGGTTCTATGGATTGGGATTGTCTTATATACTGTGCTAAAGACTCTAATGATAAAGCGAATAGTCCGGGACTAAGAGGGCAACCCTGTCTGGCGAAGCGAGATACCGGAAAAATTCCGGAGGTAATTATACCTGTTGTGATCATGGCCGATGGATCTTTGTATAATACTTTTATCATATCAATGAATCCATTTCCTAACCCCATCCTTTCTAGTACTGCCCATAAATAAGACCATTCCACCCTATCAAAGGCTTTCATCGCATCCAGGGACAGCATTGCTATAGGTGGGTTGACATCCTTGCTGGCATCTAGCACATGTAGTAACCGTCTTATATTATCCGTGATCAAGCGGCCTCTTATGAAGCCAGTCTGATCCGGATGAACTAAAGTTGTCATATGCTTTTGAAGTCTGATGGCTAATACCTTGGAATAAAGCTTGATATCGGTTCCGAGAAGACTCAAGGGTCTATAACTACCGCAATCGGTGGGGTCTTTGTCTTTTTTTAGGAGGACAGTGATAAGTGCAATATTGTCAATCTTATTGAAATTCCCCTCCTTGATTGAGTATAAAATCATATTAAGTAATAGGGGTCCAATTACATCCCAGCATGAGAGGTACAATTCTGGTGGGATCGTCCCTTCCAGGAGCCTTACCAATTTTCATTTCTGATATAGCCTCCCTAAGTTCCTCTAGTGTGATGGGTGTTTCTAATTGTTTAGCGTCTTCCTCTGATAGTTTAGGTAGGTTAATTTTATTAAGATATATATCCATTTTGTTTTGATCGAAGGCCATTTCTGATTTGTACAAGTTGGAGTAAAACTTTTTGAATGTCTCGTTGATTTTTTTGGGGTCTGTAACAAGTCCTTGCTGGGCCTTAATACCAGGGATATCTGCAAATTTTGCGTTGGCTCGTATCTGCATAGCTAGTGGTGACTTGGTTTAGAACCATGAAAGTAATAATGTTGTCTTGTGTTACGTATTAGAAATTCAGATTGTTGTCTTAAAATGGCGTTAATCTCTTTTTTTAACACATCAATTTGAGATTCCAATCGATCCGAGTAGTTGTATTGTAAAGAGGAAATTAACGAAGAGTAAAGCGTTTCCAGCTCTGCCAGTTTTGAGCAACGATTCTTGCGTAGTTTGGAAGAAAAGGTATCCGTGAAAGTCTTGATAAATCCCTTTACCGACATCCATAATATTCTGGGGTCCTGTGTCGATTCCGTATTCTCCCGCAGGAATTCTACAAGTGCTTCTTTGAATTGTGTAGTGAATTCATTGTTTTTCAGCAATTTCGAGTTAAATCGCCATCTTGGGGCCCGGGATGACAGTATACCAAATTATCCTTTTAGTAATAAATAGCAGTGATCTGATAATGCATTGGGAACCATATCCACCTCATATTTATCAAATAGTCTAGGGGATGCAAAAACATAATCTATCCTGGAGAATGTCTTGTGTCTTAAAGATTGACAGGAGTACTTTCGGGTCGTTGGGTTTAGTGATCGCCATAGGTCGTGTACACCTGTATTCTTAGACCAATCCTTTAGTGCATTAGATCCTTTTTCTGCTCATTGGAAATAGTGGGATAAGATTTATCCATCCCGGGATCCCAAATGGCATTAAAATCCGCGCCTATTATAAATGAGTATTCAGGAAGGTTTAACATTTTTCTAGTGAGTGTAGCGTAGAAGTTAGCCTCGTAAAGATTTGGGGCATATGCCACTACCAGCGCTATTTTCCTGCTTCTGTATATAATTTTAGCTATGGTTATCCGACCATCTGTATCAGACCATACGTCCTGCAATTCAATATTCAACTTCCTTTTCACGACTATAGCAACTCCACGGGATCTCGTTCCAAAGGAAGAGTGGCTAATGTTATGGTACATGTTGTCCGCTAGCCTTAATGAAAAAAAAAATATATATATATATATATTTTCATTTTTACCGATGTTTTATATGTTTTATCGGAAATACAAATTTATCGGAAAATGCTAATTATCGTAAAAACCACAAGAAATGACAAAATCCAGATTCAACCCTGCCATTGGAAAGAGGAGCATTTCCCTATCCATAGATGTATGATTTGGCCATAATAAGGTCAAGGTCAAGTTCAAGGTCAAATATGAATTTATAATTAAAGTCGATTATCATTAATTACTGTATCTACAAATCCTTCTGTTTAATCATCTTCCCGTGGTTCATTTGCTTAGATTTTTTGCACACATGATCTCAATAAGGTGGTGAATGAGTTCAGTGAGCATTTTCTCGTGCCCCGTATACATTTTTGATCATCATCATCAAAATCATAAATCAAAATTAATCATAATTAATTTATTCATTACAATTTACTCAGCCTAGTAACAGACACACTATTTCTGACACTGGAAATACATACCCCCAGGTCCCTAGATGTTCCTAGATACCAAGAACATGCAAATTGGCCTTGCAGAAGTGGAGCAATCTTCCACTTACTTAGGCATGTACCTTTAGGGCGAAAACAGTCTACAGATTAACAGGTTAGACAGTCTTATTCATTCTGCCACCTGAAAAGGATCCTATTCGGGTTGGCAAAGTGAAGGTATTCAATTTAGGAGTGAGTTTACACCAAGAGGTTATATTGCAAGGTTTATACCTCATTACACACACACACACATACACACACACACACACACACACACACACACACACACACACACACACACACACACACACACACACACACACACACACACACACACACACACACACACACACACACACACACACACACACACACACACACACACACACACACACACACACAGCAATGTGAATACAGTGGCGTCGCGTGGGTAAAATAACAGGGGAAGCCAAAAAAAAATTATAAAAAAAAAGATTATTCAATATTTTTATTAATAATTTTTTTTTTTTTTTTTTTTTTTTTTTTTTTTTTTAAGTCAAGCAGTCACCATGTACACTACAGTATGGCTCGGCGGCCAGTCAAACGTTATTTTTATTTATTTAACAGATTGCAGAATGGGTACAATACAGTACGGCTCAATACGAATTGAAAATGGGGGACCCTGATGTAAACAAGACGAAAGTCTTTCTCTGGTCTGCATCCCCTTAACAATTGTATGTATTGAGCTGTACTGTACTGTACCCATTCCGCAATCTGTTAATAAAGTTTTCATTCATTCATTCATTCACACACAATTGTATAAGGGGATGCAGACCAGAGAAAGACGTTTGTCTTGTTTACATCAGGGTCATTAATACTGCTGGAGCATTGGTTAATTTTTGGTCCGATTTTTCCTTGCGCGATTTTGCGCGCCGCGTGGGAGCAAATTCGAGACACATATTCGGTTGCAAAAAGGTGTCCCACGGTCTCCTCTATGGCCGTGAATATTTTCACGCGGATCGGAATCACGGCGCGCCCGTGGGACACTTTTCCGTTTCGGCGAGTTTATTCCACGCTTTCTGTTTTCCTTTTCTAAGCATTTTAGGGGCTACATGTGAATCAGTAAAAGTTGCGGGACGCCCAGATGTTTCCACGATAGAAAGCTCGCGTGGATCCCATAATAGGCTCACTTAATACAGCGTTTTTAAAATCACGCGACATTTTCAGGGTCGCGAGCCGACCTTTTCCCCTCGTTTTCGATGATGGAAGTGATTTAGGAAAAGCTTCGGCACGCCGAGAGGTCCCCGTGGATTTAATCTCGCGAGGATCGGGGCAATATTCGGCCCGTGGGAACAGTTACGGGTTAATACAATGTTCAGAGTGCAGAGGGGAAAATATGGCACCTGCCCCGCCTCCAGGTGGAATATTATGCTGAACGTCTTCCTCCCAGCTCCGTTTTAAACTTTTAGGGTGTGGCAAAGTGGCAGTCAGCTCGAATCTGATTGGCTAGGATCGGATTTGGAGTTTGGACTCACTCTATAATGCTGGAAGGCTGGAGAAAGAGACCTACCCACTGCTTCTCTCCTCTGCAGTAGTGAGCACAGTCTGACAGTGTGTTAGAGGGAGTGAGAAGGAGAAGAGGGAGACATAAAAAAAAAAAAAAAAAAAAACACAGATGCACAGATGAAAATGAATGTAAACTATATTAAAAAAAATATATATTTTAATTTTTTTTTTTTTTTTTTTTTACATTTCATATTTCATAATTTGATATGAAATTTATAGGGAGGCATGGCTTCCGTTGGCTTCCACAAGGATTCGCCACTGTGTGAATATTTCAATGAAATCACATTTAACCACGTGATTAAATCCAGAGTGACGAAAATAAATTAGAGTTCATTAATAAGCGTTTAATAAAGAACGTTGCAGTTATAGCGATCTCACAACAGCCACAAGCCACACTCGTCACATTGTTTGCACAGTGCAGTGGCGTAGTTACACTACTACGGGTCCACAGGGACCAGCATCCTGAATTAATTAAAGGATAAATTCACTTTCTTTTATAAGATTAGGATGCTAGCTACTGTGATGCCACTGCTGTGTCTGTTAATTAGGGGCCAAGCACTTTCTTTCTTTCTTTCTTTCTTTCTTTCTTTCTTTCTTTCTTTCTTTCTTTCTTTCTTTCTTTCTTTCTTTCTTTCTTTCTTTCTTTCTTTCTTTCTTTCTTTCTTTCTTTCTTTCTTTCTTTCTTTCTTTCTTTCTTTCTTTCTTTCTTTCTTTCTTTCTTTCTTTCTTTCTTTCTTTCTTTCTTTCTTTCTTTCTTTCTTTCTTTCTTTCTTTCTTTCTTTCTTTCTTTCTTTCTTTCTTTCTTTCTTTCTTTCTTTCTTTCTTTCTTTCTTTCTTTCTTCCGTATTGTGTGTCTATGGCAGCCCATAGAACCGATTGGTAACTTTTTATGGAATGCGGCACAGTGATGGAGGACTATGTCCTGCTATCCACAAAGAAAATGACCCCATGACCTTTCCTCTACCACCACCATTAAGGTCACACTGTAGTCGATGGGAAATAGATTTTTTACACATCCATCCAGCTTTCATATATGAAGCAATCGATCTTCATGGAAATAAAATGACATGGTTAGGCACGGTGGATCTCCCAATTGTATCCCAAAAACGTACATTTTCACCGCTTTTTGAGTTCTGCCCTTATGTGAACCGTTCACACACTAACTCAAAGGAAATTACATTTAATGAGTACACTTTTTAAACATTTCACCATATTTCTATCTATTTATTTCTACAAATTTGCACTACCTCATTTTGCATTTTTACATTTAGTTCTTTTGCATTTTGTACATTTTTGTTTTGTATATTGTATATTTTGTATAGCATTTGGTCTTTACTCTTTTACCTTTTTACTGTGTGAAGCACAATCTCAGGAGGGTCATACAGAACCTTGACCCCTGGAAACATTAATGGGTCTCATTCCCGAAAATGTTTCAAAGATATATTCTGGAAGACTTATCTTGGAACCACTGAGACATAATCAATGGCAAGTTCACTCTGAGTCCTGAACGTGCTGGTAATATGTCTTAAGTGGCTGAAAAGGTCGCACAAATTATATGATCTGATATCTGCTTGGAGAATGGCATTCTGTCTTAAACTCGAAAGCGCGTTCCCGTTCAGTTAATTTGCATACAACGCCTCCAGAGCTCCTTATAAGGCAACTAGTGACGCAGCTGTGTGCAAATGGAATGGCGGAAGTGCTTTGCGAGTCTTGCGAGCCGCGTGATTACGAAATCTAGCGTCAGTCAGTGCCAATCAGAGAGCGTCTCCGAGAAATGCGGCTAGGTTTCGTAATCACGCTTGCACGCCATCAAAACTAGATTAGATTAATGTATTGGCATCATATACAGCTTGCGGTACACCTGCCGCAGCGCGCGAACACACACACACGCGCGCGCGCAGTACTGTATATGAATGAATGAATGAATGAAATATAATATATATAGCCTACGGCGGGCGTAATGAATGAACGCAGTATGGCTTATTATTCCATAATTAAGCCTATAGGCTACTGTTCATTCGTAGGCACACACAAGACTTGTTATGGAATATTAATGCAGTCTATTTCCACCGATTAGCTTTAGTTCTTATTTATTTATCCACTGTCATTTCAGTGTTGGTGTATAGGCTATATAGTGTATTTCAATATAAGTTTAATTGATTAATGATATATTCGAAGGAATGCAGGTTTATAGCTATATCAACCCCCTCCAATGTACAGTAAATGACCAAGTATGTCAATATTCCAATGTACAGTTTCGCTTGTACAGTGTAAGTCTATCCCCCACCCACCCCTCCTACCCAACCTCCTCCAACAGTTTCTACATCAAGTGTACTCTCTTTTCTGGACTCTTTTTGTATCACAAACAGTACTATATTTGCAAATCTGGTATGTCATAAATGTATAGATGTAGCAGTACTGTCTATCTGTGTCATGTGTGTCATATATGTTATGATTAATTGAAAATGGGGGACCCTGATGTAAACAAGACAAAATTCTTTCTCTGGTCTGCATCCCCTTATGTAATTGAGCTGTACTGTACTGTATCCATTCTGCAATCTGTTAATACAGTTTTCAATCAATCAATCAATCAATCAATCAATCAAACAAAGGTCTGTCCCATTGTATACCAATCAATGGGATACATTGCATGTTGACCTGCATTCTTTCAAATGTATATAATTAATCATTAAAACAGATGTGTAACAAATAAGAAATACAAATTCCACAGAAGGCATTAAATAATTATTATTTTCAATCATTTCACAATAATTGCATAATTGTGTTTGAATATCTGAGTAATTAAAGTAATTATACATTTGTCCAAAATAGCTGGTTCAGATATGATTAAGCAGCTGCCCTGTGATCAGATGAATCCATATTATTTATTTTTCCGACATCAAATGTGTAATTTCTTATCGTACAAATATTGTCATATTTATTTTAATTATGATTAAGTAATTAATTCCAAGGAGGCCTGTAGCATTGACGTGAAGGAATCACTATGAGAACACAGTCTGTCAAGTTATAATGAAATTTATATTGAATATAATATAATGAAAGCCCTAATATGTCGTAAATGGGCCGAAATCTGGCTAAGACTAAATTTTATTACATATGATACATGTCAGGTGTAGTCCTACATAAAACGAGCGCTCCTTGCAACCATCTCAGCCACCTTGTAGCTTGCAATAATAAATAATAATAATAAATTGCATTTGTAGTGCACTTTTCGTTCACTAGGATCCCAAAGTGCTACAGGGGTTAAACATAGTTAAAACATTATTAATAATAATAATTAAATTAAATACTAAATAAAAATGTCATACAAAATCAAGCTTTAAAAACATAATATAAACAGAAAATGTAAAACAACAGGAAAAAAAATTTATTACAAGAAATAGCTATGCAATCAAAGGCCTTTTGAAATAAGAATGTTTTCAGGCCTGCTCCAGGCTCTGTGGTGCCCTCAGCTGGATGGGGAGGCTGTTCCACAGTGTGGTGCAGCCGAGCAGAAGGCTCGGTCTCCCATGGTGCAGAGCCTGGTGCTGGGGACCCGAAGGAGCAGGCTACCTGCAGATCTGAGCGTACGGGTGGAGGATTGTGGAGTGAGTGAAGGTGTAGGCCTACATAAAACTAGCGCTCCATGTGACCATACAGTATAGCGTCTCAGCCACCTTGTAGCTTGCACCCAGCTAACAAGCAAAATATGTTTAGTTACCTTTAAAATCCCTTATATATTCTAGCGAACTCGTATCAACTGTATGCAGGAGCTCTGCGTTGCGGCCACGTAAAATAAGTTTGTCGGTTTGTCTTTTATAAGAAAAGGAAAAATCAAAGAAAGTTGCGTCAGGCTTCAAGCAAGTAGTAATTTTTTTTAAAGGTTATTCTGCAAGACGGCAGTCCGTCTTTTACTTTATGCAAATTTACTGAAAATGCCAAGTGCATTAGCTTCTCTTAAGACCAAACAAACCAGACAAACCCTAGAATTTGTTGACGAGGCTTTCCACCTCGTCCTTCCTCCTGAAGTCTGTCTCACTAATGGAAGCCAGTGGATGATCAGAGTTAGTCACAAACAGCTCTGTGGTGGTATGCATGCAAATGCCAGGAATTCTATTTCAGATGAAATTACAGTAATCCTGGTGTAATATGCTGCCGATATGGACAATGAACCTCCTCAGTGTCAGATTGCAGCATTTCTTTCTGCCAAATGAGATTTTAGGCTTTTAGGACTCATGTAATCTTCCCATAAGAATATTGTCCTGCACTCAGCAGCAGTAGATCCACAGCAAGCAAGTATGTTCATAAATATTATAATTACTTTTTCTTTTTACTTTTTTTTCGACGTTTCCACTTAATTCTGCCTTGGTCTAGAACTCTATACAGCTGATTTCAGCAGTACCCATTGTTACATCATAATCAGAATGTTAAATTGTCAAATAAAATAATAATAATAATAAGCATTATTATCATCATAATAATCATACTCATATTCATAATCACAATAACCATAATCTGATCACACACTTGAAAGGGTGAAAAAGGACTAGGTTAAATTACATGGTGATAACAGTAATATAATGATAGCCTGCCCTACGGGAATCGAATGCTTGTTTGTTTGCTCTCTGGGAGTCAAAGATGAATGTTTTACTTTTACTGTATTGAATATCAAAGTCAAAGTCAGCTTTATTTTTGCTTCTCATAATGTGCAGGACATACAGAGAAATTAAATTGCGTTTCCCCCTTCCCACGGTGTATATAAAAAAATATCTAATATATAATAAAGTAACATATAGGACACTATAAACATATTAAGTAACATATGGGACACGATGTACATACACTATACAGGACTATAGTATAAACAGTGGCTATATGCTGTACTTAACAAAAGGACGAAGGAAAAAGAAATGCAGATGACTTGGTTGCCTTCTGAACTAATAGACCTAGCGGGAGTTATTGAGTTACGAAAAAACACTGAACAGGCCGTCTCCTAGTGCTGCGAGATAGAGAAGTTGACTGAAGGTCACATTTGCATACAATTCCTCTATTGACTTCTAACCTCTGTGAGAGAGAGCGGGAGAGAGAGAGAGAGAGAGAGAGAGAGAGAGAGAGAGAGAGAGAGAGAGAGAGAGAGAGAGAGAGAGAGAGAGAGAGAGAGAGAGAGAGAGAGCTCCGAGACGAGAATATCCACACTGACAGCGTAGACTCTGGAGCGACTGGCTGGGAAGCCTGTGGCCTTGTGATGACTCTCAGTCAAGGATCTGTCACATAAACTGTAGCTCATCTTTTCCCTTGACAACGAGCTTTCCCTACAGCGTATTGTTCCAGAAAAAAACAAGTCCTACTCCAATGACCAATGCCAATACGCCAATGAGTCCAGAAAGGGCATGAAAAAAGACATACCGTTCATTCTATTCTTGGGAGTTTCAAATGAACGGTGAGGACAAATGTACCCATTCTCAATGTCTCCTGGGGGTGGGGTGGGGGGGGGGGGGGGGGGAATCACACGTTTAGTGGCTGACGCCGTCCACCTCCGCTTGATACAATTAGAACCTGCCATTGTGGTGAAAAGCCTGAACCTATTATGTCCTATAATTTCCTATAATTCAATTCTCCTTTTTCTCCTTTCCCTGCGAACATACAGTATATTGTCCGTCCTTATATATTCTAGCTAACATTGCTAGTTCTGCTTGTGACAAATAAAACAAAACTTGAAACTGTGTGTGTGTGTGTGTGTGTGTGTGTGTGTGTGTGTGTGTGTGTGTGTGTGTGTGTGTGTGTGTGTGTGTGTGTGTGTGTGTGTGTGTGTGTGTGTGTGTGTGTGTGTGTGTGTGTGTGTGTGTGTGTGTGTGTGTGTGTGTGTGTGTGTGTGTGTGTGTGTGTGTGTGTGTGTGTACGTGTGGGTGTGTGTGTGTGTGTGTGTGTGTATGTGTGTGTGTTTGTGTGTGTGTGTACGTGTGGGTGTGTGTGTGTAACATCTCAGATTTAAGCCTCAACTGCTGTGAAGGAAACATACACAGCAGCAGTTGACCTCGGTCGGCAGTTGACTTGGAGACGTTTGGCGTTGCGTCTGCGTACATACACAGCACATGTCAGGTGTAGGCCTACATAAAACTAGCACTCCTTGCAACCATACAGTATAGTGTCCGTCTACCGCGGTTTCCTCAGTCAGCCACCTAGCTTGCACCCAGCTAACGAGCAAAATATCAGTCTAGTTATCTTCTAAATCCATTAAACAGTATATTTTAGCTTCCGTTGGGCTATTTCTGCTCGTGTCCATGCAGAGCTGTATGCAGGAGCTCTGCTTTGCAGCCATGTAAAAAGAGTCACCGGCCTTGGCTGGTCTTGTTCTATCTATATATTTATTTATGCCGTGAACATGGCAGCGGTGATACACATACGTCTGTCTCAAGACTTAGTCCTGCATGTATCAACAAATGCGCATGTTGGTGTGAAATGTATGTGTGCATTACTATCAACTGTAATAATTGTGGAATATTACTATAATGAGCTGTATGTGTATGAACCAAGCATATGTAATGATGTACCTGTACTTTATTCGTGACAATAAACTACTACTACTACTACTACTACTACTACTACTACTACTACTACTACTACTACTACTACTACGACTACTACTACTACTACTACTACTACTACTACTACTACTACTACTACTACTACTACTACTACTACTACTACTACTACTACTACTACTACTACTACTACTATTTTGACTAATGAAACATTGTCATTTATATTTTCTAAATGAAACTGTCCCCCTCTACAAAGCGGGGCGACAGTGGCTCGGGAAGTAGAGCAGCCACCATGGTACTCCGAAGGTTCCGGGTTCAATTACGGCTCCTCAAGGGCAGCGTGTCGACGCGTCCTTGAGCAAGACACTTAACACCCTAACTGCTCCCGATGAACAGGTTGGACAGCTCGCATGGTCGCCTCCGCCGTCGGTGTTTAGAAGGTGTGAGTGAACGGGTGAACGAGAGGCGTGTGTGAGTCGTAAAGCGATTTGGATAAAAGCGCTCCATAAATGCAGTCCATTTTTGCAAAGCGATCCTGTCCATTAATGTAATCATATACTTCACCTAATAGAACCTGTGCCCCTACCATGGGGTCACGCCCTATAATGAATACGGGTTTCGCACACACACACAGCGATTCCCGGCGGTATTTAGAGTAGGTGATTTATTTGATTGGGGTTCCCCTCTGGCGGTGCCCGCTGCCCTGTACTTGGTCAGAGTTTCCCATTGTGCCGAGCAGATGGGAGTTGCCGCTGTGCTCCTGATGAAATTTCATGCAAGTATATATAATCTCACCCCGTTCTCCACAGCACAGCCTTGACAAACACCTCCTCTGCCACCGTTCCCCTTGTGATGAGACTATATAGACATGGTTTGAAATATCCACATGGCTTACCCTTTTGGGTCCCTCCCCCTGAGCATCATTATCTGAAATGAAATGGAAAGAAATTATAATAATCTAACCCTAACTAACCTTATTGTCATGCACTTGTCCTAATAATATACTAACCTATACACTGTAGCACTCAACACTTTGATGAACATTGTTACTCAGCTGATTGATTTGTGCCCTATATACCTGATGCCTTGTCGTACAGAACTTGTAAGTCGCTTTGGATAAAAGCGTCAGCAAAATGACTAAATGTAAATGAGCAAGGTAAACAATGGTTGGTTGTTCATTGAATCATTCAGAGAAAATAACCGTGTGTTGCATGAATCCATTTGAAGTGAGATTAGATTAGATTCACATGGATTGTCGTCATACAGCACAGATACAGTACAGTACAACGACAAGAAGTTTGGCGTACAACCAGAGTGCAAATGTAACAGTAAAGTGCAATAGTAACATACAATGTACATGAGATTAAACTGGGTATAAAATGTATAAATTAGTACTACTGAGTAATAGTGCCAATCAGATGTATGTACAGAGTTGTAGTATTAATATGTACATTGATACAGGTATAAAGACACCATAGTGGGATGGCCAGCAGCGTAAAGAGTAGGTACAGATAGTATCTAGTGCAGATATGTAAAAATTATTATATGGAGGTATGTACATGCGGTATATACAGCATGGAAAAACTGTGCACATTCGTGGTTAAAGGCGGTCAAGGCTGAGTACTTCAGGACTTACAATCGCCCTCCGAGAGAATTGGGTTGACTTTTATGAATGCAGATACGTATAGGCTGTCCAAAAACAATGTCACAATGCTTCTCCCTCGGGTTCTTCCATCATTCATGGTTCAATTGTCATCCACCTGATTTGTCACGAGCCTGCCATGCAGGCCGGTCAGCTTAACCGTAAAAGCTCTCACAAAAAATACGGCGGGATGATTTCTTTAAACATCGCAGGTCCAATGTTAACCTAGAAAGAGAGTGAGGCACCCCTCATGTATGCATATCCCATTAATCTTGTTATCGTCCCATCCTCCTCCGTATACCTTTAAATATGCATTGAAACGAATGGAGTCATTGAGTATATTTGGCATATAAAAGATATGGGCTCATCATTAAAAACCCATGTAAGCCCTGTAAAGCTGAAGAGAGGTGATTTCATGCTTGACTGCATTGTTTCGTGGGTGCGATACCCCCTCCCCTACACGCACGCACGCACGCACGCACGCACACACACCTTCAGATGCCAACGTCCTTGGTTCTACCTCCCCCATGTGTGGCGCGGTGGGATGGATGTGGTGTCTGAGCTAATGGCGCACAGAGAAGAACACAAGCAGGCTGTGAAAGGGGGTGGCAGAGGGGGAGATCAGGGTGCTCTTGAAGCCTTCCTCTTTTCGCTTCCTCACAATTGATTGATTGATTGAAAATTGTATTAACAGATTTTCAGAATGGGTACAATACAGTACAGCTCAATACACACAATTGTTAAGGAGGGGATGCAGACCAGAGAAAGACTTTCGTCTTGTTTACATCAGGGTCCCCCATTTTCAATTCATCATAACATGTGACATACATGACATACAGATAGACAGTACTGCTACATCTATACATTTATGACATACCAGATTTACAAATACAGTACTGTTTGTGATACAAAAAGAGTCTAAAAAAGAGAGTATATATACATTTGACGAAGAAACTGTACATTGGAGGAGGTTGGGTAGGTGGGGTGGGTAGGTAGGTAGGTGGGGTGGAGGGGGGAGGAAGGTTCACCCCAACACGGAGGCCAGGGTGTAGAAAAGGACAGCGGAAGACGTCCAGCCGCTCCGCGGGGACTATATAAAGTAAACTCAAGACACCCGTGAGCACGCCCAGCATCATATAGATCTCGTCCGCGCGGGGAGAAAGAATAATATGCAGCGAGAGCTATGCGGTAATGACACGAATGTGCCAAGAAATCCCCATAAAGAACATCTGCGATTTCGTAATCATGAAAATTTTTGCCTCTGATTAATGTGGTATTCTTAGGCTCATAGCTCTCCTTAGCAGGACCACCAGGCGAGATGTTCAATCAACTATGCATGACTTGACCTTAATGGATTTCTTTTCACTGGGAGGCTCGTGCTGGTTATTAGAGGAGGCAGCTCATGTGGAACAACCTGGTCCCATTGGGAGGGGAATTACACCGGGTTCTGAGGAAACCCACATTAAAGGCAAGGAGACTTGGAGGAAGTGGCGCTTCCTTTCCTTGGCACCACCTACTACATCTCTCAGTCTTAAATGTGCCATCCGCATCGTTCCGAAAGGAAAATGTTCCTTCTGTGGGTTAATCACATTATAAATCACATTATATGTGTGTGTGTATGTGTATATATTTTATATGTGTGTATGTGTATATGTGTGTGTGTGTGTGTGTATATATATATAATATATATACATGTATGTACTGTATATAATGTACTCCTTTTCTCTTTGCTTAGTTAATGGGTGGTTGGTCACTACAATATTTTGATCAAGGTGTAACTCATGGCCTACTTATTGTATAATAAAGAAAGATTTGGACATTTGCTAAATTATAGTAATAGAGAAAGATTTTACCATGTAATTTTTTCTTTTCTTAAAATTCTGAAATAAACAATGGAATATAGTGCATCCTGTTGTTACTGACTTATAAACCCTGCAGCCTGGCTCTGTGTACCCTGTTTCATTAGCACACATTAGTAAATAAATAGACAAAATGGCCCCCGTGTTGAATTAATTCTCTCCTCCAGCTGTGTACGCTAATTGGGATAATAAGCTGAAAGGTTATCAACACTCCGTGAGGCAATAATTCAAGTACTTACCTGCATCTGTAGACCCCCTCCCCCCCTCCCCACCGATAGGGGGTGAGCATGCATGCCCTTGTGCATGCATGCTGTGAGGTTTTGTCCGCTGCTCACCAACTTTCTCTGTCTTCTTTAAGCCTACTGTTAGGAATTCCCTACTCACTCTCTCTAGCCCCCACCCTCTCGTTCTTTACTCTCAGTGGCCACACCTGTTCGATTATCAATTACCTCTCGCACCTGTGGTGGCAGGCTAATTAGTTCCCCTGTGGGCTTTAAATACCAGGGCGCTTCCCCTCGTTTCGGCGTGGGGTCGTGTTGTAGACATGCCGTATCATATTCTCAAACATCTAGACTCTTTCGGGAGGTCCTCTGTTCTGCCTATGCTGTATTGATTCTCCGGCGTAGAGATGTATGCTCCAGCCTTCGCCTGCTGTCGCCGTTGCCTGAGAGTGGGACTGGTCTGCGCTCCCTAGACTTCCACGGGAGGCATCCCAGTCATCCACTTCAGACCCCCCGCGCAGCTGTCGTCCTGACGCACATCCAGACCAGCGCCCGGCGTGAGACGAGGTGCAAGCTTTGGCCACCCGTCGCCGTTTGCCTGGAGGGAGACATTGTACTGCGCTCTCTAATCCTCTACGGGAGGTATTCCAGTGTTCCACTCCAGACCAGCGCGCCAGATGCGCTCAAGCCTTCGCCACCTGTCGCCGTTTGCCTGGAGGGAGACACTGTACTGCGCTCTCTAATCCTCTACGGGAGGTATTCCAGTGTTCCACTTCAGACCTTCGAGCTTGGCACGCTCTCCCGACCAGCGCGCAGACGCGCATCTCCTAGACCTTCGAGCTTGGCACGCTCTCCCGACCAGCGCGCAGACGCGCATCTCCTAGACCTTCGGGCTTGGCACGCTCTCCAGTCACCAGCGCGCAACGCGCATCTGCAAGGGCTTGGCACGCTCTCCAGTCACCAGCGCGCTACGCGCATCTTCAAGGGCTTGGCACGCTCTCCAGTCTCCAACGCGCATTTTCCAAAGATCCTCGTGCTTGGCACACTCCTCCTCGCAGACGCACCCCGATGCGTCTCTCGGTTCCGACGCGCACACCAAGGTGTGGCGCGCCACTCTGTTCCTCGGCTCCGACAGCGGCTACCCGGTGGACGACACCCTCGCCACCGCCGCTGTTCCAGCACTCTGTTCCTCGGCTCCGACAGCGGCTACCCGGTGGACGACACCCTCGCCACCGCCACTGTTCCAGCACTCTGTTCCTCGGCTCCGACAGCGGCTACCCGGTGGACGACACCCTCGCCACCGCCACTGTTCCAGCACTCTGTTCCTCGGCTCCGACAGCGGCTACCCGGTGGACGACACCCTCGCCACCGCCACTGTTCCAGCACTCTGTTCCTCGGCTCCGACAGTCGGCTACCCGGTGGACGACACCCTCGCCACCGCCACTGTTCCAGCACTCTGTTCCTCGGCTCGGACAGCCAGCCACCCGGTGGCGATGCCCTCGCCCCGCTGCTGTCCCTGTACCATTACGCATACGCCTGGGTGAGTTTTGATTGTGATGTCACTCACCCAGCGTAATGCCTCTTGCCCCCGTTCCCGCTGCTGTTCCCTGTACCATTACGCATACGCCTGGGTGAGTTTTGATTGTGATGTCACTCACCCAGCGTAATGCCTCTTGCCCCCGTTCCCGCTGCTGTTTCCTGTACCTTTACGCATACGCCTGGGTGAGTTTTGATTGTGATGTCACTCACCCAGCGTAATGCCTCTTGCCCCCGTTCCCGCTGCTGTTCCTGTACCATTACGCATACGCCTGGGTGAGTTTTGATTGTGATGTCACTCACCCAGCGTATTGCCTCCTTTAGTTTTCACTTAGTTAGTAGTTTGGACATTTCATCTCCCACTCTGTTTTTGTTCTCACTTAGATAGTATTTTTGGACATTACATCTCCCCCTGTGTGTTTGTCACACGAAGATATTATTACTTTGTTTACTTTGTTTATTTGGACTGTTCTGCATCTGCTCTGTTTGTTCCCTTTGAATATTAACCCTCTCCTCTGTTCTGCAGAGCGGCCCAGATGTTTTCCCACCTGTCCCCAGTTCCTCCCTGTCCCCAGCCCGCCTCCGCGGGTCTCTGTCCCCAGTTCCTCCCTGTTCCCCAGCCCGCCTCCGCGGGCCTCTGTCCCCTCTGTCCCTAGTTCTCCCCTTTCTAGTTCCACCTAGTTCCTGGTCCCAAGTTCTCCCCTTCTAGTTCCACCTAGTTCCTTGTCCCTAGTTCTCCTAGTCCCCAGTTCTCCTGTTCCCTAGCTCTCCTTGTCCCGACTTCTCCTAGTCTCTAGTTCCTCTGTTCCTTTAACCTTCCCCTAGCGTTCCTTTAATGTTTCCCCTAGCGTTCATTAACCTTCCCTTAGTGTTCCCTTTTCCTGCCCGCCTCTTAAAGGCACCTAGTTTTTCCCCTCTTGTTATATTCCTGTATTTGTGTTCTCCCTTAAAGGGACAGTGCCCTTTTTCCCTGTCTCTCAATAAATATCTGTTTCTTGGCAAACCATCATACCTGTCTTGTGTTGTGCGATTGGGGTCGGTTACAAACCATAACAGTACGACCCCACCAAATCGACGACCCCAGCCAGCACAGACGGTGTATGTTGAGTTTGCCTTTTTTTTTCTCTTGTTCCCTCTAGTTCCCCTCTAGCTCCCCTGTTAGCTCCCCTGTTAGCCCTGTTGGCTTCCCTGTTAGCCCAGTTTAGCTCCCCTGTTAGCCTGTTAGCTCCCCTGTTAGCCCTGTTGGCTTCCCTGTTAGCCCTGTTTGACCCCCCTGCAGCTTGTTAGGCCTCTACTACCAGCATGGCCCTTGTAGCTAGCCAGGCCCAAGCAGCTAACCCGGTCCCTCTGCATGGCCTCCACTTTTTTGTGTAGTTTCCCCACTGCTAGGACTGCCCTTTCAGCTAGCAAGGTCAGTTTATCTCCCACTGCTAGGACTGCCCTTTCAGCTAGCAAGGTCAGTATTCCCACTGCTAGGACTGCCCTTTCAGCTTGCATGGTCAGTTTATCCCCACTGCTAGGACTGCCCTTTCAGCTGGCAAGGTCAGTATTCCCACTGCTAGGACTGCCCTTTCAGCTAGCAAGGTCAGTTTATCTCACACAGCTAGGACTGTCCTTCCAGCTAGCTTGTTCTCTCATGCTGGTCCAGCCCTGTCTGCCAGCCTAGCTCCGGCAGCTAGCGCAGCCTCTATGTTAATGTAGCAGTACAGCTGGCATAGGCCCTGTAGCTATCAGTGCCTTGGCAGCTACCCTTTCCCCCTGCTAGCCTAGCTCGGCAGCTAGCGCAGCCTCTATGTTGATGTAGCAGTACAGCTAGCATAGGCCCTGTAGCTATCAGTGCCCTGGCAGCTACCCTTTCCCTCTGCTAGCCTAGCTCGGCAGCTTGCACAGCCTCTATGTTGATGTAGCAGTACAGCTAGCATAGGCCCTGTAGCTATCAGTGCCCTGGCAGCTAACTTTCCCTCTGCTAGCCCTTTCCCGGTGCTACCATGGTTACCCCTTAGCTACCCTGCTTGCCCCTCAGTTCCTCTAGACCAGTTCTCTAGACCAGTTCTCTAGACCAGTTCTCTAGGCCAGTTCTCTAAACCAGTTCTCCTGACCCGGTTCCTCTAGGCCCGGTTTCCTCTAGGCCAGTTCCTCCTGTTGCCCCTCTGCTACCCTAGTTACCCCTCGGCGACCCTGTTTCTTTTGCTAGCCCCACTCTTGTGGTGGCTTCCCCTGCTGGCTTGGCCAGTACCTTTTTGTTTTTGTCTTGTTTTGCCCCCTGCCACTCTGTCTGTATTTGTTTTGGGTCGCCAGGTGGCTCCCGTTGAGGGGGGGGTACTGTGAGGTTTTGTCCGCTGCTCACCAACTTTCTCTGTCTTCTTTAAGCCTACTGTTAGGAATTCCCTACTCACTCTCTCTAGCCCCCACCCTCTCGTTCTTTACTCTCAGTGGCCACACCTGTTCGATTATCAATTACCTCTCGCACCTGTGGTGGCAGGCTAATTAGTTCCCCTGTGGGCTTTAAATACCAGGGCGCTTCCCCTCGTTTCGGCGTGGGGTCGTGTTGTAGACATGCCGTATCATATTCTCAAACATCTAGACTCTTTCGGGAGGTCCTCTGTTCTGCCTATGCTGTATTGATTCTCCGGCGTAGAGATGTATGCTCCAGCCTTCGCCTGCTGTCGCCGTTGCCTGAGAGTGGGACTGGTCTGCGCTCCCTAGACTTCCACGGGAGGCATCCCAGTCATCCACTTCAGACCCCCCGCGCAGCTGTCGTCCTGACGCACATCCAGACCAGCGCCCGGCGTGAGACGAGGTGCAAGCTTTGGCCACCCGTCGCCGTTTGCCTGGAGGGAGACATTGTACTGCGCTCTCTAATCCTCTACGGGAGGTATTCCAGTGTTCCACTCCAGACCAGCGCGCCAGATGCGCTCAAGCCTTCGCCACCTGTCGCCGTTTGCCTGGAGGGAGACACTGTACTGCGCTCTCTAATCCTCTACGGGAGGTATTCCAGTGTTCCACTTCAGACCTTCGAGCTTGGCACGCTCTCCCGACCAGCGCGCAGACGCGCATCTCCTAGACCTTCGAGCTTGGCACGCTCTCCCGACCAGCGCGCAGACGCGCATCTCCTAGACCTTCGGGCTTGGCACGCTCTCCAGTCACCAGCGCGCAACGCGCATCTGCAAGGGCTTGGCACGCTCTCCAGTCACCAGCGCGCTACGCGCATCTTCAAGGGCTTGGCACGCTCTCCAGTCTCCAACGCGCATTTTCCAAAGATCCTCGTGCTTGGCACACTCCTCCTCGCAGACGCACCCCGATGCGTCTCTCGGTTCCGACGCGCACACCAAGGTGTGGCGCGCCACTCTGTTCCTCGGCTCCGACAGCGGCTACCCGGTGGACGACACCCTCGCCACCGCCGCTGTTCCAGCACTCTGTTCCTCGGCTCCGACAGCGGCTACCCGGTGGACGACACCCTCGCCACCGCCACTGTTCCAGCACTCTGTTCCTCGGCTCCGACAGCGGCTACCCGGTGGACGACACCCTCGCCACCGCCACTGTTCCAGCACTCTGTTCCTCGGCTCCGACAGCGGCTACCCGGTGGACGACACCCTCGCCACCGCCACTGTTCCAGCACTCTGTTCCTCGGCTCCGACAGTCGGCTACCCGGTGGACGACACCCTCGCCACCGCCACTGTTCCAGCACTCTGTTCCTCGGCTCGGACAGCCAGCCACCCGGTGGCGATGCCCTCGCCCCGCTGCTGTCCCTGTACCATTACGCATACGCCTGGGTGAGTTTTGATTGTGATGTCACTCACCCAGCGTAATGCCTCTTGCCCCCGTTCCCGCTGCTGTTCCCTGTACCATTACGCATACGCCTGGGTGAGTTTTGATTGTGATGTCACTCACCCAGCGTAATGCCTCTTGCCCCCGTTCCCGCTGCTGTTTCCTGTACCTTTACGCATACGCCTGGGTGAGTTTTGATTGTGATGTCACTCACCCAGCGTAATGCCTCTTGCCCCCGTTCCCGCTGCTGTTCCTGTACCATTACGCATACGCCTGGGTGAGTTTTGATTGTGATGTCACTCACCCAGCGTATTGCCTCCTTTAGTTTTCACTTAGTTAGTAGTTTGGACATTTCATCTCCCACTCTGTTTTTGTTCTCACTTAGATAGTATTTTTGGACATTACATCTCCCCCTGTGTGTTTGTCACACGAAGATATTATTACTTTGTTTACTTTGTTTATTTGGACTGTTCTGCATCTGCTCTGTTTGTTCCCTTTGAATATTAACCCTCTCCTCTGTTCTGCAGAGCGGCCCAGATGTTTTCCCACCTGTCCCCAGTTCCTCCCTGTCCCCAGCCCGCCTCCGCGGGTCTCTGTCCCCAGTTCCTCCCTGTTCCCCAGCCCGCCTCCGCGGGCCTCTGTCCCCTCTGTCCCTAGTTCTCCCCTTTCTAGTTCCACCTAGTTCCTGGTCCCAAGTTCTCCCCTTCTAGTTCCACCTAGTTCCTTGTCCCTAGTTCTCCTAGTCCCCAGTTCTCCTGTTCCCTAGCTCTCCTTGTCCCGACTTCTCCTAGTCTCTAGTTCCTCTGTTCCTTTAACCTTCCCCTAGCGTTCCTTTAATGTTTCCCCTAGCGTTCATTAACCTTCCCTTAGTGTTCCCTTTTCCTGCCCGCCTCTTAAAGGCACCTAGTTTTTCCCCTCTTGTTATATTCCTGTATTTGTGTTCTCCCTTAAAGGGACAGTGCCCTTTTTCCCTGTCTCTCAATAAATATCTGTTTCTTGGCAAACCATCATACCTGTCTTGTGTTGTGCGATTGGGGTCGGTTACAAACCATAACACATGCGTGCGCGCACACACACACACACACACACACACACACACACACACACACACACACACACACACACACACACACACACACACACACACTCTTCCAGCCTAAAGTATTGTCAATTGTGTTTTGACATTCCTCTCGACGCCACCCCCCCCCCCCCCCCCACCCACCCACCAATAGTCCCGCCACAGTACTCGGCTTGGCTGTGAATCGCTGTCGACAGAGGCATCTGTCCAATGAAGAAGATATAGTAATATGATAATGGTGAGACCACACAAAACGAGGAGCAACGTCGTTTAGGAAATGACTCGGACTGCAGCTCAATTGCGTTACATGATATAGAATATAGGGGACTTGCAGGCATCATCCCCATGCCCTACCCACTGTAGGGTAATTATGCACAGACATGGTGCCAATGCATTTATAGCAGCCACATTATTACAGCTGACACCAGGCTCATATCTTCATCACTTATTCAATGGCTGAGGCAATTTTCCAAGAGTCCTCCAGATGGTTGTCAATTTTATGCAAAATGGAAAACGGGATTGAGTCCAGCCAAGGCTCAAATTGATACCTCCTGCAGTCATAGGCATGAATAGTTATTCGAAAGCTTATAGGAAGAAAAGCACGCGGTACAGGGCGGGGGGGGCATGGTTTCATTTCTGTCTGACAAAACTGACAAAGAAAAATACATGTTTTCAGGAGACATCTCACAAGATGCTTTGACAAAACATCCCAGCTATAGCTTTTACACAGCCGTTTATTCCACTTTGATATCCCGTTTCGCGGGTCATTTTGGTGACCATTAGGGCAGCTTTCAGAGACAGGGGGGAGCTGTCTGACGTCCCCGTCTACAGGCGGCGTTTACAACCCGGAGACAAACGTATCATGCTGTGTCAAATTAGCATGTGTCCAAACAACGGCGTGTTTCAGACGCGTCAACAAACGCGCGTCCCGTGGCAGGCAGCGGCGCCCTGTGATTAAAGTGACATTGAAGTCATCACGCGACGGCATGCTTGATAATCTGTATACAAATCTATAGGCAAATTAATAAAAAAGAGATGCTTCACGCGGCATTCTATCACGGTCCCAGTCTCGGTGCGTTTGACACCCTTCTCCCTGGTATACACGCCTGATCGCTTCTTATCAGCTAACATCACACCATTACACTCTGTCATTCTGTCACCATCAACACACACTCTTCACATCTGTTCTTTCAGGAAACCAGAACAACAAATTACTATTATTATTATTTATTTGTTTTTCTTGAGGCAGAGTATAAGGGGGGGGGGGGGGTCTTAAATGTTTCACTCTGTCCTTGTTTACTCATTTAAAGGATAAGGCCGCAATTTATTCTTCGTCAACATAGCCTGTGTAACCAAAACCTCCAATGCATTTCCGCTGCTCTCTCAGTATACTACACAGCTCGCAAACACATATTTCTAGCTTTAAACATCCTAATGTATAATCACAAGAAACAGGGGCATCGTAGTTATTGCAAAATGTACTTCAAACGGCGATGAGCTCCATCGATCCATCGGCGACACCGCGTGTGAACAGAACTGCGCGGTGAACCGAGCGTGCGCATTACACTCTAGTCTCAGGGGAAAACATTACACTATAGTCTCAGGGGAAAACATTACACTCTAGTCTCAGGGGAAAACATTACACTCTGGTCTCAGGGGAAAACATTACACTCTTGTCTCAGGGGAAAACATTACACTCTGGTCTCAGGGGAAAACATTACACTCTGGTCTCAGTGGAAAACATTACACTCTGGTCTCAGGGGAAAACATTACACTCTGGTCTCAGTGGAAAACATTACACTCTGGTCTCAGTCTCAGGGGAAAACATTACACTCTAGTCTCAGGGGAAAACATTACACTCTGGTCTCAGGGGAAAACATTACACTCTGGTCTCAGTGGAAAACATTACACTCTGGTCTCAGTCTCAGGGGAAAACATTACACTCTAGTCTCAGGGGAAAACATTACACTCTGGTCTCAGTGGAAAACATTACACTCTGGTCTCAGTCTCAGGGGAAAACATTACACTCTAGTCTCAGTCTCAGGGGAAAACATTACACTCTAGTCTCAGTCTCAGTGGAAAACATTACACTCTGGTCTCAGGGGAAAACATTACACTCTGGTCTCAGTCTCAGGGGAAAACATTACACTCTTGTCTAAGGGGAAAACATTACACTCTGGTCTCAGGAAAACATTACACTCTAGTCTGTCTCAGGGGAAAACATTACCCTCTAGTCTCAGGGGAAAACATTACCCTCTAGTCTCAGGGGAAAACATTACACTCTAGTCTCAGGGGAAAACATTACACTCTAGTCCGTCTCAGGGGAAAACATTACACTCTAGTCTCAGGAAAACATTACACTCTAGTCTCAGGAAAACATTACACTCTGGTCTCAGGGGAAAACATTACACTCTAGTCTCAGGGGAAAACATTACACTCTGGTCTCAGGAAAACATTACACTCTAGTCTCAGGGGAAAACATTACACTCTAGTCTCAGGGGAAAAAACATTACACTCTGGTCTCAGGGGAAAACATTAGACTCTGGTCTCAGGGGGAAACATTACACTCTGGTCTCAGTCTCAGGGGAAAACATTACACTCTGGTGTCAGTATCAGGGGGAAACATTACACTCTGGTCTCAGTCTCAAAGGAAAACATTACACTCTGGTCTCAGTCTCAGGGGGAAAACATTACACTCTGGTCTCAGTCTCAGGGGAAAACATTACACTCTGGTCTCAGTCTCAGGGGAAAACATTACTCTGGTCTCAGGGGAAAACATTACACTCTGGTCTCAGGGGAACACATTACACTCTGGTCTCAGGGGAAAACATTACACTCTGGTCTCAGGGGAAAACATTACACTCTTGTCTCAGGGGAAACATTACACTCTGGTCTCAGTCTCAGGGGAAAACATTACACTCTTGTCTCAGGGGAAAACATTACACTCTAGTCTCAGGGGAAAACATTACACTCTGGTCTCAGGGGAAACCATTACACTCTGGTCTCAGGGGAAAACATTACACTCTGGTCTCAGGGGAAAACATTACACTCTAGTCTCAGGGGAAACATTACACTCTGGTCTCAGGGGGAAACAACATGTGCATTGCGATGATGAATTATGCTGAGCAAAGTAACAGTGACTTGTTTTAATCCATTTAGTTTTTGTTTGGATACGAGCTACATCTGGTACTGGCTAGATAGTACTGTACTTCGGTCCTGTAAAAAGAAAATGCCTTATCTTTTAAAATAAATATTTTTATTGCACTACAAAATATTTTTCTGCCTGGCGGCTGGTGCATCTACCAACTTCCCCATAGCCTATATACCCATGACAGGGGTAGACCTGCATTCTATTAGCCATTCCATGGAGTCAGCTATGATAATTCTGGAGGAATAATGGGAAAATAATGGCCTGGGAGAATAATGGGAGACGGTACGTGTGTAATATTCCTCTTTTGATTTCACCGGCACTGCACTTAGAGAGCAGCGGGCGGGGCGGGGGGGGGGGGCTCTGCCGAGGGCCAGCGAGGTATACGTATCGACGCAATGACCATAAAAGATGTGGTCCCCCTTTGTTTTGATTTATTAGCCAGTCCTCAACGTAACTGTATCCACATTTGAAAGGTACATATTGGTCACAGCCCACTATCGATTCCTCCGCCGGTTAAATGGATGGCTTTGTTTAGCGCTGAAAAAGTGAGCAATTTTTACCAGCGCTAGCAAGCTGTTTAATAGTCCCAAATCTATATTTCATTAAAATGATGACACATAGCCACCCTAGCCCCTCTCCTAACTCTTGTTCTATTGATCTAGAACCGTTTTGGGCCTCGTAGTGAATAATAAATTGCTCTGGTGGCACTCTTTTAAAGCAGTCACCTTCCATTATACATGTAATGAACCAAAGGGATCGCGCGACGACACAGGGGAGGGTGGGGGTGGGGGGGTATTTAAGGTCACCCCCACCATGAATCTTCTATTGCTATAGAGAGAGAAAAAAAGTATCATAGGAGAATTCGGTCCTCATGATTGTAATGTGTGACGGCGGGATAGCGTCTAGGAATGTTCTGGCACAAGTGCCATAGAGGAAGAGTTGTCGGAGGAACGGAAGAATCAATCACACTTAGCCGCTCATATTCTTCCCGCCATTTTCCGTAGACGACGTCGACGGCACTGCAATCAATTGTGTTTTATCTCTATCACACACACACACAAACAGATGAACACACACAAACATTCTCTCTCTCTCTCTCTCTCTCTCTCTCTCTCTCTCTCTCTCTCTCTCTCTCTCTCTCTTTCCCTCCATCACTTATATATAACATGAACTGTGATAAAGGGCTGGGGGAAAATCCGTTTTTACAGGGGCAGGCACCCGATAATTCGTCATTCATGACAGACAGCTCAACACAGGAATGACCTTTACTGTCTACAGACGCCACGGTAGTGCCGCAGCACGGCGGTGGCCGACGGGGAAAAGGCACCGCTGAACTTTAAAGTGTTTCTGCTTCTGCTTCTTCTTCCCCCCTTTTTTTTTTCACTCTCGCTCAATTAAATTCCAGTAAGGGGCCCAAAGATAGAAACACTAGAATATTCCTGTAATGGGAACCTGTTGCGTTTATGATAAATACTAGACCAATCTGTCCGCGTCTGGAGGGTAAACATGTTTGACATTTGGTGTTTGACCTTATCCCAATCTATTACACCTGGTGTTTCCTGACAGAGATGGATAAGGGTGCTTACCGCTATTTCTCATGGCGTCACATACAATGATGGCGGTTAACAAGGTGTCCTTGTTAGGGTAGAATCCCATTGGTATTTTACATGTTCTGGCAGTGCGGTCGTACCGCGGTGCTAATTATAAACAGGAGCGATGGTGCCGACTGGAGTTGAGAGATGAAGAAAACCAATTTCTCTCTTTTGGTTTGCGTCACTGGTTTATTACTGGGACATCTTTTTTTATCAAGCAATGAATATAATTTCTCAGATGTATGATGTTACCAGTTCTGTTCCCTCGTAAACCTCTCTCAGAATGCTATGTCTTTCTTTCTTTTTTTTGGGGGGGGGGGGGGGGGGGGGGTTATCTGAAAATGCAAACATCTCTCTTGTACAGTTCACGCGCCTAACCCCCCCCCCCCCCCCCCCCGCCCCGTCTGAGAGCACGTTCTGAGGGTCCCCCGCCGCAGTCCCCCGGACCCACGACTTTGATTACAGAAGGGAGCCACGGTCCGGATTAACCAGGTGCAACACGGCGGCTTCCTGTGAATAAATGCATTTTGATTATGAGCAAACATTGCGCTCCTTTGGCCCTCATTATGTAAATCAGGGATTGTATTTTAGGGGAGGGGAGGGGGGGGGGGGGGGGGGGGGGGCAGTGGGAGATTTGTTTGGAGAAGGATTTGGTGCAGACTGCAGTCATATGCTGCTGATTAACGGGCTAATGGCCAGGCGGCAGAGACGGGTGAAGTAATTTCATAGCAATCACTATTCATTACTGAATGAGAGATGAGGACTCAGGACGCTCTCTCCCAACTCCAATGGGCAGCAGAGAGGCAAAGTCGTTGAGTCGTAATAAAAAAGAAATCAGATCATTATTTACCTCTTTAAGTGCACAGAACAGGACCCGGGAATATCATTCAGAGACGTGCACGCGATGCTTTATTTGTTTATTTATTTAAGCGAGAGCATAATTTTTCAGAGACCTAATTGGATTTCTTTCTTTACAGTTCAGACCATCGTAAATTCCTCTTTACCAGGTGAACCGAGGCATAATCAAATTGAATAAACTGACCTAATAGGTATTTCATTTTTTCTTTAAACGCAGTAATGCACTGTTTCACATCACAGGGATGTAGTTGAATAAAACAGAAGGAAAGCTATTTGTTAATGATGTAATTATATTATATTTGTGACCCTTAGGCCAAATGGCACTTACCTAGTAAGTATGTTGTAGTCAATTAAATTGTTATTAGCATTTTAAATCAATGCTAATCAATAGCACTAAAAAAGGAAATCCCACGCAGGACCTTTCAACCGTTTGGCAGAGTAGAATATCCAGAGAAACACTGACTTTCATTAGAATTGCTAATAACTTGCACCTTTACAAAGAAAACATTTCCAGTTTGCCAAACACATGCTCACTTACAATGATCTAAACCAACAACATGTTTATTTTGGTCCACGAAAAAGACACATTTCACTATTCAAATACAAACACATTGCTGAACATCTGTGGGGTGGTCCTTTGGTAAATGGACCGCATTTATATAACGCTTTTTATCCAAAGCACTTTACAACTTGTGCTTCACGTTCACCAATGAACTACCTACTCGTACTAGTTACACTGCTGGACAGTATGACTTACTACCATACTGTCTTTATACCTGTATCACTGTACATATTATACTACAACTCTGTACATACATCTCATTAGTACTACACTCAGTGTAATATTCATGCCTTGAATATATCATTTTACGACAGGCGCGCCAGGCGCACCTCCCTGTTATGTATACCTGCACAAGGGGTCCTGACAGTCAGTTGGCTGCCAGCCGTGGATGGAGTTACACTCATGCTTACCTTTGCAATAAACATCTTAATGTAATCCCCTCGTCCTGAATGATTATTCTCTTTAAATCGAATACGACACTCGGTAGTACTAATTTGTATATTCTGTACCCAATTTAATCACCGGGCACATTGTATATTGCTGTTGCACTTTACGGCTACATTTGCACTGGATGCCAAACTTCGTTCCGTACTGTACTTGTGCTGTATAATGACAATACATTTGAATCTAATCTAATCGGATGTGACCATGAAGGTTCCAACCTGGTCACCGGATAGAACCGGGAACCTTGTGATTACGCCCCCTTTAAGGGTTGGTGGTCTGGTGTAACTGGGAATGACTTGGGTACACACATGTTGTTATTATTACCCAGTGATAACTCATCCAGTGAATCTGCCGTTTGTAGGCCAACGTCTTTGATACATTCTTCAAAAGGCGCCTTTGTGCTTGCCACCCTTAAAGGTGACATTGCAGAAACGAATGTGTTTCTCACAAGGTGACTGTGTGTGGAAAGACACCACAGAACAGGGACTGAATTATTCCTGAAATATTTGAGAACGTCAATTGGAAATTATAGTTTCAGTTCATTGCACCGCAATTCCCATTCAGTCCGAACTGGATTATCCAACATGTTATTTTCCATAATAAAGCAGATCATGTATTACATATCTATATTGTAAGCCCTGACTATTTTGATTTTTTTTTTTATCACCCAGATCTATAGTCTGCATAGCTCTTTAGTATAGGACCTTTGTATAGCTGGACTGGAAGAAGAACACAGATTCTGTGTTCAAGAAAGCCCAGTCTCTGCTTTTTCATTTGTGGAAGCTTAGATCCTTTGACATCAGCAGGTCACTTATTCATGTCTTCTATCAAGGTATCCTTGCTAGTGTCCTTTTTCTGCTGGGGGGGGGGGGGGGCAGCATCACAGTCACTGACAAAAAACGTAGAAATAAAATCATTAAAAAGGCTGGCTCAGTGATTGACCTGCCTGCTGATTCCTTGGAGATCATTATAGCCAAGCGAACTAGGACTAAATTGAACACCATTCTATCTTTTGAAGGCCACCCTCTCTCTGTACAATGTATTTGATGCTCTGCGAAGCTCATTTAGTGATAGGTTTTTGATGCCTCGATGCTCTACTGAGCGATTGAGAAGGTCCTTTGTTCCTGCTGCGGTTACATTCTTTAACGGACACCGCTAGCTCTGTGTTGAGAGAGGCTCTCTTCTTCTCTTCTTTTTACTGTGTTATGTAACTTGTACTGTATGTTATTGTTTCTTGTTTGTGTATTTGCATTCGCTCTGGTGGCAAACCATGTTTCCCCTCTGGGATTAAGAATAAAACCATGCCATACCTATTGAGATGCAGACATGTCAGCCTCTATGCATATCCTCATCTGACATTGCAGTGTCCTCACTGATTGTCATTCTATTGTCGCCGTTCAAGATAACTGAAATATCTCTATAGAATACCTGATACTGCTTAGACAAATTGCATGGACGAGTGTCCCCAATGAATGGTCTCTCAACAGATGCCTCAAGGAATGAAGATTATGTTAAAGGGACACGTCAACATTATGGGAAATGTGATTACCATCTTCTCCAGAGTGAGATAAGAAGATAGATACTGTGTGCCTACAGTGGAAAGCTAGCCCGGGTACGCACCAGCTAGCCCAGCTGTTGGCCAAAAACACCTCTCCCTGGAGTTTTAACCCTTTCACTGCCGCGATACCAAACGGTTAACCCTTTCACTGCGACAATACACAGAAGGTTAACCCTGTAACCGTCGGTAGTGTGATAGTAAAGGGTTAACCTTCTGTTGTGTGGCAGTGAACGGGTTAAATTAGGCTAGTGGTCCGTATCCACTTCCATTCATTTGTAGGCGGGCTTGCAATGTTGAGTTGAAGCAGTAGACATTGAACAGAAGAAGTACAACTTGAGCAGCTTATCTGAGGCACGGCTTTTAGGCTGCCATCATAGAAACAGTGGAACGGCGACCTCGTCACTCCTGGAAACAATGATGAACTGGCGTGCTTGGCTGGTCAGATAGCCGACGGGCACTAGCGGTGGCTGATGGGTCCTCCGGGATCACGCATTGCTGTTCTAGAGGGACGGGATACTGGTCCTATGATTGAGAAAAGAAAAACACACAAACACAATAGAAGCTACCAGGGGTGTAAAGGTACACATATCCGTACCGAACCGTTTCAGTACTGGTATGGTACAGCGGTATGTTAACCACTAACGACCGCCCACCGGGGGCTGTTTTTTTCACAATCTAATATGAAAATTACAAGTCGATTATTCATTTCAATATAGAATATTCATTGACAGCCCTAGAAGTAAAATGTGTTACTGCACACTACATCACCGCTGAGTGGAATATGTAAAGCCAAACTTACCCCCACTGTACCGAAAACCCGTACCGACTTCAAAACCGAGATTTAGTTTTTCCTGAATTTGCGCATGTGCAGGATTCAGCCAGGCTCCTGCTCTTCATGGTGTGAACAGCCAGGCTCCTGCTCTTCATGGTGTGAACAGCCAGGCTCCTGCTCTTAATGGTGTGAACAGCCAGGCTCCTGCTCTTCATGCTATGAACAGCCAGGATCCTGCTCGTAATGGTGTGAACAGCCAGGGTCCTGCTCTACATGGTGTGAACAGCCAGGCTCCTGCTCCTCATGGTGTGAACAGCCAGGCTCCTGCACTTCATGGTGTGAACAGCCAGGCTCCTGCACTTCATGGTGTGAACAGCCAGGCTCCTGCTCCACATGGTGTGAACAGCCAGGCTCCTGCTCTTCATGGTGTGAACAGCCAGGCTCCTGCTCTTCATGGTGTGAACATCCAGGCTCCTGCTCTTCATGGTGTGAACAGCCAGGCTCCTGCTCTTCATGGTGTGAACAGCCAGGCTCCTGCTCCACATGGTGTGAACAGCCAGGCTCCTGCTCTTCATGGTGTGAACAGCCAGGCTCCTGCTCTTCATGGTGTGAACAGCCAGGCTCCTGCTCCACATGGTGTGAACAGCCAGGCTCCTGCTCTTCTAGTGTGAACAGCCAGGCTCCTGCTCTTCTGGTGTGAACAGCCAGGCTCCTGCTCTTCATGGTGTGAACAGCCAGGCTCCTGCTCCACATGGTGTGAACAGCCAGGCTCCTGCTCTTCTGGTGTGAACAGCCAGGCTCCTGCTCTTCATGGTGTGAACAGCCAGGCTCCTGCTCCACATGGTGTGAACAGCCAGGCTCCTGCTCTTCATGGTGTGAACAGCCAGGCTCCTGCTCCACATGGTGTGAACAGCCAGGCTCCTGCTCTTCATGGTGTGAACAGCCAGGCTCCTGCTCCACATGGTGTGAACAGCCAGGCTCCTGCTCTTCATGGTGTGAACAGCCAGGCTCCTGCTCTACATGGTGTGAACAGCCAGGCTCCTGCTCTTCATGGTGTGAACAGCCAGGCTCCTGCTCCACATGGTGTGAACAGCCAGGCGCCTGCTCTTCATGGTGTGAACAGCCAGGCTCCTGCTCTTCATGGTGTGAACAGCCAGGGTCCTGCTCTTCATGGTGTGAACAGCCAGGGTCTCACTGCGCTTCGGCGTCCTGTTTGTTCTCAGGCCTCATGTTGTCATTCAACTGAATTTGTGGTAAGACAAAAACTATATAGCTACTAATCAAACACTGATATGATGTTGGTAGAATAATATGATAGCTCAGGGGCTGGAGTGGTCAGTAATACCTTTCCATGTGCTCATCTAGATGCGGAAGCCATAAGGAAAGGGAGGCAGATGATGGACCCGACGGAGAGGAAAGCAAAATAAAATGACAAAAAGTGGCCCAGAAAGGAAGGAAGCAGGGGGGAAAAACAGAAGGATTATGAGATGTTGACATTTCTGGAACCTTCATGTCATCTTCAAACATGGCGAGGTTGAGGAAGATGTAGACCCCCGCTTGAGGCACCTAGCTGAGGATAACGAGATGCCATTAGGGAAGGAAGGAACACTATGTGACCTTGAATATGGAGGAGGTGGAGGCAATTTCCGTCTACACAGGCAGCACAGCTCCCTGCCCCTGCCAGCGGCTCGTGTGACATGTCATCAGAGCAGGGCCAAATCAGCGTCTCCTTTCCACCTCTCACTCCAAAACGACCACCTTCCACACTGAGAGGTGTCAACCTCAGGATCCTCAATGGCGACGAGCGCTAGCGTCTCTGCAACCCCTCTAATGATGAAGTTCCAACTGTTCCTCCTCCTGAGCCTGCTATATGGGTTGGGGCGATAGTGGCTCGGGGGGGGGGGGGGGGTAGAGCAGTCGTCTGGTAATCCAGAGGTTCTGGTTAGATTCCCGCTCCTCATGGGCAGCGTGTCGAAGTGTCCTTGAGCAAGACACTTAACCCCTAATTGCTCCTGATGAGCAGGTTGGCACCTCGCATGGTCGCTTCCGCCATCGGTGTGAATGTGTGAGTGAATGGGTAAAATGTGAGGAACTAATTGTAAAGAAACAATTGGCTAGATTAAAGGAACGCGCCCAACATTTTGGACATGTCCGCTTCCATTCATTGCAGTCCCGGCGCCATGGGCGGGCATTAGGGGGCCGGGCCCGCCCACTGAGTCAGCTGTGCCCACCCTGGTAATTTTTTTTTTTTTTTTTTTGTCAATCAAAGTAAACTATCCAAATCCTTAGTCGGGGACAGCCCTAGTGGGCACTGATGTCAACAACAACACTACTGAAGCTAGCACGGCACTCTGTGAGAATTCGTTTTCTACCCTCAAGAACGTCTTTACAGAACATCGCCTTATTATGCTTCATCGACGCAACTAAGGCCAATTTAATTCAGTTGGCATTTGAGAAGGACTTAACAAAAAAGTTCAGGAATGAGTGGAGGGGCAGTGTTTTAAGAAGATTTCACTCTGTCCCCAAACACTGCTTGCCGCTCTACTAATGATGGTGAGTAGCCTGTGGAGGAATTTTGTTTGCTTTTTTATGCACCTTATTTTTGTCAGTTCAGTTCAGTTTGTCAGTGAATTCAGAAGTGTTGAATAAATGGAGACTAGAATAGAATAGAATAGAAATGTATTATCCTGAGGGAAATTTGACACTGCAAATCACTCAACATTAAACATTTAGACAGAACAAGTCACAAATAAGAATAACAAAACAAATGGCCTAAGAATAGAATAAAATGAAATAGAATAAAAATAGAATAAAAGATACAGTAAATAAATACACAAAAAATATACTGAACAGTATGTGTAATAATGCACAGTGCTGTTTAAAAAGTAAGAGTCCAGGAAGATGGTAATTGTCACTCTGTGCTCAGTGATGCAGTGAGGCACAGTGATGCATTGTATAGTCTGATGGCTGTCGGAATGAAGGACTTCCTGTGCCGTTCAGTGCTGCATTTAGGTAGTGTGAGCCTATAACATGCTCCTCCTGTCAGCCAAGTCTGTGTATAGTGGGTGGGAGGGGTTTTCCCTGATGGCCTGGAGCTTAGCAAGGTTCCTCCTCTCCGCCACCCTCGCTAGAGTCCAGCTCCACCCCAACCACGCTACTGGCCTTCTTGACCATCTTATCCAGCCTGTTTGTGTCCCCTGCTCTCAGTCCGCTGCCCCAGCAGGTCTGTTATATATATATCCGTTCAGTCTGTTTTTGTATAAGTGAAAGAGAAATTAGATTTTTCAATTGCCTCTCTGCTGTTTAGTTCAGCACCGTGGGCAGCGCCAAGCAAGCCACAGCGCTGCTGTCCCAGCTGAAACGTATAAAAGGGAACCTGTGTTGAAAAACCATTGTGCCCCCCCGAGAACATTTTATGCCCCCCCACTAATTTGTTTCTGCAGCCTGGTCTGATTCATTGTGCTAAGCTAGGCTAACGTGCAGTCAGATAGCTTTCTACTGAACGCACAGAGAGAAAACTGTTATCTATCTTCTTGTCTCTCCCTGGAGAAGACGGTAAGCTAATTTCCCAAAATGTTGGCGTGTTCTTTTAAGGATGCAGCAAGTCTTCTTTGGGCACTACTGCATGATGTGAGAGATGGCAGAAATTCTGAAGTTGTTGTTGTTGTTGTTGTTGTTGTTGTTGTTATAATGATTAAATGGTGTAGAAACCTCTGAGCTCTCAATGACAATGTGTACGCCAGTTGATACTGCTAGCAGGGTATTTTGTACTATTTGTACATCGTCTGGTCACTGAGTGTAATAACAGCAAAAACTAGACTTCCGGTTTGCGACGTTCAGGTGAGCAGCCACATGAAAGAGCTCCCGGTCAATGAATATAAAAAAAAGGAAGTAAAACAATTCAAAACGAAATAAAAAGTGAAGATTCGAGGACAAAAGAAAGAAGGAAGAATGAACACGAGGACAAATGAAAGAAAAGCAACCCCAAATGAAGTAAATACACAGATGTAAAAGACTCAATACGAGGCAATGATGCAACAGGTAGAACAAGCTAGCGGGACGCTGAATGTCAGTGCAGAGAAGCTACAGGCTAACATACGAACTAGCTTACAAGCTAACATAGAAGCTAACCAGGCCACCACGCAGATTGGATTAGGAGCAATGCGGAGCATACAATGTAACACTGAAAAACCCAACAGAGGTGGCAAGGAAGCGTCGGAGGTAAGTAGAAATAAAGAAATTTCAGAAAAAGAAAGGAACCAGGTCCCACCGGCGTGCGGGAGGCGGCGAGGGACACGGCGCAGAGAGGATGGAAGGTGCCGGGAGGGGAAGGAGAGAGGCCTACCGCCTAAGCCTACGCTGACGCGGAGGATGGAGAGGGCGCGCGGATGGACCAGAGCCGGGAGACGAGGACGAGGAGAGGAGGACGGGAGGAGGAAAAGAGGGGACCTGAACTGATTCAAAGCAGATCAACTATGAAGGACGACAAAGGGACACACACGAGAAAGGGGCATGAAGGGACACGGTGATCCAAATAAAGATACAAGACAAAATCAACGTGGGGAAGTATCCAATACAAGCATACACACAGGGGACCTGGGGATGAGAATAGATGCAACAGAGGAAAGATAATTGAACAGTTGCCCCAAGAAGTATAAAACTATAACACCAGAATTTGGAATAATTAACACTATGATTTACAATACACACATTGACAAACGATTTGAAATTTATTTTAAAAAGGGACACACTGATTAGGAACATATTGGGGAATAATACACGATGGACTGGTCTAAAGGAACTACAGGATTACATGTGACACACAATACAAATGAACATGAGCATAAGAAAGAGGGATTCAGAACATTGACCAGGAGCTCTGAGGCCGTCCACAGAACGAATGTTGGACTTATATAGTGCGCACTTTCGCCACTAGGGGGAGCCCTCTCACTAGGAGAGCCATTACTCCTCACCCTTACAACGGGAAACAGAGGGAAACGACTAAGATTCTCTAATGCCATGGGAGCGCCAAATGTTGTCTTTTTTATTTTGAGTTATGTTAGAATAGCAGTTGCTTTAAAATGTGCACATGGACATTTGTGAAGGACAAGAATTCAAAAATGTTGGACATGAAGAGAGGCTTGGAGAATCTCCATTGGGGGTATCTCCGTCACTAGGGGGGGGACTTCTCCAATAGGAGAGCTGATTCCCCTCCAAACCGCCAACGGGGGAAAAAAGTGCTAATCATATAACTTATTTTATTGACATAAAACATTTTCTTTGTTGTTGTCAGTTTTATTTTTTAAGTCATGTTAGCATAAATGTATATAGTGACATCGGTGACATGGGAGGTACAGAGGTGGGCAAGCTGAGTTCAGTGGGGGGGACTGTCGGGGGGAGGGACCATCGTTCCGGCAGTTCGACCCGGGAGAGGGGGGCCTTGCGTGTTGTGGGATCGGTATGGGTGGGGTGGAGTTTCCTGGGGCCCTCGGCCGCCGTGGCCAGGGCGGTCTGGTCGCCGGGCCTGGGGGACACCGGGCTTGGGGTCGCGGGGGTCGGGGGACCATTGAGGCGTGGTGCTTTGGCCTTCTGCAGGCCTGGGCTTGGGGTTCTCGTGGGCCGGGGGCCTGGCGGTCGGGCGGGGCGGGTGGAGGCTCTGGGTGCTCAGCTCCGCGCATGGGGGACCAGGATATGGGGGGGCTATGTTTCTCGGGGAGGAGGGCGGGAGGGAGGGGTTTCTCTTATGGGGGTCAGAGCGGCTGAGCTTTTCCCAGTGGGTCTTGTGTGTTGCGGGGTCGGTGTGCGTGGGGTGGGGCTCTCGGTGACATGGGAAGTAGCGGGCTTGGCTCTGTGGGGGGGAGTCCCCTATCCTTTCCTCTACTGGGCCTGGCCCAATTGATTCGGCCTGGGATATGGGGGAGTTCTGCGGGCTTAGCTCAGGGGGGGGGGGGTCGGGGGGGGGGCATCGTTTCCACGGTTTGGCCCGGGAGAGGGGGGTCTTGTATGTTATGGGGACGTTGTGCGTGGGGTGGGGTGCTTGGTGACATGGGAGGTAGCGGGCTGGGCTCGGTGGGGGGGAGTACCACCCCTCGCTCCTCTACTGGGCCTGGCCCAATTAAATTCAAGGGACCCGTGTCGCTGAGTGCTCGGCCCCGCGTGGGACGGACCTGGGATGTGGGGGAACCCTATTTCTAGGTGGATGGCGGGAGGGGGGGTCCCTCTCATGGGGGTCTGGGAGGCTGAACGCAGCCGAATTCAAGGGGCCCATGTTAATGTATTGTTATGTTATTGATGTCATTGTCAAGTATTGTCTAAGTGTTGTTTGTCTAAAAATGTAAGTAATTTTTTTGTAGAGAATAAACATGAATAGATAGAACATATTTTTATGGCCTATCATACTGCAATATAAACTGAGTTTTATAGTGAAAAGAGCAGCTTTATTGGTCAAGATTGAAGGCTCTATATTGCAGGAAATTGCACGTACAGGTTCATTACATTTAAAAAAAAATCTGCCGTGGAGGGGGTCGTGCCGGACACCCTCCAAACCACCCCTTGCCTGTCCCAAAAAATAAAACCAAAAACCAAAAACCAAAAATAAAATTAAAAATAAATATTATCTTGCACCCCCACTTTCAACTATAACTAGGCGGCCATGGGTACAAGTACTGGAGAAGGGTTCTTATACACGCTTGGAAAGGTTTGAAAGACATTTTAGTCTCCTCAAATTCTGGTGAACTTTTATTGGTGCACCATAGAAAGCATAGTCACCAACTGCATCACAGTTTAGTATGGCAACTGCACTGCTGCAGACCGGAAAGCACTGCAGAGGGTGATGAAAACCACCCAATGCTTCACCGGTACATCACTCCCTGCCATTGAGACTATACAACTTAACTACACACACTATTGTCAAGGACACCTCTCACCCCAATCACAGACTGTTTGCCCTCTTTCCCTCTGAGCGGCGATATAGGAATCTCTGTTCCAAGTCAAGCTGGCTCAGGAACAGCTTCTTCCCCTCAGCTGTCATCTCTCTGAACTCCATGGTGATATACCTGCATATTCCTGTTTACATATCCGTATATACTATATCTGTATATCCCTTACCTTACTATACCACTGGCTAGTATGGCTTACTACCATAATGTAGGGCTGTCCCCGACTAAGGATTTGGATGGTCGACTATGATTGGCCAAAATGTGCCGTTAGTCGACTATTGGTCGACAAAAAAAAAAAGTATAATATATATATATATTTTTGTATCATTCCATTTGGGCTGTGGGGGGTGCTTAATGTCTGAAGGAGTCGACTGAAGGCTTCTTGTCCTTTGCAAAAGCATGCAATTGGTCCACTGATGGATACATCTTGATATTTGTCTAATCTAGTGTGTTCATTAGATGGGTGAAATCCTCTTTCAGTGCCTCTGTGCCTGTTTTTGTTGGCAGTTAGCCTCTGGTATGTGTGCCACGCTTCTAGGCCTCTTTTCTTTTGGAAAGAATGGTACATTTTTTTATCTTTTTTATATATATATTCGACTAAGAGGATGGCCAGTCGACTACGGCTCCTTTCGACCGATTAGTCGACTAATCGACTAATAGGGGTCAGCCCTACCATAATGTATTTAAATCTGTATCACTGTACATAATAATACTGTAACACTGTACATACATCAGATTAGCATTATTTACTCAGTAGTACAAATTTGTATAATATTCCAGTTTAATCACTTGTACATTGCATATTGTTATTGCACTTACTTACCTTTGCACTCTGGCCTGATGGGTGGCTACTATGGCATCAATGACAGTGATGGTGACAGAAGCCATGGTGGAAGAGGTACAGTAGCAGCATCAAAAGTATACATTCTGTCAGCTCTGGGCCCACTCCAGTAACCCGATGGAAGACTCTCCACTGGTTGGCCAGGATGCCAAATGTGCACTCCAACAAAAAACAGGAATGAAAGAGTCATTCATTCAGCAGTAGTGAACGTGTTCAATCAGCATGCAGCATATGTAATACAATGCTAGAAATACAGTTGGCCAATTTTCTGTCACTAAAAATGTATTCGTTTAATAAAAAATAACCTGGGCTGTATGTACTAGATGTATTAGAATGATGTTTGATGTACTAGATATATTATCAAGAATATTATCAAGCGGACAACACATATCATAACATTAGTCACTCTACCTTTGGAACGAGAACTCGGGGTGTTGCCATAGTCGTTAGACGGAAGTTGAATATTGAATTAAAGGGAGTATGGTCTGATGTAGATGGTCGGATAACTATAGCTAAGATTGTACACAAGAACAGGAAAATAGCGTTGGTAGCGGTATATGCCCCAAATTTGTACGAAGTGGGTTTCTTCACTACACTAACCAAAGCAATGTTAGACCTTCCCGATTACTCATTTATAATAGGTGCGGATTTTAATGCCATTTGGAATCCAAGGATGGACAAATCTAACCTCACCTTTTCCAGCGAACAAAAGAATTCATCTAATGCATTAAAGGATTGGTCGAAGATTACAGGTGTAAATGACTTATGGCGATCACTTAACCCCACGACCCGAAAGTACTCTTGTCGATCTGCGAGACATAACACATTATCCAGAATAGATTATGTCTTTGCATCCCAGAGACTATTTGATAATTATGAAGTGGAAATTATACCCAATGCATTATCAGATCACTGTTATTTACTCCTAAAAGGAACATTTGGTATACTATCTTCCTGAGCCCCAAGATGGCGATTTAACTCGATGCTGCTTAATAACAAGGAATTCATTACACAACTCAAAGAAGCTCTTACAGTATTCCTACGGGAGAATGCAAACTCGGTGCAGGACCCCAGAATAATATGGATGTCGGTAAAGGGAATGTTAGATCCTGATCAAACTGGCCAGTATCACGTCTTCATCTGTTTTGGCTCTCCATCCAATTCCTCTGCGTTGTGTCATTTTAATGGTCCTGACGTCTCTCCGACACTGGCTGATAAGATCCTTATCTCCCCCGTTAGTGCAATCCATAAACCATACTAATTCTCCACCTCCGTAAGAATTCGACACTTCGACACCGTGAAATACCTTATGAGGAAAAGCGTTGTTTTATTGCTATAAACAGAACCTCATAATCAGATGTTATCAGATGTTATCAAATTGTATCGTCCTTGAAGAGTCTATTCTAATGATCTTTCGGTGTGTTCGTCTATCGTCATTTTGTTATTCAGTCCAATAGTGTTCAGGCCTGGTCTTTAGCCTAACCCTCCTCGCGTTAGCCAAAGCTAATGATGATGTGGCATTCTTCCTCCCCCCCCCCCCCTCTCAATGAGAGGAGAGAGTGTCTTCTGTGTGATCTCAGTCCTACTCGCTCTTGGTCAGATTCTAGTCTGCCTTACACCCGGAAACACCATTCGACTTATAGATGTTCGTCGTCGCAACAACGGCCCCGCCTTCTGGTTGTCATGCGACGTGTTGTCATGACAACTGCGTTAATAACCTTTACACACATTTCACGTTTCATTAAGATGAACCTCTCTCCCTCCTGCTCTGGGAGACACTCGCTCTTATCTCAGATGTTCTTACAAGGAATGTCAACAAACATTCGGCTGGCTGCTAAACATTCTGCTGGCTACTGCCTCTGAACCGCTTCTTCTATCACCGTCTTCCATGCACATTTCGATCACCGTTTTAGCTGTGATCATCTCCCCCCAATCTATACATCACATACATTGAAAAAGCACCCCAAATCCTTCATTCCCCCCTTTGATTCTTAATCAACCTTCAGAATCAACAGACTACTTGGTTTTTCAATTAATTATACACAAAAATAGACTCATAACAATGAGGGCCCGCCGTCTGCTGTTTTCCTTTTGTTTTCCATTACCCGCATCACACCCAAACCAGAAAGGATAAACAACGGTCAGGGAGGAGAGAGAGAGAGAGAGAGACAGAGAAAAACACAGATTGCAACTTTTCAGACGACACACCTAAACCCTTCGGCCCCCCTATTAGGTACCCCACGTCCAAATCAGAGCGCTCCCTTCCCTCTTACAGTACACCTCCCATCTTGGGCCGGTCCCGTCTTCTAGGGCAAGGGCCCCTTTCAGTGACGGCTCCTTTCCTGAGCTGGTCCCCCCTCCAGGGCGCGGTCCCCTAGGCAAAAATGTCTCCCCTGGTCTGCTACTGCTCAGTGTCTCTGGCTGTCCTCTCCACATCTGCTCCTCCACCGCCGCCGTCTCCTCTCTCTCGTCGTGGATAATCTGTGTACCAGGCTGCGGTGCCTGGCCCCTGCGGCTTCCTCCTCCTCCAGTCTGTCTCCTGGTCGTCTCCACCGCTGTCGGTGTCTCCCCCACTGTTGAAAGCAGAAACACAACACCAGCAGTCGTCTGTACATTCGACTTCCCTTGTTTTGCTATTAGTCTACCACCTTCTCCACACCTATTATCCATCTTACAGGGCGGTTCCCTGTTTGTTGTCTTCCGGCGTGACACTTGCAGCTTCCGATACCCACTCCGCGCAACTCTTCATCCCAGTTTGACCCCCAGCGCGCGCCAGTTCTTCTGGTGACGTGTCTTCTGAAGACCCTGCCTATCTATTAGGTGTGAGAAGGCTCCACTGGAATTCAAACTCCCTCTTTATTCCATAATTAACCCATTCAAATAACTGCACCATCTTTCTGTGCAATTCTTATTTAATCCATTGTATAATTAAACTCTATATCTAATATTATTATTATAATAGATCCACTCTCTGTGCTGCAGTAGATTGACTATTGAATCACTCCCCCACTCCGCCACTAGATGGTAGTACAGGCCTATATCTAAATATTCCCCTATGGGTAATGAAAACTCCCCAGCACTACCCCCTCTCCGCCACTAGGTGGCGACCTACTCCTCCTCTATGGTGGTTTAGTTGACGTGTCACTTCCTGGTTCTTATCTGTTGTTATCTCCTCGTGGCGCTCACGGCCATCTTGTATCATCCTCCTCGTGGCCCCTTTTGCGGCCATCTTGTCTCGCTCATAATGGCTACTCTCTCAAACAAACGGCCGCTGCCCTCCTTTTTCAAGGCCTAACAACAAAACAACTGTCTCCTAGAGTCTCGTCGGCCAAACAGGTCATAATGATGTCTGCAGGTCACATGACAATAGATGATCTACTAACATGCAAGTACTGAACAGGTCAAAAATAGACTGAATGCCAAATGACGGTAGGTCTGAAAAACGTAGGTAGATTCTCCCGACTCACAGTCCCGCGTTCCCGCCTCTTGTGAGGAAAACAACCCTTATATTACAGACCAACAAAAATGGAATTAACCCCTTAGAACACTGCCTTCCTTCACCGGCCCGTTTGTTTTTAATTCCCTGTAGATAAAACCCATCTTGGTTTTTCAAAACACCATGGCTCTCTGCTCATATTATTACAGCTGGCTTCTCTGTCGCTTCTTATTTACGGATGCACTATCTGTTCGTTTTTATTTGGCTTAAAAGATCAAAACAACCGTGTGCACAGTGAACTCACATCTTTCTTCTAAGCGCTGTTTCTCCTACAGCGCTGGCCCGCCTCATGACCGCTCGACTCGCCGCTCTCTCCCAGGGCTGGCCGGCCTTGCTCGATCATGATTCTCCCACACACGATGACTGTTGTCCACTGTCGTCCCATTATTGAAAAAGTCTTTTTCCGTTGTTCTTATCTCTCGGCAACCAACCGTTCCCGTTGTTTTTATCTCTTGCAAATCCGGCTGTCATCGGCATCAACTGTTAGATCCTGATCAAACTGGCCAGTATCACGTCTTCATCTGTTTGGCCATTCCTCTGCGTTGTGTCATTTTAATGGTCCTGACGTCTCTCCGACACTGGCTGATAAGATCCTTATCTCCCCCGTTAGTGCAATCCATAAACCATACTAATTCTCCACCTCCGTAAGAATTCGACACTTCGACACCGTGAAATACGTTATGAGGAAAAGCGTTGTTTTATTGCTATAAACAGAACCTCATAATCAGATGTTATCAGATGTTATCAAATTGTATCGTCCTTGAAGATTCTAATGATCTTTCGGTGTGTTCGTCTATCGTCCTTTTGTTATTCAGTCCAATAGTGTTCAGGCCTGGACTTTAGCCTAACCCTCCTCGCGTTAGCCGAAGCTAATGATGATGTGGCATTCTTCCTCCCCCCCCCCCCCCCTCTCAATGAGTGGAGAGAGTGTCTTCTGTGTGATCTCAGTCCTACTCGCTCTTGGTCAGATTCTAGTCTGCCTTACACCCGGAAACACCGTTCGACTTATAGATGTTCGTCGTCGCAACGACGGCCCCGCCTTCTGGTTGTCATGCGACGTGTTGTCATGACAACTGCGTTAATAACCTTTACACACATTTCACGTTTCATTAAGATGAACCTCTCTCCCTCCTGCTCTGGGAGACACTCGCTCTTATCTCAGATGTTCTTACAAGGAATGTCAACAAACATTCGGCTGGCTGCTAAACATTCTGCTGGCTACTGCCTTCTTCTATCACCGTCTTCCATGCACATTTCGATCACCGTTTTAGCTGTGATCATCTCCCCCCAATCTATACATCACATACATTGAAAAAGCACCCCAAATCCTTCAGGAACGATCAAGGATTTCACTGATAGCTTTTCCTCCAAAATGCGCAAGAATCGATGCTCAAAACTGGCTGAACTGGAAACGCTTTACTCAACGTTATTTAATTCTTTACAATACAACAACTCAATTAGACTGGAAAATCAAGTTAATGTACTAAAAAAAGAGATCAATGCCATATACAGACAACAATCGGAAATACAAATACGTAGCACAAGACAACAGCAGTACTCTCAAGGTTCTAAACCAAGTCACCTATTAGCCATGCGATTAAGAATTAATGCAAAATGTGCAGATATAACTACCATTAGAGCACAACAAGTACTTGTTACAGACCCTGAAAAAATAAACGCGACATTCAAAGAATTCTACTCCAACTTATATAAATCAGAAACGACCTTCGATCAAGACAAAATGGACACATATCTTAATCAAATTAATCTCCCCAAACTTTCAGAGTATGACGCTAAACAGTTAGAAACACCGATCACACTGGAGGAACTCAAGAAGGCCATATCCGAAATGCAAAGTGGTAAGGCTCCTGGAAGAGACGGTATCCCACCAGAAATGTACCTCTCTTGTTGGGACATAATTGGACCCCTATTACTAAATATGATTTTATACTCAGTCAAGGAGGGGAACTTCCATAAGAACGACAATATTGCACTCATAACAGTCCTCCTTAAAAAAGACAAAGACCCCACCGAGTGCGGTAGTTACAGACCCTTAAGCCTCCTCGGAACCGATATCAAACTGTACTCTAAGGTATTAGCCATCAGATTACAAAAGCATATGACGTCTTTAGTTCATCCGGACCAAACTGGCTTCATAAGAGGCCGCTTGATCACTGATAACATAAGACGATTACTGCACGTACTAGATGCCGACAAGGACGACACCATACCTAAGGCGATACTGTCCGTGGATGCAATGAAAGCTTTTGACACGCTGGAATGGTCGTATCTATGGGCAGTATTAGAGAGGATGGGGTAAGGTAAAGGTTTCATTGATATGATTAAAGTAGTATACAAAGACCCATCGGCCATGATTACAACAGGTATAATCACCTCCGGAATCTTTCCGGTATCACGCTCAGCTAGACAGGGTTGCCCTCTTAGTCCCGGACTATTCGATCTATCATTAGAGCCTTTAGCACAATATATAAGACAATCCCAATTCATAGAACCAATCGTAATCAAGGGCACACAACATAAAATTTGTTTATATGCGGACGACGTAATACTGTTCATGCAAAACCCCAACACCACATTGCCTCATCTGCTCAAGTTGATTGAGAACTTTGGAGATTTATCGGGATTTAAGATAAATTGGCCGAAGTCGGCTTTCCTTCCACTTAACGCCCCTGCAAAAAAGATATAACCCTCCCAGAACAGATACCTATGGTAAAACACTTTAGATGTTTGGGAGTGGAAATATTCCCCACCATAAGACAAACGGTGAAGCACAATTACACAAAAATCCAAAACAAAATCAAAGACGACCTTGATAGGTGGGCAAAACTTAAAAACTCAGTACAGGCACGGATATCAATAGTTAAGATGGACGTACTACCTAGAATCAACTTCTTCAGCTCAATGCTACCGTTACCCCCTCCAGAGGGTTACTACACTCCTCCACATACAAATTTATTTGGAATAACAAACCACCACGTATAAAAAGATCCACCGCACAGAGAAATAAAGCAGACGGTGGTATGGCATTTCCAGATTTTTTCCACTATTTTAAGGCGTACACTTTAAGACCATTGACAACATGGTTTGATCCCCAAGCATTAGTATCCTGGAGAAAATTAGAAGAAAATATAGTAGCCCCACATAGACTGAAGGACATAGCGTACACTAAACTATGGCCCCATAATTACTCATGCGATCCGGATATGGCGTGAAACACAAAAAAAATATCCTAACCCACATAAATGGCATAATCATACTCCCTTATTCAATAACAATGCACTCTTGATTGGAAAACGACCTATAAGATTCCCTATATGGGAAAAGCAAGGCATACACTCATTAGGGGATGTTTTTAGCAAACAGGGTTTTTGTAGTTATGAAGAAATACGCAAAAAATTTAATCTCACCAAGTCCACACATCTTTTTTACATACAGTTATTGTTATGTTTGAAGTCTCAAGGTGTTCCATTAAAGATACCAATTGAACACCACAGATACCACAAATTCTTCTATGAAAGAGAGACATCGAGAGGTTTTGTTTCAGATTTTTATCATCAATTACTAACGTCCTCGTATGAAACCCTCCACCTAGACTCCGTCTGGAGGAGGGATATACCAGACCTGGAAAGTGATTTTGATTGGCAAGAAGCCTGGGCAAATGTTCGACTCACATCAAGGAACCCGGACCATCAACAAATCAATCTTAACTATATTCATAGGACATACTTGACTCCTATAAGACTGAAAAAAATGGGTCTTATACAAGACTCCAAATGCTCCTTATGTACAAATGGGGACGAGGGGACATTTATGCACATGTACTGGGACTGCCCACCAGTTAAGATATTCTGGAAAGAGGTGACCCAGCAATTATCAAATCTCTTAACTTGGAATATACCTGTACACCCCTCTGTATTACTGCTGAATGATGTTTTTGAGTGTGCAGTACATCCACAGCTAAAGAGATTGGTTTTATCGGGTATCACAGTGGCTAAAAAGCTGATAGCATCACGATGGTTCCAACCGGAAAAAATTTCCCGAAAGGTCTGGATTATTACATATCTCGATGTGATCTATCAAGAAATATCTACAGCAAGAATTTTGGGTCTCAATGAATCCAAAATGACATTGTGGTTAGAAGTGGTGGAGAAAATACTCCCTGGATCAGCTTTCTGAACCGCAGCAATGGCCTGTTGAGATCCTGAGAACACCAGGACCAGGTCTTGACCCAAGGAACAAAGGAACCATCAGACGGCGTGGGAAGAGAGCTGGGATCCGTAACAGACTGAGAACCAGACGACACCGAACGCCACTACCCAGTATATTGCTAGCCAATGTACAATCAATTGACAATAAACTGGACGACATCCGAGCAAGGATTCAATTCCAGAGAGACGTTAGAGACTGCAATGTTCTCTGCTTCATTGAAACGTGGCTGTCGCCAGGAACCCCAGATCACGCCATCCAACCGGCCGATCACTTCTTCATCCACCGCAAGGATAGATCAGCAGAGTCCGGCAAACAGCGTGGAGGAGGTATCGCCTTCATGTTTAACAACAATTGGAGCGATCCAGCCAACGTGAAGGAATTATCGAACCACTGCTGCCCAGACCTGGAATATATAACCATCAAGTGTCGTCCTTTCTTCCTCCCGAGGGAGTTAACAGCGATCGTCCTGGTCGGAGTGTATATTCCACCGCAAGCCAGCAATAGTGTCGCGCTCTCCAGACTCCACGATGAGGTAAATAGGATCCAAGCGGCGAACGTTAACGCCGCCATTGTAGTAGTGGGTGATTTCAATAGCGCCAATCTGAGAAAGGTTTTGCCTGACTTCTATCAGCATGTGACTTGTAAAACCAGAGGCGGTAACATCCTAGATCACTGTTACACGCAATTCAAGGGTGGCTACAAGGCTCATTCTGCTAGTGGCTTTGGTAAGTCTGATCACGCGGCCATTTTCCTTTCACCAAAGTACAAACAAAGAATCAAGAGCACTCCTGTAGTCTCGCGAGAGGTGCAGAAATGGGATGTGGAGTCGGGGGAGATGCTCCAGGCTGCGTTTGAGTGCACAGACTGGAGCGTGTTCCGCGACACAGATAACATTAATGTCTACACGGAGACAGTGCTGGACTATGTTCGTACTTTGGTGGAAGAAACAATCCCCACTACCACAATTAGAGTTTACCCAAATCAAAAACCCTGGGTAGACAAATCCGTCCGTGAAGCTCTGAAAGCGCGCACCAAAGCATACAACAACGGCCTAGTGGCAGGCAACATGAATGACCACAAGGTGGCGCGATACAACGTAAGGAGGACAGTGACAGAGGCCAAACGGCGCTACAGGGATAAAATTGAACTCCAGTTTGAACAGGCTGACTCCAGAGCTATGTGGCAGGGGCTCAAAACGATGACAGACTACAAAGGCACCTCCCTCAAACTGAACAGTGACATCTCCTTAGCAAATGACCTCAATACCTTCTATGTAAGGTTTGATGCTGGTAATAACAACACCAGCCCACAAGCCACGGCAATGGGGGGGGGGGGGGGTCTGCTGCTGATGGAGACTCAGTATTCAGGGTAACAGAGCATGAGGTGAGGCGGACCTTTAAAAAAGTGAATATCAGGAAGGCAGCAGGACCGGACGGCATCCCCGGCCGCGTCCTAAAAGTCTGTGCCGACCAACTGGCCCCGGTATTCACTGACATATTTAACCTGTCCTTAGAACAGGCTGTCATCCCCACCTGCCTGAAGAAGTCCACTATTATCCCTGTACCCAAAAAATCCAAGCCTGCTTGCCTCAACGACTACCGCCCTGTAGCTCTCACCTCCATAGCCATGAAGTGCTTTGAGAAGCTAGTAAAGGGCTACATCTGCTCCTCCCTCCCCATCAACATGGACCCCCTGCAATTTGCATACCGCCCCAACAGGTCCACGGAGGACGCCATAGCCCATGTGCTGCACACAGCAGCATCACACCTGGACAAGAGGAAGGGGAACTATGTGAGAATGCTATTCATCGACTACAGCTCGGCATTCAATACCATAGTCCCCTCCATACTCATAGCCAAGCTCAGGGACCTGGGCTTGAACTATGACCTCTGCCAGTGGGTCTTGGACTTCCTGACGGGCAGACCCCAGGTGGTGAGAGCAGGCAACTGCACCTCCTCATCCATCACCCTCAACATAGGGGCCCCCCAGGGCTGTGTTCTGAGTCCCCTCCTCTACTCCCTGTACACACACGACTGTGTGGCTCAGCGGAGTAGCAACACAATCATCAAATTTGCTGACGACACAGTGGTGGTGGGCCTGATCTCTGCCAACGACGAGAGGGCCTACCTGGAAGAGGTCAAGGTCCTGGCGGGATGGTGCCAGGAAAACAGCCTCTCCCTGAACGTCAGCAAAACAAAGGAGATGATTGTGGACTTCAGGAGGTCGGGGGTCAAGGACTACAGCCCCCTCAGCATCGACGGGGCACCGGTTGAGAGAGTCAACAGCTTTAAGTACCTCAGAGCCTACATATCCGAGGACTTGACATGGACCACACACATTGACAGTGTTGTGAAGAAGGCACGACAACGCCTCTACTTCCTCTGGCGCCTAAGGAAGTTCCAAGTCAGTCAGAAGATCCTTAAGAACTTCTACTCATGTACAATAGAGAGCATCCTGACTGGCAACATCACCTCCTGGTTTGGGAATAGCACTGCACAAGACCGAAGCAGACTACAAAGAGTGACACGTTCAGCCGAACGCACAATTGGAGGGGGGCTCCCCACCCTCCAGAACATTTACAACAAGCGTTGCAAGGGCAAGGCTAAGAGAATCATTAAAGACTCCAGTCACCCGAACAACTGCCTCTTTGAACTGCTGCGGTCAGGCAAGCGATACCGGAGTCTCAAGGCGAGCACAGAAAGACTCAGAAGAAGCTTCTATCCCCAGGCCATCAGGCTGCTAAATGAACAATGAACACTACACAACAACAACCATCAAACGCACATAGCACACACATCCACACGCACACACTCACTTTAAACAAACACACTGTAGCACCCACTCCACACACTTTATAGCACACGCTCACTTTAAACAAACACACTGTAGCACCCACTCCCCACACTTTATATTTATTGATGAAGGATTGCACTACAACTCGTACACCTTACTGTAAATTGTACCTAAATTGTACCTCATCCCATTTCTGCTTTGCACTATATAGTATTGTACATTAGTACACTGCATAGTATTGTATATTATATGGTAACTCAGTTACGTCTATTCTGCATCGAACATTGTACATATGTCTATACTGAACACTGTGACCTCATTTTCTACTTCTAATTTACATGCTATACTATGTTATTTGATACTATCTTGTCTAGCACAGTCTCTGGAGCGTAACAGTAAGAAGCATTTTGTATGAAAGTATTCTGTACTTCTGTATGACAACTATTAAAGAAACTTGAAACTTGAAATAAAAGCTAGCATATAATGGTAGTGTCTGGTTAGGAGCGAGGGATAATGGATGGATTATCCAATGGGGGGTCCGGGAGGGGGGGGGGTACGAGCTAGAGCATAATGTGTGTAGGTTTTTAGATAACAGGTATTAAGGGTATATCCTGTATAAGACAATTAACTAAATGGTGATTTCATTGGATGTGCACTGTCAACTAATGCTTGTATATCTTATCATGTGTTGTTTATGTGTTTGTTAAAAAAATAATAAAAAAAAAATACAAAGAATATTATCAAGCCGGTTTGTAGGCTATGATTCAATATGGTAAAATTGTACCGCTAATGCTATAGACGTTACTGTAGTTAGCCAAGTTGATTAAGCTACAATTTAGCAAAGGTTAGGTATAGCCGAAGGCACAATGTATTCTAGCTAGCTAGCGAACTGGCTACAGTTGAACATACTTGGGCAAAATGTGAAACTTTCACATCTCCTACAGTTGGTTGAAATACATTGGCTGTGTTGCCATATTATTAATGTTGGTAAAAGGACCAGAAAATAGGGCAATTTTTTTTTATTAAATGGTTTTACTTAAATTTTAGACTGTAGTAACAAATCCACTAGAATGAGACGGACTATAACTATGGTGCAATATTGTGTTTCAGATTTATTTTAAACATGAAGAAGACAGTCAGTGGTAAGTACAACATTAGTTTGTATTACTTCAAGTAATATTACTTCAAGTATCTAAGTAAACTTTTTAATTCACATCCCACTTGTTAGTATGGAGAGTAGTCTAGCTTGGATTTTGTTATATTACAGTTAATATTTGCAAATGTAAATTGACATCTTCCTTATTATCGTTCTTGTTCCTTATTACCACATTAGGCAGGCAAGACAGACAGTATAAAGAAGGGCCAGACTTTTAACAGTTGTGCAGAGCAAAGACGGATATCATCTCATTCATGCAGAAAGATCAGAAAAGCTTATTGACAGCAACAAAGAACTCCAAGACAGCATTGTTTTTACTGTGTTCACTTTGGGACAAAAAGAGGGAAAATCTAAATTACACAAAAACAATGGTTATGAATTTTTGGAAAGTCATATTTTTGGCATTTTTTTTTATTTTTATTATTTTTTTAAACATAAACATACCAACAAATTAGACACATCATTATAAATGTAGTTTACGAGATATATACCTAATACTTGCTATCTAATACCATACAAACATATGCTCCTGCTCGCTCCCCCCCCCCCCCCCCCGGACCCCCACTTGGATAATACATCCATTTTCATTCGTTTCTGACCAGGCACTACACTTCATATGCTAGCTTTTATTCTCTCCACCACTTCTAACCAGATTGCAATGTTGGTTTCACTGACACCTAAAATTCTTGCTGTAGATATTTCTAGATAAATCACATCGAGATAGGTAAGAACCCATACCTTCCGGCAATCTTTTTCCGGTTGAATCCATCGTGATGCTATCAGCTTTTTAGCAGCTGTGAGACCGGATAAAACTAGTCTCTTTAGCTGTATAGGGTCTGCAAACTGAAATACATCATTTTTTAGGAATTTTAGGAAACTCATATTTTTGGTATTTTCATGGTCTAAACTAAGCTGGACAATGTAAAAAGCATTGTTGAAGATTTCAATGACTACTTTGTGGGTGTTGGAACTACTTTGGCCAGCAAAATTGTTGTGCCTGATGATAAAAAAGATATGTTTAATAATCTTATTAATGATAATATCAGTTCTATGTTCCTTTGTGGGGTAAATGAACTTGATATAATTGATATTGTAAGTAAATTCAAAAACAAAACATCAACTGATATAAACTCCATTGATATGGTAATTATTAAAGAAGTAATTGAGTCTATTGTAAAACCTTTGACCTATATATGCAATCTGTCTTTTCAAAGAGGTGTTTTTCCTAATAATATGAAACCAGCAAAGGTAATACCAATATATAAAAATGGAGATAAACATCAAATGGACAATTATAGACCAGTGTCCCTACTTCCTCAATTTTCAAAAATATTAGAGAAACTATTTGTGAAACAACTGGATCTTTTCATTGGCAAATACAAAATACTGAGTGAACACCAGTATGGGTTTAGGAAAAATAGAAATACTACATGTGCAGTGATGGAGATGGTAGAAGAAATAACTAAAGCAGTTGAAAATGACAAGTGTTCTATTGGTATTTATATTGACCTACAGAAGGCTTTTGATACAATAGATCACAGCATATTAGTGAGAAAACTGGAGAAGTATGGGATACGAGGTATAGCTAACTCTTGGCTAAAGAGCTACTTGGAAAACAGACAGCAATGTGTGCAAATCAATGACACTGTGTCAGGATTTAGGAAGGTCACCTGTGGAGTACCTCAGGGATCTGTGATAGGTCCAAAACTATTTATACTTTATATTAATGATATGTGCAATGTTGCTGAACTGTTAAAGTTTGTTATTTTTGCAGATGATACAAATTTATATTGCTCAGGAAGTAATTTAAAGGAACTTTTGCCTGATATTGAAAGAGAGCTTGAAACTCTCAAAACTTGGTTTGATGTTAATAAATTGTCTCTCAATATTAAGAAAACTAAATTTATGGTTTTTGGAAATCGAAAAGAAATAGAGGGGGAGATAGAGTTAAAAATATGTGATGTAAAAATAGAAAGAGTTTTTGAGATAAAATTTCTAGGGGTAGTTATTGACCAGAAATTAACATGGAAACAACATGTTAACTATATTCAAGGAAAAATATCTAAGTCAGTAGCAATATTGTATAAATGTAAGGATATATTAAACTACAAAGCCTTGCACATAATTTACTGCTCACTTATACTTCCTTACATTTCTTACTGTGTGGAAGTATGGGGGTCGACATTTAAAAATACAGTAAATCCAATAGTCGTACTGCAAAAGCGGGCCATTCGGAACCTTTTCAAGGCTGGTTACTATGAACACACAAATCCATTGTTTATAAAGTCTCATATTATGAAATTTAATGATTTGGTTTACTATAAAAATATGCAAATAATGTACAGAGCTAAAGCAAAGTTACTCCCAGGTGGGGTGCAAAGGTTTTTTTCAACACATGAAAGAAAATATGATTTGAGAGATATTTGTAAATTTACTGTTCAGAAAGCTAAGAAAGGGATTAAAAGGAGGTGTATTTCTATTATTGGGGTTAACTTGTGGAACAATGCGGATATACAGTTAAGAATGAGTAATTCGATTTTGGTTTTTAAGAAAAAGGTTTGTAAAGCAATTTTTGAAAAATACAAGGGTGAATAACACTGTTTTGTTTGCTTTTTTTTCTTTTTTCTTTTAGAATACTGTTTTGGAATCTACATTTTTGTATTTTTTATTTTAATTTTTTTTAATGCTAAATTTTGAAAAACTACAAGGGTGAAAAACACTGTTTTGCTTGCTTTTTTTCTTTTCTTTATAATACTGTTTTGGAGTAAAAAAAATATATTTTTTTTGTAAGAATATAGGACAGGCACATATAAGCACTATGCTTCAGTCTGTACCTTTTTCAGTCACTGTAAATAATCAAATATTGATAAATGATAAAAAAAAAATTGATGACTGAAAAAAAATAAACTACTACTACTACTACTACTACTACTACTAGTCTAGCTTGGATTTTGTTATATTACAGTTAATATTTGCAAATGTAAATTGACATCTTCCTTATTATCGTTCTTGTTCCTTATTACCACATTAGGCAGGCAAGACAGACAGTATAAAGAAGGGCCAGACTTTTAACAGTTGTGCAGAGCAAAGACGGATATCATCTCATTCATGCAGAAAGATCAGAAAAGCTTATTGACAGCAACAAAGAACTCCAAGACAGCATTGTTTTTACTGTGTTCACTTTGGGACAAAAAGAGGGAAAATCTAAATGACACAAAAACAATGGTTATGAATTTTAGGAAAGTCATATTTTTGGAATTTTTTGTTTTTTTTTATTTTTTTATAATTTTTTTTAAACATAAACATAAACATACCAACAAATTAGACACATCATTATAAATGTAGTTTACGAGATATATACCTAATACTTGCTATCTAATACCATACAAACATATGCTCCTGCTCGCTCACCCTCCCCCCCCCGGACCCCCACTTGGATAATACATCCATTTTCATTCGTTTCTGACCAGGCACTACACTTCATATGCTAGCTTTTATTCTCTCCACCACTTCTAACCAGATTGCAATGTTGGTTTCACTGACACCTAAAATTCTTGCTGTAGATATTTCTAGATAAATCACATCGAGATAGGTAAGAACCCATACCTTCCGGCAATTTTTTTCCGGTTGAATCCATCGTGATGCTATCAGCTTTTTAGCAGCTGTGAGACCGGATAAAACTAGTCTCTTTAGCTGTATAGGGTCTGCAAACTGAAATACATCATTTTTTTGGAATTTTAGGAAACTCATATTTTTGGCATTTTCATGTTCTAAACTAAGCTGCTTGTAGGATGTATAGCCGGCCTTCTCTTAGGGTTGATCTAATTTCTATAGCCATCTGAAAGCAGCAGGACCTGTATGTTCTATAGTTTGAAGGAGACTATTATTGTGAATTGACTGGGGTCAGTTAGACTTTATCATTCCATGTGATATATTTTCTTCAAAATGAGAGCCACATGTCCGTAGGAACTGACTTTTTTTGTAATGCTTTTACATTGTATTTCTCACAGGTGTTTTCTGTACAGTACAAAATGTAACATTTAACTGTAAAAAAAAAACATACATGCACAATACAAACATTTAACACCTAAGGTAATTAAATGTAAAGAAAATTGTTAAAATGGCAGACTTTGATGTTCCAGACACAATTTTGTTCAGCATACTGATTTTCATAAACACACACACACACACACACACACACACACACACACACACACACACACACACACACACACACACACACACACACACACACACACACACACACACACACACACACACACACACACACACACACACACACACACACACACACACACACACACACACATACTGTACAAGCATTGTGTTTGTACAGACATACAGTATCTACATACTGGATATATCCTCAGGGAAAGCCTCTTGACAGCTGCAGCAACTAAATCAACAATACAATCATGGCTCTGAGAATACAGGCCTTCAGTATGCATTGCTGCTATACACGTCCTGCTGGTCAACTGCAGCCATCAGGGGGGTCTGGGAAGAAGTAAACAGTTAAGTAGAAATACCCAAATAAAATAGTACTCTGGTAAAAGTAAAAGTCCTCCATTAAAATTCTACTTAAGTAAAAGTAGAGAAGTATTTGCTATTGCATGTACTTAAGTATCTTAAAGTATGCATTCTACATGACGTTAGTGTATTCCAGTGCTTGGGAGCATTCAAACCTTAATCCATTTACCTCTATAGGTTATGTTAAAGTGGTATGTGGTCCAGTTATGCTGCTCTGATTACGTCCTCTTGAAGTAAACAAACAAACAAATGTGAAAGTACATAATCTTCATACAATTTCGCCTTATTTTCTATGCAAAATCTTTTTCTTCAAAGTAACTAGTAACTGACGGGTTAAGATACATGTAGTAAGTTGAGTAAAAAAGTACAATATCCCCTTTGAAATGTAGGGGAGTAAAAGTATAAAGTTCCGTAAAAAATTTAAATACTCACGTAAAGTACAAGTAGCTCGAAATTGTACTTAAGTACAGTACTTGAGTAAAAATCCTTGATCAGTGACTGACGGTACACAGGAAAAAAATTAACTAAACAGACGAGGCGCACAGGATGGCATGTTGGCACGGCCGGCTTCTGTCAGGTGGCACATCAGGCAGTCTGCCATTTATTTGTTAAATATCATTTTTTGTTTTTTTGGCATATTCAAGACTTATTAAAACATAGTGATCACAAGGAGAGTATTACGTTAATAATAACTGCAAGTATTTCATAGAAATAAGCTGTGTAACCTATGACCTTTGCAAACCATTAGCACATCATGAACACAGTGTGCATTATTCATTGCTGCACTTCATCTTCCGCAGCTTGTAGAGAGACTTCACCGTGACGTCATGATGTGGTACTTCTTCCACAGGGGGCACATTTAGGGACATCTTCATGCAGGCTCCTGTTCCATTTATGAATGAGTTTATGAACAAACAAGATGTAACAGTTTAACTAAAGCCAGAACCCAGACGCAGACACAAACAGGCAGAGACGATGTGGAATCAGAGAAAACCCAAATGGCGGGTACTTAGAGAGAGAGATAGGGAGAGTAGCTAGGTCGGGATAGAGTGGGAGAACCAAGGATTATAGAGGGCAGGAAGCCTGGAGGCCTGGAGGTGCATGACACAAGAGGTGTGGCACGACCAAAATAGAGGGCAAAGTACACATTACCACCCCCGACTCCCGGGGCTATAGCTCCGTCAATCATTTGGTGATCTCAAAATGTTTGGTCAGGGTTATAGCCAATGAGTGTGGCCTTCCAATGATACCCCACGTGTGGATCTAATATGGTCTGTATTGATCGATGTATGATCAAAACAGCAGGGTCCCCCAAAAAAATTACTAAAAAGACACATGTGTTGCAGCTTTTACATTTTTTTTATTCGTATTGTTGTTGTCGCTAGCTTGACACAGGCTTTTGCTACAAAAGTAACGTTAATTAATTCAAGATTAAAGTGGGCCGTGATGGATATATAGTGGTGTAAATTAACACTTGACCACATGTTTGTTGAACTATCCCCGGCTGCCTTTTTCACATCGGAAACAACGTAACGTTATCTGAGGCTTGGTAAGTCATATTGCAAATCCAATGTGTTGTGTTTGCTTAAACCCTGACTAAACGTTCTCAGTTAGTGATCGTTCTGTTGGAATATAGACTCTGTTGTTGTGCTTATAGTTTACCATATTTTAGATTGAACAGTATGGAGAGCTATGAGGCTACCGTAGGTTAGGCACATTTGCATTATTTTGCTAACGAGAGCTGACATCTTTCCAAATGTTTCTCAACTAAGTTAGGCTACTACTTCTGTAGTGTGGTAGTGAAATGGTTAACCTTCTGTAGAGTGGTAGTAAAAGGTTAACCTTCTGTAGTGTGGTAGTGAAAGGTTAACGTTCTGTAGTGTGGTAGTGAAAGGTTAACCTTCTGTAGTGTGGTAGTGAAAGGTTAACGTTCTGTAGTGTGGTAGTGAAAGGTTAACCTTCTGTAGTGTGGTAGTGAAAGGTTAACCTTCTGTAGTGTGGTAGTGAAAGGTTGACCCTTTGTAGTGTGGTAGTGAAAGGTTAACCTTTTGACAACCGTTGATAATGGGGACCTTGTAGATCCTTGTTTCAAATGATCAGAAGATCATACACAGTGGTATCGTTAAGGTAACTATGGCAACGGGGGAAGAGGAAGATGGTACAGATGGGGGGTGGGGGATAAGGAAAAATTGGTAGCAGGGAGCTTCCTATACCAACGATAAATATCAATAAGAAATGCTCTGCGACTGGAGCGAGGAAGTGTATAATGGCGTAAATAATCTGATCCATATGGCTGAAGTAATTTTTCATGTAAACATTACATTTAACACATTCCTGGCCAACCACGTATATATACGTGATTGGGAGACGACGCTTGACGGCCAACCACGTATATATACGTGTTTAACTCGTTATTTCTTTTATTCGCTATTGCCATTCATAATTCATCGAGGCACCTTGTGCATACTGTTCTGAGTGTGTCTGCGATTGCAGATGGTCAATACCGCCCCCTAACGCATTGTGGCAGCAACTGCACTACATTAGAAACGCTGTGGTTTGTTATCTGGGCCGAGCTGAGCCGTGCGGGCAGGGTTTAAATACTCCGGCGAGGTAACCTGTTTTAACGATACATCTGCGAGGCTGCCCCCCCCTCCATATGCAATGCTGGAGAACGTGGCATGGACCTCCATGCCCAGTACTTCAAATGGCGATCAGATAATTAGATAATTTTTTTTGCATTACATCAGAGACCAGGTAAGGACTCTATATATCCAATCTTGCGTTGATCTGATATTTCTTTCTCCTGCGATTGAAGCTGTGTGTGTGTCAATGTCTATATGTGCTTTTTACCGTTGGCTGTGGTGGGGGGGGGGGGGCCGCGGTCCAGGGCCCTTTTCATTCTTGCATGAGGAAGGATAATAATGATAATCTAGCGTTGATTTCAGGATGATTAGATAATCAGGCGAAAAATGACAACGTGTTTAGTGGATTACACTAAAACGCTATTATCGCGTCTTTTCCTGGGATTACTAAGAATCACCAAAACTATACTCATGTTCAAAACGGTATAAAACGGAAATGTACGGATGAAAAAACAATCTGTTTTGTGCATGTTGACTGGAAGCAACTCACTGACAATCGACGGGTGTATTAGACCCATAGCTATAATATAAGATATTTAAGCACTCGCAAGTGAACAAAGCGCCCCATTGACTTACAGTGCTGGCGTTCTATACAGAAGGTAAACAGCGACCCCTGGCCGTGATTGTGTTAATATTCTCCCTCATTCTCCTCTCAATGTTGATTTATCATTACTGAACAGGTGCTGTTTGAACAGGGAACGTGTAAATTCTGGAGCTGGGTGTGTGTGTGTTTGTTTGTTTTGAGAGGAAAAATGTCTGTGAAAGGGAGGGTGATTGTGTGTGTACTGTACTGTGTGTAAGAGAGAGCATAATTTTGTGTCTGTGTGTGTGTGTTCTTTTATTTCTTTTAGAGAAAAAATATTGTGTGTGTGTGTGTACATGTATGAGAGCGTAATTGTGATTGTGTGTTGTGTTGTTTTTTGAGAGAGAGAGAGAGAGAGAGAGAGAGAGAGAGAGAGAGAGAGAGAGAGAGAGAGAGAGAGAGAGAGAGAGAGAGAGAGAGAGAGAGAGAGAGAGAGAGAGAGAGAGAGAGAGAAATGTGTCTGTCAGAGGGAGGGTGATTGTGTGTGTGTGTGTGTGTGTGTGTGTGTGTGTGTGTGTGTGTGTGTGTGTGTGTGTGTGTGTGTGTGTGTGTGTGTGTGTGTGTGTGTGTGTGTGTGTGTGTGTGTGTGTGTGCGCGTGCATGTGTGTGTGTGTGTGTGTGTATGTACTGTACATGTATGAGAGCGTAATTGTGATTGTGTGTGTATCTGTGTAATAAGAGAGAAAGAGAGAGAGAGAGCGCATAATTGTGATTGTGTATGTGTGTGTGTGTGTGTGTGTGCGTGTGCATGTGTGTGCGTCTGTGCACCATGAAGTCATATTTCTGCGTCTGCCAGAGCGCCCCGCCGGCGCACAGTATTGTAAAGTGGGAGGTAGACCAGGCACCCACAGCCAATTGATTTAGTTCATCACAGTAGATCACATTGCAGGCCCAGTAAATCTGAATTATGCTGACATGGTATTAGTCCCAGAAGACTCCATCCGTATGGCCACCAGATCTATTGAACCATCTCTTATGTCTGATATAGTGGTAGTGATGATGACCATGAGGGTTTTTACAACTGTATCCTTCATCGGCGTATATATGGCACAGTGTAGTCTCTTTAACCGGCACCCGCCCTGTGGATAGAATCCGCTTAGGAGGGCGAACAATCCAACTGCTTGTAAGTGACTACGCGAGCACACTGGGTAACGTGTTTCATATTTTTCCCCAATTAGTTATTTGGCTTAATTGTACTCACTTAAAAAAAACGTGTTATAAGCTAATCATTCGGTTTGCTTTTTTTTTTTTTTTTTTTTTTTTTTTTTTTTTATAGTCAGCATACAATCTTACTTTTATAATTTTTCTTTTCACACAAAATAATAATAATAATAATAATAATAATAATAATAATAATAATAATAATAATAATAATAATAATAATAATAATAATAATAATAATAATAATAATAATAATAATAATAATAATAATAATAATAATAATAATAATAATAATAATAATAATAATAATAATAATAATAATAATAATAATAATAATAATAATAATAATAATAATAATAATAATAATAATAATAATAATAATAATAATAATAATAATAATAATAATAATAATAATAATAATAATAATAATAATAATAATAATAATAATAATAATAATAATAATAATAATAATAATAATTCATTACATTTATATACCGCTTTTCTAGACACTCAAAGCGCTCCCCACTATGTAGGGTGGAAATAGCCTCCTTCAACACCACTGGTAGCACCCACCCAACCTTGGACTATGCAGGATCAATGGCTGCCATACACTGGCACCAGGCACACATCACACTACACAATGGCTGAACGGCTCAGGAGACAGGGATTGATATCAGCCAATTAAGGGGAACGGATGATTAGGTGGGCTTGATGTCAGAGACCTGATTGGGAATTTGGCCAGGAATTATCTTTGTATTCTTTTCATTGTTATTTTCTTTATTATTTTATATTGTTTGAAATGAACCATTCATTCATTCATTCATTCATTCATTCATTCATTCATTCATTCATTCATTCCTAAAGAATCCTTTACTAAAGTCTACACCTAGACTACAGTGGTGACGGTGGTGGAAGTTACCCATCCACTCAAAATATATTATTTAATAATAATAAAAAAAATAAAAAAATCTAACCCTAACTAACCTTACTGTCATGCACTTGTCCTAATAAACGAACCTACGCTGTAACACGCAACACTTTGATGAATATTGTTACTCAGCTGATAGAGTTGTACCCGTCCTGATGACCTGTCGTACAGAACTTGTAAGTCACTTTGGATAAAAGCGTCAGCTAAATGACTAAATGTAAATGAAAATGTAAATGTAAAACGGATAATACAAAATGAAAAACACACCGGCATTGATCCGGCCTCCGTATGATGCTGAGCCGCGGAGCCACCTCCTGTGCACCACTTTGATTCCTGCCTTTCACCTCCTCCCCGTTCTACCTGGATACTGTTTATTTATTAATCCGAAAACGCACCGACATCAAAGAAGCCGCCGCTGCGGTTCCTTCCCCGACGAGACGGGACCTTTTCAATTAAAGCCGACTCCCGCCTACCTCTCCGCTGGGCCCCCGTGTTCACAAATCCTCCCTAACCTTTTACGCCACAAACCGCTCTTCCTCCTCATTAATTCACCTCGCAGGGTTCTTTTGACCGTCTCAAATTATTTATTTCTTTTCCCCCCTCGCTCCGTGAACGGCCCACACACGGAGAGAGCCGTAGGTCTGAAATGATAACGACGAGCGGACGTATGGGCAGAGGGGGCCATTGTCCGTATCGGGGGCTTCTCATCTCGTGTAAGACGCGGTCGATGTGGCCCACTGTGTGCTTCCTATATCCACGGGAAGTGCCAAAGCCCCCCCCTCCGACGGAGTAGCCTTGCTCTGCCAGGCGCCTGGCTGCTGCATATTTTTGGGCCTGGTTCCTGTGTGAAGAAGAAGCTGGCTGATGCCTTCCATTCTGCCGACGCGTCAGGTCTTTTTGATCCTTCATGAAAGCACGTACTGTGCCTTCATCCTGTTGCGGAGAGAGCTCTCCTGGATCTCGAGTGAGGCTTCACATTCACCGTATCAAGTATCCGGCCAATGCCTCTTTCAGCAGTGCCACTAATAAGATCTATTGTGTGCTGTCGTACAATAGACTCGAGTTTTCCTCAGTGTCATTTCGAAGGCAAAACTCTGCTTTGTGCACCTCCTTTGAGTCGAAGTCCTCGAATTAGCTCTGGAAACATGAAATAGGCACATAATACGGATCTCATTATTTGCCGCGGTGAGCATTTTAAAGCTGGGTCAGGATCTTTTGTGTTTAAAGCCCTTGTTGCCTACCTGGTTGGACTAGTACTGCAATCCACGGGGAGAAAGGCTCCAAGGACATTCTGGATGAAAGCATTTGATTAGGCGAAGGTAACTGACGTAACATGGTTTCTTCCAGACTCCCTGGCCAAAATGTCATCATTGTCTATAAACAGTGAACATGGTCTATTAACTAATACTATTATGTTTGATTACTTGAGTATTGGAGTCATAGAATTAAACAAGACTAATGCGCATTTGACGGCGAAAGATAAAAGTCAGTAACTGATCAGCCGATGCGACACGTGAATAATGCCGCCACTAAAGATGACATTTAAAAGTAATCCCTGGTTAGTCTTTTGTCTTGACTATCTGTATAGCCTGGCCACATCGCTGCTGATTAAATGCCCCGGTAGTTTTAAAAGTAAAGCCATATTCATCACATTACCTTTATTAATAGACTTCTACCTCGGTCTTCAGAAAGAGAACTATATATCTCTGTGAAATGAATGAGATGAATGCCTTATAACTTCTCAACTCTTTCATTTCTGAAATTTAATCAAACTGCCAATTAACTGTCGTGGCTGGGGAGTCTACATGCTTAGAAGGTTTTACGGGTTTTGGTTGGCCCCCTCCTCCCCTTCCTCTCCTTTTAATGAAACTGTAAAGCGAGTGTAGAAGTATTCCGACAACGACCTCCATCGCTAATTAACGGGTGCGTTCAGAATTGTAGACTCGTAGTCCCTATTATCTTACTCACCGACGGTGTTGTCGCTGCCGGTGGAGTCCTTTCTCAGCACAATCCATGCTGTTCTTCATACTGGTGGACATTCACAGCTCTGGCTCGTTAGCCAGAAGCCAAAGGATCCAGTTTGTACAAGACCTGAAATAACCGCTGAGATGTACTTTGGGTGCAGCGTATAAGAGGGGCTGTCCTGTCACTTTTCAAACGAAGTTCGAACCTGGTGAATTATTAAAAAGTTCAAACTGCAATGATGTGATCAAATTCAAAATTGGAGCACTGAACGCTTAGCCCCCACTAACAATTTAGTAATCTGCTTTCCTGAGTCCCAGAATCACGTTTAAAGTATGTATTGTATTCCAACAGATGGGCCAGAAGAAACTAGCGAGCCAAGCTGTGCTGCTGAATGGATCACATTAGTATTATGTTGATCATCTCAACACCAACACACAGTACAGTATATCATTAGTATCTGTCGATCCACATTGCTCGTTCGAACGGCATCTAGTGGCCCATGAACCATTTTGAAGTGACCACCGATACATAACCAGGGCCGCCTCAGGGGGTGTGCGAGCAGTGCGGTCGCACAGGGCCTCGCGGGAAGGGGGGCCTCGCAAAATAAAAATTAAAAAAAAAATTAAAAAAAAATATTTTTTATTTATTTTTTTTATTATTTTTTTTTATTTTTTTTTTATTTTTTTGCGAGGCCCCCCTTCCCGCGAGGCCCTTTTTCATCACAGACCTAAAATCTAGTTTTGCTTATATGCTTATATATTTCACATTAGACACGTTTGTAGAATGTGTCTGACTTCCTGGCTCTGCAGACTGCAGTTTTCCGGTTTCTGCGGATTTGCTGCTCTACAGATTTTAGGATAGTGTTTCCGGCCCGTCCGCCGACCGCCGTAATACCAAATAGAAGAAGAAGACACACGAGGTAGATAATTCAGCGCTATTCAGAGGAGCGAGGCGAGTGGATGTCTTTTCAAAAGAAGGAGAAGAGAACTTGTGAGCAGATAAATCTGTTAGGCAGCAATATGCCGAAAGGTGTCCAGTCTGCCGGAAAGTACTCGAAGAAGAAGAAGAAGAAGAAGAATTACACCGTGGGCCAAGTCTCCTTCCAACTTTACCATTGGCGCCGGCCGCGCCGCATTCATTGATACTGCGTTATGTGAGTCAACCTATGATTATATACCCGCCGTGGACCTGTCCTGACCTATCTATCTTTCTCTCAATCTGGAGCCAAACTGGTCGACTAGCTAATATATAGTACTACTAGTAGCTAACTGTGTGTGTCTGGTGAGAGCACCTGGCTGTATGTAGACAGTAGCCGCATAGCTTGTTAGCTGTTAGCTAACGCAGAAGCAAGCTATGCGGCTACTACATGCAGCCAGGTGCCTGATTGAGCTAACTGTTAGCCAGTTAGCTGTTTAGCGTCAGCTGGGAACGTTCGTTTGATGCTATCAGTTAGCCTTGAGAATAGCAGGCCCTGGCACTCTGACTACGACATCATCTTTGACAGAAGATGTAGTCGGGCCTGCACCATGACAAGGCTCTGGCCATAGCTTTGTCCCGACAGCGAGAGGCCTTTCGTCAACGTGGAGACCTGTGTTGCAGGCCTTTCGACCTGCGTTCCTCGTGCAGGTAAAATGTCATGACATTACCCCACTCTTCCTTCCTTCCCCTCCCGAATGTTTTGTTAATAACGATGTTTTTTTCCAGGCAAAACATATGCTACTTCACAACATTTGGAGATACGACATGTGCTGTGTGTGAATGGTCGTTTGTGTAGCTTGGGTAGCGTTGGGCCGTTGGCCAAAGCTGTGTGTCACGTGGCCTGGTGTCACAGTACCTGGCTAGCTAGCCCCTTTCGTGACTTTCGGTTTGCAAGCCTGTGGCTTTTGTGACCGGAGTCACTTGCCCACCCGCCCCGATCACCCAGTAGAGAAACGACCAAGCGTCGTCAAGGGGCTCGCGGTGTGTCAAGAATACATCAGATCTGAATTTCAAAGATACCCAGCGTACAATATGGGTCCAACACAGCTCCACGATGGGGTCTGGAAGCTCGCAGTTGCCAATAAACAGTTTAAAACATTGTTACTCGACGAGTGGTATTTACAGACCGAACGTCCACCTCCGCCGTTGGTGTCACAGCGCATGCGCACCATGCCACGTTCACGTTACTGGGAAGAAGCGGAAGAACCAGCTTCCGACTGGGAAAAACCATTCACGTCAGCCTCCTAGTGGTAATTCCTACTAGGACATATGGGATTCTTTTATAGACCCCATATCTCCCACTTCGCGTCACGAATTGCGGAAGTATGGATGTGGGCGTTTCATCCATAGATATATATAGAGTCAAAGCGTGAAGGCTTCCTAGTTGTAGCAACGAGATGTCCTCTGGTTCTGGTAAACTAACCTACACTGTAGCACTCAACACTTTGATGAACATTGTTACTCGGCTGATAGAGTTGTGCTCTTCCTGATGGCTTGTCGTACAGAACTTGTAAGTCGCTTTGGATAAAAGCGTCAGCTAAATGACTAAATGTAAATGTAAATGTAAATGGTTCTTCCGCTTCTTCCCAGTAACGTGAACGCGGCATGGTGCGCATGCGCTGTGACACCAACGGCGGAGGTGGACGTTCGGTCTGTAAATACCACTCGTCGAGTAACAATGTTTTAAACTGTTTATTGGCAACTGCGAGCTTCCAGACCCCATCGTGGAGCTGTGTTGGACCCATATTGTACGCTGGGTATCTTTGAAATTCAGATCTGATGTATTCTTGACACACCGCGAGCCCCTTGACGACGCTTGGTCGTTTCTCTACTGGGTGATCGGGGCGGGTGGGCAAGTGACTCCGGTCACAAAAGCCACAGGCTTGCAAACCGAAAGTCACGAAAGGGGCTACTGGCTAGCCTATTTAGCTGATGTCGGCCATTGGCTCCTTGCTGCTTTGGTTTCTCTGGTATAGACGCTCTTCTTGTTGGATTTAAGTGTTGATCTTTGTCCTTTTGAATCTCTCATACATGCTATAGTCTCTCTCTAACACACACACACATGACAAACACACATGTTCTCTCTCTCTCTCTCTCTCTTTCTAACACACACAGTCTGCCTATGGCGGCCTTTCTCGATGGCTAGGCTGTGCTCAAGGATCTTCAGTCACAGTGCTCAGGTATTCTGCCACTGTGTACTCTCTGTTTAGGGCCAAATAGCATTTCAATTTCTTTCCAATGTGTCTCTCTCTCTCTCTCTCTCTCTCTCTCTCTGTACACTGTATATTGACTGTAGAACGGGAGCTCTCTCTCGCTCTCTCTTTTGCTATATGTTGACTGTATCATGCCCCGCCTCGGGCAGCGCTATTATTTAAGAATATTTTGACTGTATAAAAAAAAAAAAAAATATATATATATATATATATATATATATATATATAATTTTTTTTTTTTTTTTTTTACCTTTGGGGGGGGGGGGGGGGGGGGGCTCGCGTTAAATCTCGCACAGGGCCTCGCATTTCTCCCAGGCGGCCCTGTACATAACCACTCATGACCACTCTCTGTCACGCTGGGATTTGTTTTGCTCGTGGAGGAAACTCCAAAATGAAGAAAGAAGTGAGTAAATTGTGATGTTAAACAAAGAAATCGGTGTGTTCCATAGACTGTAAATACTGTACAGTATATTGCGTTTCGTAAAAGTGCCTCTCTCTCTCTCTCTGGTGCCTGTCCAGAGGCAATATGCAAATACAACTATGCGAACCATTGACAATAATCATTTAGGAATGGGTGTTACAATAGAGGATTCTTATTACATAAAATTTGATATAAACTATATTACTCTACTACCTGTACCTCCCCTCCCCCCTCCCCCATGCTGCTATGATGCCTGAATTTCCCCAAGGGGATCAATAAAGGAATGTCTTATCTTATCTTACATAAAAGTTTGATATAATTCAAACTAATTCTGTATCACTTTGAATTAGTTAAAACTTGTTAAAGTTTTAAACTGTCCCCATCTATGCCACTTCAAGGCCAGCTTAAAATTGTCATTTTCACGATGTTTCACGATGTTTGCAGAGCTGTGTGTGTGTGTTCTGTATTATAGTTGTGGAGACAATGGTGTGGCTCATTTGACAGACACTACTTCTGTGTCTGTCGTTTGTTTCTACACACTGTAGTTTGTAGTTTATTACACGCTAAACATCGCGCATTTCCAAGATAATCCAGTCTTTTTCCATAGATCGCGAGATAAAACGTGTTATGTGCAATAAGCCCAAACCGTTCTGGTTGATCCCCTGAAACCCCAAATACTCCCAAATCAAAGGTATATACAGTACCATGTACACATGTACCTTCACAAAATCATCAAGGGGGGGGGTTGTCATTTTAACTCTAAACCGTGATCGTGTTTGTCGAGCATGTTTTACGTCCGGTAAAACACAAAACTGTGATCGTTAGAAAAACATGTTTCAGGTTCGGTAAAATAGACATAGAATATACTTTACCTTAGCCAGAAGGTATTCCAAAAAGAATAATTCCAAGTGATCGCATCGCCATCGCGATTACCAGTGTATATGTCTATACACGTTTAGATGGAATACGCTTCGGCAACGGAATTTCGAGGCGATCGATGTGAATCTCTGTTCAAGCAGGAGAAGGAGCCCTTACCAAAAGAAAATAAAAGGAAAATGCGTATCAACGCCAAGCCATTCCAGTTCAAAGGTAGGCAATACTGCCACCTGGTGATATTCGATCGGCATTGCAATTCCAACGTATACAAATGAGCCAGGGATGGCTAAAATGAGCCAGATGATGATCTAGAACGGGGCTCAGAGGAAAAATATCAAAGGATCAAAACCCGACTATACTCGTGTATGGCGCTCAACCTCTGGCAAGATAACCCGACTATACTCGGGCATGGCGCTGAATGTGTTAAAATTGACAGCCCTAGTGCAAGGTTTCAGCGTTTATGTCAAGGCTTGAACAGGCGTAAGTGTCGCCCGTTGACTTTGCATTGGCTGTGGGTATCCAGTGTGGACGGAGGACAGAGATCAATACTGTCATTGGTAAGTACCGTATGTATACTCTATAGCAGGGGTCGGCAACCTGCGGCCTTGAGGCCGCATGCGGCTCTTTAGCCAATCAGCTGCGGCTCCCTGGCCCAAAAAAAATAAAAAAATAAAAGTTTTTTTTCTTTTTTTTCTTTTTTCTTTTTTCTTTAATTTTTTTTCTTATTTTGGAGATCGATGTCATACTGTGACACTGAAATGAAAAAATATTTCATCAACTAAGATATTTAGTCAACAAAAGGCTTACCTGTATGCCTGATATGTGGTGCGAAATTAGCGAACAATGAAAAATTTACTTTTTATTTGATAGATTTTCCACAAATAAGGGAAGGACTCTAATAGAGCTGCACAGTTCAGGGTTTTATTTCAAAGTAGGTCTACAGATGCCAGTGTTTTTTCTCCTTTTCTGTGTTTTATTTCAAAGTAGGTCTACACATGGTATTCTTTTTTCAAAGTGGACTACTTTCTATTTTATAAATGTTCCACAAATAAGGGAAGGACTCAAATATACCTGAATAGTTCAGGGTTTTATTTCAAAGTCGGTCTACAGACACCAGTGTTTTGTCTCCTCTTCTGTGTTTTATTAAAAAATAGGTCTACACAGCCAGTATTTTTTCTCCTCTTCATAAGAGTTTGAGGTTTTCCTTTGTTATAACAGGTAAAAACAGCAATTAAAAAGTCAACATTTTTCTTTTTGTTGCTTTATAATCCCATTAATGCAACAAACTGTGTGCTATAAGTATAAAGTATAATAAATCGCAAATTACTTTGGGTATGCAATTGTCAGGCGTTTTATGCTAAATGTGGGGTATGCTTGGGGATATATAAAACGTTATACATTGTGTTATCTTCATTTTAAGGGTAAATAGGTTGTGCGGCTCCCTGAGCATTTTATTTTGTGGGACGGGGGAAAAGTGGCTCTTTTGATAGTAAAGGTTGCTGACCCCTGCTCTATAGTATATAGGGCTATAATCTCACATGGTGCTAAATGTACCGTATGTATACTGTATAGCATATAGGTCTATAATAATATCACATGGTGCTAAATGTACAGTATATACAGTATACTCTATAATATTATATGGGTCTATAATCTCATACAGTGCACATGTTCCCCAGCTGTAATCCAATGTCCAAACCGCACACAAACACACACACACACACACACACACACACACACACACACACACACACACACACACACACACACACCCTCCTCTAACTCTGTGTTGGTCTGTGCAGCCTGAGGCTGGCCTAGGGGGCTTGGTTGCTCCAGGAGGCTGCAGGCCTGCAGCTCAGTGCCCGCGCCAGGCTTAAATGCGAGAGTCTCAACCTTCGCAGCTTCTGGAAAGCTGGAGGAAGTCACAAAAAAAAAAAAATTGAGACGCCAGAGAGAAACACGGTAAACAAGAGTGCAGACTTGGCGGATGAATGTCACAGCCGGAGGAAGCATCTGATTCTGCCTCCGTGATGATGCCGTGTGATGTTACCGGGATGTTACTGCAGAGGAGGATCATAGTGGCCCCTGCCATGCAAAGTGGCTCCTCTATGATTCCCATGGGGGCCCCCTGCCGCTCCTCCTCCTCCTCCTCCGCCGCGCACTGCTCACCCTTCTCCAATTTACGCATTCCTAGTGGAGACACACATATCCTTGTGGGAGCACATGCGAAACCGCAGGGAGAAATCAATGCATATGCATGTGCAAGAGGAACGCAGAGAGTAAGAAATAGTGTATTTGATGTCGGGATCGGGATGCTTTTCCAAAGCGCACCATATGCACTTCTCACTGAGTGGATAATCCCGCAGATATGCATGGCTGGATCAATGTTAATCTGTCGTTAAAACGGAAATGGATTTGGAAGGTATCAGGAAGCGATTTCAGTGCACATGGTTTTGCCAATGCAGTATATTTGCCTCAAAGGGGGGGGGGAGAGAGAGAGAGAGAGAGAGAGAGAGAGAGAGAGAGAGAGAGAGAGAGAGAGAGAGAGAGAGAGAGAGAGAGAGAGAGAGAGGCTTTCACTGTGCACCGTAACCGTGGGCTATATATCCCTCTTACCTGACCTCACTGTCTCTCTCTTCTTTATTACACACAGTGGACCTTTGTGAGGATCAGCCGTCATTACACAAGATTACCATTTCTTTGCATGCTTGGATCTCCCGGGATTACAGGGAGATTACTTTGTATGTAAAAACCTCCGTGCCAGATCTCCCGTGATCTTTTCCGTCCGGCCGCTTTGTATAGCGAGACGTTGAATCTCGGCCGCACTGCGTTCCACACACGGCCGAGATGAACATTACCTTTATTTTCTGTCTTTTTTTCCCCCCTCAACTTCGAAGCATGGCCTTAACTTGTGAGGTATTGTACTTTATACATCCGTCCTTAACCCTATGAAAGAAGGAAAAGTCATTACGTCAGAACACCAGCGTTCTATGCTCTGCTTGGTGCCAGACTTTGGTGCCAGTTCTATTGAAGCCTATGGGAGATGTAAATAATCCAAGAAATACAGTACAAGCTATACGAGGGAAATATATACATCAACCAATAATATATCAAACATTAACAATGCAAAAAAATTGCAGATGATTCTGACATCTGAGGTAATAACCTGTTTAATTTAATTTAATGTGGGACTGAAGGTTCCCACACAGTGACACAATGACCCTTCCTTCTTTTATAGTTTCCTTATATATAGTATAGCACCCTATCAGGCAGTCAAAGCCAACCATTTGAGACAGTTCTAGAATTCTAAGATCAAATTCGGAGAGAGAGAGAGAGAGAGAGAGAGAGAGAGAGAGAGAGAGAGAGAGAGAGAGAGAGAGAGAGAGAGAGAGAGAGAGAGAGAGAGAGAGAGAGAGAGAGAGAGAGAGAGAAAACACACATTTGAACTGAGTTCATAAAACTCAACCAAATCTTCCCATTATTGCTGAGATAACAACAATGGGAAGAAAGGGATCTTTTCTTCTGGGTCACGCCGGTCATTCTGTCTTCCCGAGGGGTTCTCAGGGAGTCATGGTGCAGCGCATCATTAACCATTCAGGAAGCTTTTTAACGTGTTAATGTCAAGGTCACGTTCTGGTGACACTGCCGTCATAGTATTGGCATGTTACAGGGATGGTAATGGGGCAGACATGCTATACTTTGCCACGCGGGACAAACCGGTGACTCGAGACCTAACAGGACATGCAAGGCTGAGAGAGAAAAGCCTATGGTTCACATCGCAGTGGCCTACATCACATTTTAGGTTTTTCACTATTAGTGGCACTCTCTCTCTCTCTCTCTCTCTCTCTCTCTCTGTCTCTCTCTCTCTCTCTCTCTCTCTCTCTCTCTCTCTCTCTCTCTCTCTCTCTCTCTCTCTCTCTGTCTCTCTCTCTCTCTCTCACTCGCTCTCCCTCTCTGTCTCTCTCGCTCTCTTTCTCTCACTCTCTCTTTCTCTCTCTCTCTGTTTCTCTCTCTGTCTCTCTCACTCTCTCTGATTATCTCTCATTATCTCTCGCTCTCTCTCTCTCTCTGCCTCTCTCTGTCGCTCGCCCTCTCTCTCTCTCACTCTGTCTCTCTCTCTCTCTCGCTATCTCGCTTTCTCTCTCTTTCTATCTCTTTCTCTCTCGATCTTTCTCTCTATCTTCCTCTCCCTCTCTCACTCTCACTCTCTCTCTCACTCTTGCTCTTTCTCTCTCGTTCTGTCTCTCTCTCTCGCCCTCTGTCTCACTCGCTCTCTCTTTCTCTCTCAATCTGTCTCTCTCTCGCTCTTTCTCGCTCTGTCTCTCTCTCACTCTCTTTCTCTCTTGCTCTGTCTCTCTCTCTTTCTCTCGCTCTCTGTCACTCTCTCGCTCTCTCTTTCTATCTCTCTCACTCTCTCTCGCTCTCTCACTCTCTCGCTTTCTCTCCCCCTGTCTCTCTCTCTCGCTCTCTCTTTCTCTCTGTCTCTCTCACTCTGTCTCTCTCGCTCTGTCTCTCTCGCTCTCTCTCTCTCCCTCTCTCACTCTCACCCTCTCTCTCTCACACACACACACACACACACACACACACACACACACACACACACACACACACACACACACACACACACACACACACACACACACACACACACACACACACACACGGTTTCATCATCCTCCGACCTCTGCAGTCAAGCGGGCTGCTACAGAGCAAGTGATATGGAAGTGTCCATCTGACTAGGTTCCCCAGTTAAATTGGTGGGTGTTGCTGGAATCACTGTGGAAGTTGGATCGTTATTATCCAAGTCTCTGGAAGAAGGTTGGTCACCTTGAAGGGAAAAAAGGAAAAAGAGAGAAGAGAAGCGCTGCCCAGGCCGCGATGGAGTCACACAGCACCAGCGCTCTCTCTCTAACAGGCTTTGCAAAAGCTGAACGATTTTTCTTTTCTTTTTTTGCAGCCTTTAGACAGGCTTTGGCAGATCAGACATTTACCCTGCGCTCTGGTACGTCCTTACGAGAGATCGTAGAGACAGGAAAACACTTTACTGCCAGCAAAGATGCTACAGTAAATGTTAAATGTCTACAGATCAATACTTCGTACTCATATATGCTGCCCAGCACGGGCCGCTCACACTATACCCCTCATTAGAGATAGGTCTGACCTATGAGGCCGCATGCTTTCACTGGGTACACACACACACACACACACACACACACACACACACACACACACACACACACACACACACACACACACACACACACACACACACACACACACACACACACACACACACACACACACACACACACACACACACACACGGATTCTACTTGTGTAATGTGTACAACAAGTTAAAAAAAAAAAAACAACACAACCTTTTCTATACTGCATCTATGTGTAAGGGTATTATACAAAGGGTATTATTAAAAAGGTATTGCTGGGATGGCTTAAGTGCTGGATTTTTCAATAATAACCACAGCTTGCTTTGTAGTCTATCTATCCCACAACAAGAACAGAAGAATATACCGCCATCTGCTGGAGGGACCCATCTTGACACAGAACGAGTGGATACTTGATACTTGGCTCTTTTCACACTTGCCTCGTTCAGCCGTCTTGAATTGAAAACCCTGGATCGTTTGCCCCCTCTGTGCGAGCCGTTTGGGTTGGTGTGCAAAACACCAGTTTGCAATCAAAGTCAGGCCCGCACCAAACAACCACCTCCTGGTCCAGCTGTTTGAGGTGGTCTGAGAGTCCACTTTCAAGCAAACCCTGGAGCGCTTTGTTTTGAGGTGCGAAAGCAAACGGACCAAAATCAGGAAAACACCTGAAAAATCACGCATTTACATTTTGTAATTAAGCTGATGCTTTTATCAAAAGTGACTTACAAATTGTGAACAACAAGTCAGCAGGAGGGATACCTCTCTGGCAGCTAAATTACTAAAGGGTCAGTGGCGTTGTTCGTCAAATAGTGTTGGACTTGAGTGTTACACTCTGAGTGCATAGTAGTATCTATTAGCATGATACTGTAGGTAGTAGTATAAGTATAGTGGCATACTGTAGTAGTAAGGTACTAAGAATAGTAAGAAGGTTATTTTTAATTTTTTCCCCCAATATATTGTTTGAAGAGGTGTGACTTTGGTCAATGGCAGAACTTTGGCCAGGTTTCAGCTGCCCTGACTGGTGGGAAGTTTGTTCCACCATTGTGGAATGAACATTTAATGAAGCTGATATGTTGTTGCTATATGTTTCATTAGGATTCAAAATGATGTCCAATAAAAGGCTTTGTTTAAAAACATGTGGTTCATTTTGTCAATTGGTAATGTGAAACATAACCGAACCATACAAAAGCTTGTGATTCAGACCATTTCAAACGGACCTTAAACATGTGTGGAATATATTTTAATCAGCATTCATGTAGAAATAAACAATTCATGAATCATAATGGTATCAACAGGTAGACATATTTTTACACTACTGAGGTGAGCCACATACAGTTATTTAGTTAATAATTGAGGTTAAGTTTCAGAAATGCCAACTGTGTCAACACAATTGGAGGGGGGCTTGCCACTCTCCAAGGCATTTAAAAGAAGCGGTGCATAGGCAAGGCTAAGAGAATAATCAAAGACTCCAGCCACCCAAACAACTGCCTCTTTGAACTGCTGCGGTCAGGCAAGCAATACCGGAGTCTCATGGCCAGCACAGAGAGACTCAGAAGCAGCTTCTATCCCCAGGCCATCAGGATGCTCAATGAACAATGATTTCTCAATGAACAATGATTGAACAATGAACAATAACAGGCCAGCAACACACCCACAGCACACACACACTCAATTTAAATAAACAACACACTGTAGCACCCACTTTATCACACTTTACACTTTAGATTTATATTATTGGTAAGGGAATTGCACATCTCTCATTCCTTATTGCACCTCACCACCACAACGGTGGCACCACAAGCTAAGCTATACCTCACAATTTTTTTACCAGATGTACATACTGTATATAGAGGTATACTGAACAATTGTTGTTTACACTTGTGTTTACTTGACTTCTAGACTTTCTATTTTTTACTTATTATACTTATTTATACTATCTTATTATTATCTAGCACACTCTCAGGAGCGAAACAGAAATAAACATTCATGCAAAGTATTCTGTATTTCTGTATGACAAATAATAAAGAAACTTGAAACTTGAACTTGAACTTGAACAAGACTGAAGGACACCTAGATGGTTCAGGTTGGTTTTTAGGAACATGGCAGATGGAGGGTAAATAATGCATAGGATGGGTAACAGCCTTACGCCGACAAGGGAAGGGGGCAGAACATGAAGTGTTTACATTTACATTTAGTCATTTAGATGATGCTTTTATCCAAATTGACAAATTGGGAACAAAATGGCAACAGGAGGGGTAGCCTATAGGGCAGGGGTAGGCAACCCTAGGCACGCGTGCCTGCATAGCGGGGGCATTTTCATAGGCACAGGGGGCAGCAGTAAAAAAAATAAAAAAATATTATATATATATATATTCTTTTTTTTTTGCTTTGAAATATTATAGTGAAATATTTTGCACTGTTGTCGCATTTATCTTGTTGAAATCCTCCCACAGGTTTCTTTTTACTACCACATATTTAATTGAGACCCTTTATTTGTTTATTATTTCAATTTAGCTGGAAATACATTGCTACATCATTCAGTAACATTTGCAGAGCCTTATAACAAAAACATTATTACGGTCACCGTTGTGACCAGTGGGATTAATCAACACATTTTATTATTTATTTTTCTATTTCATTGAACATTGCACATGTTAAAAGCCATTTTTTTTACTCAAAATGTGAGTATTACCAAGTCAACTTGTGTTCTTAAAACAATGACAATAAACATAGTTTTATTAGGTTGAAATAATGTGGTTGTGTACTTATTTTTCTGGTAACTTATTATGGATTGAAAACTGAAAACCTTAATGCACAGTAACTGAACTCAATCTTTTTAAGTTCTGGTAACTTATTATTATAAAAAAAAAAATCAGTGTAGTCTTGCGATCAATCAAAACTTATTTACACGATATACCTCACATTCACCCTCCATTCACATCCTGGTGTTCTCCTGGTGTTCTCCATTAGGCCTGTAGATGGAGCTATGACAGCACACGTACAGTACACACACCGATGGTGTGTGATGTGTCCAAAAATGAATGGGCAAATGTGAGTGAAATGGTCGCACTGTATGCAGCTGTTTGTCTGCATTGCATTCCCCCCCCCCCCCCCCCCAACTCAGATTTAGGGTTGATACAACCATCATAATAATATTGTTAATAATAACAATAACAATAATGATGTAATAATGTAAAAATTATCATAAAAAATACCTGATTATGAGAAAAAAATATTACGATGCATGGAATATTGTTGAGGCACACTAGTTACAACTATATTTCAAACAGGCACTCCATGTCAAAAAGGTTGCTGACCCCTGCTATAGGGCCTACATCTCTGACAGCTAAGGGTCAGTGGCATTGTTTGTCAAATAGTGTCGAACTTCAGTGTTGAGTAGTATAGACATATTAGCAAGATAAGTAGTAGTATATAGGGATAGTTACATAGTAGATAGTGGTAGATAATATATATATATATATATATATATATATATATATATATATATATATATATATATATATATATATATATATATATTATTTTATTTTTTGTATTATTATAATTTCAGATATTGATTGAAAAGGTGTGTTTTTAGTCGATGGTGGAAACCTCTTACAGAACTTTTTTTCTTTTTTTTTAACAGATGGCACTGGGTTAGTATAGTATTAAGGGACATAATAGATATTGTTTGAAGAGGTGTAAAATTGGCCGGTTTTCAGCTGTCCTGACTGGTGGGAAGTTCGTTCCACCATTGTGGAGCAAGGACCGAGAATAGCCTGGCTAGGAGTTCAGATTGGAGTGGGTCTGAAGCGTAGGGGTCTTGAGGGTGTGTAGTTAGAAGATGTAGAGCGTAGGGGTCTTGTGGGTGTGTAGTTAGAAGATGCAGAGCGTAGGGGTCTTGAGAGTGTGTAGTTAGAAGATGTAGAGCGTAGGGGTCTTGAGAGTGTGTAGTTAGAAGATGTAGAGCGTAGGGGTCTTGAGGGTGTGTAGTTAGAAGATGCAGAGCGTAGGGGTCTTGAGGGTGTGTAGTTAGAAGATGGAGAGCGTAGGGGTCTTGAGAGTGTGTAGTTAGAAGATGTAGAGCGTTGGGATCTTGAGGGTGTGTAGTTGTAAGATGCAGAACGTAGGGGTCTTGAGGGTGTGTAGTTGGAAGATACCGAGCGTAGTGGTCTTGAGAGTGTGTAGTTGGAAGATGCAGAGCGTAGGGGTCTTGAGGGTGTGTAGTTGGAAGATGCAGAGCGTAGGGGTCTTGAGGGTGTGTAGTTAGAAGATGCAGAGTGTAGGGGTCTTGAGGGTGTGTAGTTGGAAGATACAGAGCGTAGGGGTCTTGAGAATGTGTAGTTGGAAGATGCAGAGTGTAACGGGGAAGCCCGTGGGTATGTCCACAGTCACGGAAACAGGTGTGTTGACGAGTGACTGTGGCAGTGCGGGCTGGTAAATTAAACTCACTTCCCCATAACAGGGTTAACAGACGCATAGGTACGGTAGTTAGGAGTGAATTCACTTCTTAGTGCAGCGGCCTGTGTCGTCGCCCGCGGACGCCGGAGCCCCCTGTTCGACTCCCTCTCCGGACATTACATTTAACATCAAACACAACGCAGACCAATATGATCCGTCACAGTGGTGCCGTGACCCGGATGTCCTGAGGGGTGTGAGTTTAGGGAGGTGAGTGTAACGGGGAAGCCCGTGGGTATGTCCACAGTCACGGAAACAGGTGTGTTGACGAGTGACTGTGGCAGTGCGGGCTGGTAAATTAAACTCACTTCCCCATAACAGGGTTAACAGACGCATAGGTACGGTAGTTAGGAGTGAATTCACTTCTTAGTGCAGCGGCCTGTGTCGTCGCCCGCGGACGCGGGAGCCCCCTGTTCGACTCCCCCTCGGGACATTACATTTAACATCAAACACAACGCAGACCAATATGATCCGTCACAAGAGCATAGGGGTCTTGAGGGTGATTAGTTGGAAGATGCAGAGCATAGGGGTCTTGAGGGTGTGTAGTTAGAAGATGCAGAGCGTAGGGGTCTTGAGAGTGTGTAGTTGGAATATGCAGAGTGTAGGGGTCTTGAGAGTGTGTAGTTGGAAGATGCAGAGCGTAGGGGTCTTGAGGGTGTGTAGTTGGAAGATGCAGAGCGTAGGGGTCTTGCGAGTGTGTAGTTGGAAGATGCAGAGCGTAGGGGTCTTGAGGGTGTGTAGTTGGAAGATGCAGAGTGTAGGGGTCTTGATGGTGTGTAGTTAGAAGATGCAGAGCGTAGGGGTCTTGAGGGTGTGTAGTTGGAAGATGCAGAGCGTAGGGGTCTTGAGGGTGTGTAGTTGGAAGATGCAGAGCATAGGGGTCTCGAGGGTGTGTAGTTAGAATATAGAGTGTAGGGATCTTGAGGGTGTGTAGTTAGAGACGAAGTGTTTATGCTCTCCAAGTGTTAAGTGATGAACACTTTCAGTGCCGGCCGTGTTTTCCTTTTTACCCTGTTGAATGCCACCATCCACGGCCAATGTTAATGTTAATATCGCCTAATCTATGTTTTAAATTATGGCTATGTGTCTAATCTGCCCATTGCTTATCAAAGAATCATTTTCCAGTCAACATTGGCAAGGCAGATTGTTTTTTTATCGCTTCATTTCCGTTTGATAGCATTTTGAAAATCACCAGTTTTCGGGGGAAAAACAACCCATGCCTATGATAATCGCCTTTTACTGGAATATTCCAGAACGTTGTCATTTGTCGGTCTATTTATGAATCGTTTTCAAATAAACGCTAGATGATCGATAGTATATGTGTGCGCACGCACGCTCGTGCCGTGCGCTGATAATCGCTGCTCTTATTTCCTCATGGCTTTTACAGTCAAAACAGCCATATCACATATATCACATAACCGCTTATATATCCGTGAAAACGAGTCTGATTATCCTAACACTGATAACATAGATTCCTTACCTGAGGTCAGATGGTATCCAAATGGTTTATTCCAATTTCCGATCGCCATTCGAAAAAATCGATAAATGTATTGATCCATCGTGTGTAAAGTATAACCCATATTCGCCGTGGCTCAGAGGCTCCAGAATGAACTCTGGTAGACCCCGGCTGCATCAGTGAGAAGTAAAATGTGGAGTCAGAAATCCATTCTCCCATTCACTTTCATTGAGTCCATTCCAAAAGGGTGATTTACCATTTGGGAGACGATAGGGGGCGCTTTTTTCACATCTGAGCGCCGGCGGTCCCTGGATCTCCAACGGTAGGCTCGCGTGATGCAATATGATTTCAGATCGCTAATAAAAAAAATACCAGAGAATACTCGTGACAGTGGCATTCAACGGTCGGGGCGTAAACCCGAGAACAGCCGTGAGTGGCACTCAAAGTGAAAGGTCCCATGGAAAGTAAATAAAATTACTTTTTGGGCAATTTTACAATTCCTGTGAGTCTATGGTTTTTTTCAATAAATTACATTGTTTTTCTGCCCTTCCAATGGCCAAGCTGTTTTTGGCCCATACTCGCAATGCGCTTTGAGTGACAGTCACCCACCTGCACTAGCAGATACGAGAGAGAGCGAGAGTAGCCTACTAACCGCTTCCGCATTATTTCCACTCGCTGCTCATATAAACCTATCACAGTTGATTGTGGGCGGGCGGTGGCAGATCAGCGCCTATTCACGTCAGCGAACGAGTCAAATCAGAATGGCTCGTTTCGGTGGAGGGGGGGGGGGGTTCTCTCACCTGAACTGAAGAAACGGGACTGGGTAGACATTTCTCATCTAATCAGTGTTGTTGGTACAACCCTACATTGCTAGAAAACAATGCAAACCACTGGAAAATGCCATTTATAAGATAGGGGACCTTTAAGTGAATCAATCTGTACTGTCTCTAATTCTCTAAACTAAGACATACTGAACTCTATTCACCGTGTTATGGGTATTTGTTTATATTTTTGGTATAATCCCTGGGCCATCATCAGCACCACCTTGCAGGCAGAACTCTGCTCCTGGAACCCAGCGGTGTGCGTGGGCATCATGCGGGCGAGAGACGCCGGGACGTTTAATATGAAAGCGACAGAGACATCACACAGAGAGACATCACGTCACCAGGCCGTCCCTGGAGGCCTCCGTGAGACCACCCCACCGTCCCACGCTGCCATCAAACCGTCTGTACGGCAGACGTGCACAAGTGGCAGGAGGAGAAGAAATGGAGGAAATTACTTTTAGTTTTAGATTGTAACTCAGGTATTTGGTAAATAAATGGTAAATGGTGCATTTATACAGCACTTTTATCCAAAGCGCTTCACAATTTGTTCCTCACATTTGACCCGTTCACTCACACATTCACAACCGACGGCGGAGGCGACCATGCAAGGTGCCAACCTGCTCATCGGGAGCAATTAGGGAAGTGTCTTGCTCAAGAGGGTGGCTGGGTGGCGCAGCGGACTAAGTGCTCGTCACCAACGCGAGAGACACTGGTATCGAATCCGGCTATCAGCGTTGCCTCCGGCTTGGCCGGCCGTCATACTGGCTCAATTGGCAGAGTCAGCGGGAGGGAAGCCGGTGGGTGGTAATCTGGTTGTTGTAAACAGCGACTCCTACAGGTCGGTCAGGGCGCCTGCACAGCGAGGGAGGGAGATGGTGAGGGTAGTGTGACCTCCCACACGTTACACTTCACCAATGAGAGTCCGCGCTGTCGGGTGAAAAGATGCTGCTGGCTGTCTCCTATGTCTCGGAGGAAGCATCTGATAGACTTCAGGGCTCCCTCGACCGACCAGTGGGGGGGCACATGCGAGCAACGACCAGGAAGGGGAGGGGGGAATTGGCATAACGACTATAATTGGGATGGGAGAAAAACACAGAAAAACAGGAGGAGAAAAAGTGGATAAAAAAAAAAGTGTCTTGCTCTACCTCCTTAGCCACTGTCGCCCCTATTGGTGGTTATATCGATTTTAAAGGCCAAATCAATGATCCAAACACAAACAAGGGGTAGCAGACATAAGATAGAAATGGACACATGCCTTTAGTTGCTTGATTCAGCTCTTGATTACAAGGAATAACACTGTCTAACGGGTAAACACAACGTTTTTAATTATAGTTGTTAAAAGTTTTGTAGACGTTGGTAATGTTTGTAAACATTGGAGTAATGCAGAAAGAAAGTTCCCACAAAGCTTATTTTCCATCTACAAATCAAATTGTGTTTATACAGTCGGGGGGGGGGGGGGGGGATTTCGGATTGGGGCTTTAACGTCTCTCATACCACTTTGCTTTCTGACTGGCTCTGCTTGTAGAGTGCATGTATACAGCCAACTAAAATGATTCTGTAACACTTTTTTGAACATCTGTAACATAAAACATTGATAGCATGTAAACAAGAGCTTTGTAACATCAGCTACATGGAAGATTCATGAATGCAACCATCCCGCCGGCTTTCGATAGGTGTTCATGTAATTCTTACAGTATGCCATTGGCAACATAGTGGAACACAGAATCAATGTATTGAGTGAGGTTTTCAAAGTAAAAGTCATCAAAAGTAGCCTAATGAGTAACTGTGATGCAGGATTGCGTGTGTGTGTGTGTGTGTGTGTGTGTGTGTGTGTGTGTGTGTGTGTGTGTGTGTGTGTGTGTGTGTGTGTGTGTGTGTGTGTGTGTGTGTGTGTGTGTGTGTGTGTGTGTGTGTGTGCGCGCGCGCGCGCGCATGTACAGGTACATGGATGTGTAGCCTACATCTACACAGTATATCCTTGTAAGTCAAGTCACGCATCAGCTGATACCTGTATGAAGGAAGACTTTAACAAGCACGGGGTGTACTGGAGGCGTGTAAACTTGCCCTTGTGCTTCAATTTGATTGGTCTTTGATTGGTCTATACGATCTTCCTCGAAATCTAACAAGCCAACTGCCTGTCAATCAAAAGGAGGTCGGACTCATTACAACCTTGCCAAAAGCTAAAGTGAAACTGAACAGGATGGGACATAAACAAAGAAAACGGCAAAAATGTACTTTGTTAAGTTTATAATTATGAGGTAGGAAATGTATTCAGCTTGTAGACTATAGAACAGAAAACTCTGTATTCGAGTGGAAATGTGAATATAAACAAAGGAAAGCGGTTTACAAGAAAACTCAGTTTGATACCTTTAATAGCTCATTATGTTGAGATTGTATGCAACCTATAATGAGGGACATAATTTAAGTGTTTTATACTTATTTTGAATGAATGAAGATGGACACATTCCAAGTTTATGATGTTTATATTCATTCGAGTTTCTTTTGCCAAGGACATTATGTAATCACTAATCAGTTCCGTCTGTAACCGAGTATTGGGTAAGTGAACAAGATATTCCAAAAATGTATAGCTGCATTGCCATGACATTTGCTGTGATCATTCAACACCCCAAAAGGTGACCCCATGACCTTTTCCCCTAGCACCAGCAACAGGTCAACATTTTTAAATGAGTGAATCTCCTGAGCTGTTTCTCGTACAGTTAAAAGTGTTCTGTGAACATCCATCACCCCTAGAGGAAGACACCCTTTGATGTTGGTGACCCCATAACTTTTCTCTCTTGCGCCACCATCAGGCCACACAATCCATTTGCAAATGAGCGTATATCTCCTGGCCCTGTGGTCGTATAGTCACGACATTTGCTGTGAATATTCATGACCCCTCCTCTAGCGCCACCATATGGATTTATTATATCAATTATTCACTAGCCTGGGTCTTTCGAGACGGGCAATATCAGCAACTCTTCTTTCCATCATCTACCTGGTAGAATGTTGCATGTTAAAGTACCAGCAAAGAGGGGAGGTTTTTAGGCCGTGATGCAGGTCTGCGTTCTACCGAGTGTATTCTACCTGCTATTCAAGGCTTTCATTGTTTCAACGTGCCTTTGAAAAAGTCATCCTTTAAACAAAATGCTCGAGCGTGAGCATCAAGTAAAGATCAGTAGCGGTTCTCTTAACCCTCTGGGAATTCATACCGTATCCAGATTGTAAAAAAAAAAACACAACACATCAAAAGATAGAAGGAATCAAAGATATAAGGAAGACGCCGTCAAAGATGTGAGGAAGATGCCGTCGTTCATAGCAATGAGCCGTTGCGCGGAGCGTTCTCTTCGTCTTCGCAGGCTCTCACTACTTAGGTGTGAAATCCCCCCTCATCAGTGTCAGGGGAGATAATGAGAGCATGCGAGATCTTATTACCTCGCAGCACCGACAGATTCATCCAGCAATAATTACTCCCACTGGCGGCTTGCTTATTGACGACGCCCGCTGCAAGTGTCACTCGGGGACGGATGATTTCCCCCCTGCACTAGGCAAACAATGGAATGAACACCGCTTCAATCAACCGAGAGTGATGGATTTAATGACAAAGTAATTTCTCCTCCACTTTATGACCGAGGAGAAGCGACACTGGCAGAATGAGAAAGGTCCTCTGTAGGAAAAAGGGAGATGGAGGTTATTGTGTTTTTCCCCCTTCTTCTGCGCACACGCTACCGGAACTGTAAACACAAGAGAGCGTTTGTTTTAATTCACGGAGGATTTCATCGCGTACAAAGATGAGACGTGGATGTGACCCGGGCGAATTGTCGTTTACATTTACATTTCGTCATTTAGCTGACGCTTTTATCCAAAGCGACTCGGAAAGCTTACAAGTTTTGTACAACAAGACAGCAGGAAGGGTACAACTCTATCAGCTGAGTAACAATGTTCATCAAAGTGTTGATTATAGTGTAGGTTAGTATATTAGGACAAGTGCATGACAAGTCAAGTCAAGTCAAGTAAGGTTGTAACAGTAAGGTTGTGACAGTAAGGTTAGTTAGGGTTAGAGGTTTAAAAAAAGAATTTATTTTCAATTTAATTTCAGATAATGATTGAAGAAGTGTGTCTTTAGTCGACGGCGAAAGATTGGACGGGTTTCAGCTGTCCTAACTGTGGTGGGAAGTTCGTTCCACCATTGTTTAAAACCCAGGGAAAGAAATGCAACGCGTTACATGCTGTACTTTCCTCATGGGTTTTCAGGGGAGGGAGAGTGGTTCCTGTAGGGCCGGGGTGGGGGAAGGGAGGGCTTTATTGATTTGAAGAGAGAGAGAGAGAGAGTGAGAGAGAGTACTTGGATTCCAACTGGGATTCCGACTGGCCTCGCTTGGAACATGCAGAGAGACAAATTGACGGCGGAATGGGAAAACGAACTCCGTCAAAATCAAAATGGACAATGGATCGCAGTGGTCGTGAGTTTGCGGCTCTGGGGCAACAGTGGGAATGGGGATGGGGGAGGGGTGGGTGCTGCTACGATTTGTTCATCATGGCGTATGTCACATCCTCACAATACAAATGGTAAGTCCTTGTTGTCCCTCAGCAGGGCTCCTTAATAGAATATATACAGGAGGTAGGAGTTTAAAAGGCTGTGACAAATGTGCCTCCGTGGACCTTCAGTCAGGGGGTGTTGGACAAGTCTCCACACAGACGTCCCCTGCGGACATGAGCACCAGTTAGGGACCTTTGTTCACTAATAGTCGAAAACCCAATGTGGCAGGGCATGATGTCACCTTAAGGTAAAGGGGCACTTCACAGAGAGAGAGGGGGGGGAAACTATGTAGCTTCATTATGCACATAATCTCACACATATCCCAAAACCGTGCAGAAGTTTTGTACACATTAATTTGGTTTGGACAGTCACAAGACAACATTGTTAATGAAATGATGAGATTAGTTGAGATGATGTGCCTAATAATTCAGCATTGTCGTTTGGGTGAAGTGACCCCCTAGCTTTGATTGAAATGAACAAATAAAACAAACTAAATAATTATGCAAAAGAAACATATTGTTTTGTTTTATTTGAACCTCATACAGTTATTTGGTAATTATCATAATACTTTGTAATATATAAGTATTTATATTTTTACATTGGACACAAGCTACTAAGGTACAGTATACATAATAGTCAGCAACATAGAAAAATATTAGAGTAGTATTGGCACGGATGAAGTACTATTTACTGTACTTTACATTTAGCAACATAAATAAAGAATCAAATAAATACATGTTACTCACAGTGAAGTCAAACTTTTTTCTTTCCTTGTTTATACATTCACATAAAACATTTGGAATTGTGTCAAGATTCCAGCACAATACTTACAGAACGGGCAAATGGTAAAACAATCGACGTAAACCTCATTTCACTAAGGAGCACAAAGCTGTCATGGAGCATTTGAAATATTAGCAAACACACACACACACACACACACACACACATTCTTAGACACACATACCGTCTACACACTAACGTAAATAATCACTCTCACTATGGTAAAGGAAAACCAAATACATTCAAGTCAGATATGGAGGGTTGAAACTAAAATGATATGTATTATATGTATTCCATATGGAGGAGAGAGGGTAGAAATGTAAAAGGAACACAACGTACCGATCTGAGATATACACTGAGTTACTTCTGAACAGGAGGATAATCTTCATTTCTGATCCATCACAGCGGCGTTCACTGTCAAAAACCTACTCTGTGACAGCATTCTGTTTTGCTAGTGGGGTGGGGGTGGGGGTGGGGGGTAGGTCTACAGTTAGTTATACAGGGCTCAAAAATAGGGGTTGAAAAATGTATTCGAGTAAACATATACGCGCCGGATGAGACGATCCATTTTAGTTGAAAGGCTACTCTATGGGGACAAGTTGGGGGGGGGGGGGCGTCCGCCGCCTCGCTGTGAGACAAGGAATCCTGTGAGCTCTCTGTCCACCAACCGAGACCCCCGCGTGCCCTTGGCGAGGAGGATCTCAATCCATCAGACACTTTTCCCCCTCATCAATTCTCACCGACCCTCTGGGTAAACAGATCAAGGGCCTGTGGGGGGGGGGGGGGGGGGGAGCAAACAAGCTAAGACCACAGAGGGAGAGAGTGCGTGTGAGAGCGTGCGTGCGCGCATGTCTGTGTGTGTGTGTGTGTGTGCGTGTGTGTGTGTGTGTGTGTGTGTGTGTGTGTGTGTGTGTGTGTGTGTGTGTGTGTGCGTGCGTGCGTGCGTGTGTGTGCGTGTGCGTGTGTGTGTGTGTGTGTGTGTGCGCGTGTGTGTGTGTGTGTGTGTGTGTGTGGCGCGGCGGGGTGTGTAGGGGAAATGATGCATGATGCATGGCAGTTCCCACAGATTGCTGACGCGGCCGTAGTGGCTTTTTGCGAACGATCCCCGCGCGTCCTGAAGGGGCCCATTTGATCAGAGTCAATCACGGTGACACTCTGCTTACCATGCAGTGTCACGGCAAACACAGAGCCGGGGTGAGCCGGAGGAGGAGTCTCCACACACACACACACACACAAGAAAAGAGCACTTTAAAAGGTGTCACCGGGTTGCGCCCGAGCGCGGCGCCGGGTTTGAAGACCACACAATGCCGACGGACGGCGGAGAGAGAGAGAGAGAAAGAGGGAGACAGCTGAGGTCGAGCTTCGACAATAAGCGCGGGACGACCCCCTCGGAGCGGGCGAAACAGAACGGCCCTGCCGTTAAATGTGAAACCGGTGACGCGGGCGAAAGACGAGAGCGATTGTTTTGATAAAGCTGGTGGAGGCCGTTCGAAGGTCATCGATAAAGTGCACTTGCCAATCAAACCTAGTGCAAAGGATGAATATGTAGCTCTCTTATTATGTACATTACATCCGCGGGTACAATTAGCCACGCGATCGCCGAACATGAGCGTGACACCGCTGTCGTCGAGAACACTATGAGAAGAACAGCTCTCTCTAATGAAAAAAAATGTAAACACCGTTCGAGGACAGGTTTGTCCTCAGATGCTGGGGAGACGACGACACCTTTCCTGTCACAGCGGCGCTCTAATGTGACAGCGGAGGTTTTGAAGAGGGGGCTTTCATTTCGCACAAAATAATTCACAGGCGAGAAGCAGCTCAGTGGAGGTGTTTAACATACGGTGCGATAATGATCCTCTCGGATGGCAAAAAGTGGAACGGAAGAAGCGAAAAGCGGAAAGACTTGACACTGAATCTCAGGCTTTTCTGATGGAATGCGTCCTCTACCTCATACAACTTATTCTTATCTCCGACCAGCTTGTCGATCGGGACCATGGGGGCTTTTACTTTTGCAAACTCGACTCCGCGTTATCACTCCGGCCTTGTTTACGTGCAACTCATCCGCGAGACATTTCCGCTAGCTACCTTTCAAAGTAACAAAAACGTATTTTCCCGTCACACGTATTGGAGAGTGTGCTATACGGTGGTTATTGGCACCCGGGGGCACTGCCCTCCGCGAGGAGCGAGGCCAGCGGCTGATGTGACCGAAGCACCAGCTGTTGTCATACGTACTGTAGTCCGGTGGCAGGAAAACGAAGGATGTGAAACACTGTCTCGTGGGAAAGAGTTCACAAAAGAACTCACGACGTGTTTCGCCGAAGAGCAATTAAAAACGTAAAGAAAAGGGATTGCTACAGTAAATGTACAACACTTGCAGGAAGGAGCCGTACAACACGTTATCCGTTTCAGGTGGAGAGACGGCAGGGCGCGCGATGCTTTGTGGAACCAGAGACAAAGACTCAGACGGAACCGACCAACAGTACAGGGGAGACACACAGTATAAGTAAATGCTTTTTGACCAGCATACACTCTTTTGATATGCAATATATTGTACGCTACAAGGGGTAACGTAACACCTTCGCCTGCACTACATACTTATAGACCAGGTTACTCTCATTTGGAATTTCATTTGTCATCGATGTATTATGATAAACAACACGCAGACAAGCAAGCTCACATTTAGATGGACAAATCATACATTTCTGAATGGATAAAAAATAAATACTTCAAAACTTTATATTAGTTCATTTCTGTACAATAAATTACTGTTAATGTACATTCAAGAAGAGGATAAATGCCTTGCATCTATCCACTTACAGTAGTTATCCCCTTTTAACCCTAGAATAGCTATAACCCTTGAAGTAGACTTCAAGTCCATCCAGTGATATCAATGTAAGCCTCCCCAACCGAACCTAAAGGGTAAATATTGAAATGCTTTAAAAAGCACAAGTAGCATTTTGGTAGTGCTTTGGGTGGAGGATTATTTATAAGGCCTACAAAACATCAATAGTTAATCATAATGACATCAGATGTTTTAGTTGGCATGTAGCTACACATCAACCTCGGACCACATCTGAGTGCCATGTTTAAACAGTCGTAATACTCTTGACTTTTCTATGATGTGGTGTGGTGGTGTACGGTCCAAATGTATGGGTGAAGCAGGCCTTATGGTTACCGCTCGGACGACAGGGTTTATATACTTGACACACACTGTACACAGTCAAGGCGAGGAACTGCCCGCCCTGCTCCAGAGGTGCGACGTGTTATAGCACAGACAAGCATGTATATAAGCCTGCGGTACGGGGCGGGTAGGGTAGCACCTTTATTTGAAGTAACTGAGCCCTGCCACCAAAAAGAACTTCTCCAGGAAGAGCTCGGAGTCCAGGACGGCGATGTGGGCGGCGCGGCCGATCAGGGTGTTGGCCGTGTTGGGCAGAGCGTGGAACACGTTCTGGCGGATCAGGCGGCACTCCTTGGCCTCCCCCAGAGGCTGGAGCAGGTTGGTGATCATCTCCGTGTACACGGGCCCTTCAGCGGCGGACACACAGACGGACACGCGCGTTAGAATGCTCAATGTGGACTCAACATGACACCACTAACCCATCCATCTGCACTCATTGCACACACATCCACATGCACACACTCTTTAAACACACGCTCACCCTTAACACTCACTTTAGACACTTTAAACACTTTTAACACTACACCATATTCTACCTATTTATTACAAAAGATTTGCACTGCATCCATACCTCATCTTTGCATTTTGTACCTCATTTTGTACTTTAGGGTTTACTTTAGTTTGTATATTGTATATTTTGTATAGTGGGTGGACTTTATTCTTTTTGCTTTTCCTTTTTTTTTTATTATTGTATGAAGCACAATCTCAAGAGGCTCATACAGAACCAAGCATTTCACTGTAATGTACAGGTACTTTATACGTGACCAAAAAAAAACTGGAAACTAGGATGCCTGCTAAACAACGGATCGCTTCTACTGTAACTCCCTTTTACAAGTCAGTATCACTCCGCGTCCGAGGAAATAACCATTAGCCTTGTTAAATGAGATGGTCCGGTCTATGGAGTAGACGGGCTGGCGCATGCAGATTTACTAATAAAAAAACATAAACATTTAAGTGTGTCTTACTTTCATATTGCCATAGCATACTTGGTAACCGTGTAATAAAAGCAATGTGTCACTTTGGGCCATGGCATATGGTTATTATATCACAGCTAAGGGGCTGTCAGCTGTCGAACTACGCCCCTTAGCTGTGATATAATAATAATAATAATATACCATGGCCTGTCGTGAGCTATTGCTTAACCCTTTCACTACCACACTACCAAAGGGTTTAACCCTTTCACTGCGACAATACAGAAGGTGAACCCTTTCACTACCACACGACAAAGGGTTAACCCTTTCACAACCACATTAAAGGAGGCACCGGAGTGACTGGTTAAAGGCACACAATGAGCAGAATGTTCCCTAAAAAACAATGTATAGACTCATAAACATAATCCCTCTCAATCATCACCTATGACCCACTAGAAGTGGTGTCTTTATCCCCAGAGACCCCTCCCTGAGTTTGCCTGGATTCTCTTATGTTGCTAAATTTGTTCGGGACGATTCTGGGCGTCAACCTTTGAGCAGTGGGTGTGTAGTAAATGCGTTCAGACTTACACAGTGTTGAATGTCCCGTGACTAAGACGGGGAGGACGTGACCCTCTTTGCGCCGCCCCTGTGCCTCAAATAGATCCGCTATCAACTCTATCTTTAATCTTTCAAAATGTTCAGTTGCTATCGCTATTTGCTCTATCTTTAATTTTTCAAAATGTACAGTTGCTATTGCATGCACTCATCTGTGTTTCACCACACACATGAGTGCATGCTTACCAACTGTCCGTCTGCAACACTACTATCACCAACATCTAAGAAGGGAGATCCCCCCTTGAATGGCCCTTCTAAGGTTTCTCTCCTCCACACCGCCTGTGGAGCTTTTTTCCCTATTGTTAGGTTTTAGTGAGTTTTTCCTTACCTTCGCGTGGGGTATGTCTGGGAGTGCTTGCATTCTTTCATTTATTTGCATTCATCTAAAAAATGTTTGGACCCTATTGTGTTCTTGTTCTGTTCTTGACTTATTGTTATGTTGTCTTCTTGACTTGTTTAAAGAAGACCTGTACGGCCCATGGGGACATTAACGTGTGTTGTCGGGCCCTATAAATAAATTTGATTTGATTTGATTTGATTTGATTTACACATAATGGGTGGTCCTTGACTTGTGTGTGCTCGTAAAAAAGTTCTCTTTTTCCTCCTAACATCATTTTAGGGCGAGAAATAGGATATGCATTAATTGCTGGATCTTAATTCATATTTGGTCCGCAACACCTATAGTTTGACAGTTTTATCTGAATTCCGTGAACGTTCTGGAGTGTGGAGTGGAAAGAATACGGCGGCTAAAACCTTCTCTTTTTCCACCTAAACGGTTCACTAGAATAATGTTTTCTGACAACACCTTAAAGGGGAACTATTTTACTATTTCTTTCACTATTTGGGCACTTTTACACAATTCCTGTGAGTTTATGGAACACCTCTGTAATTATATATATTTTTTAATTCATTGTTTTGTATTTCTAATCAAGTCCTCAAAAACAGCATTTTTCTACCTCAAGATCTCGAGCTGTTTTGAGCCTGGGCTCCTAAACCACTGCGACGCGGCGCCGGCGCCTGAACATTATCATGCAGCGGTGTCTCTCTGACATCACAAATCATCACATTTTCAGATGACTCAGTTCAGTGAGGGTGAATATTGTGAGAGGAGAATTGGAAGAATGCGCCAATATGAGAATTAGAGACATAGATCATATTAATATAAGTCCACATAGCTAGGAAACAATGCTAAACACTGAAAAAGGCCATTTATAAGATAGTTCCCCTTTAAACGAGAAATAGGCCATGCAATTGCTGGATCTTAACCCTTTCACTGCGACAATACACAGAAGGTTAACCCTTTCACTGCCACACAATAGCAGGTTAACCCTTCCACTGCCACACTGCAGAAGGTTAACCCTTTACTATCACAGTACACAGTAAATTTCGCAGAGTAAATTTTACTCAAACTGAGTACATTTTACTCAAACTTTGAGTTTGACCGGGCGGTCAGGTGGCGTAGCGGAGATTGCGCTCGTCACCAACGCAGGAGACGCTGGGTTCGAGCCCAGCTCTCGGCGTTGCTACCAGCTTGGCTGGCCGTTCATACTAATACAATTGGCAGTATTATGGGGTGGGAACAGGGGCGGACCTTCCTACAGGCGATATAGGCGGTCGCCTAGAGCGCCACCCAGAGGGGGGCACCAACAAAAAAAAATAAAAAAAATAAAAATAAAAAAATTATTTTATTTTCTGTGCAGTTTTGGCGCCCCCCTCTATATCTGCAACCATTATTTTTACATTAAAAAAATTCTAACATAAGGGAAAATGAGCCAAAAATCTAAAACGGTCGGTCGGTCTGAGCCTCAGCTTTAGGTGTTCACAGTCAGAACATGCTAGAGTGCTGTGCATTGATGGGTATCGGTCAAGTGTTTATAGAATTGAACGTTGAGGAAAGAAAGACTAACGTTAGAGAACTATGAAGAAAAAAGCCATAAAAAAAAAAATACAAAAAAAATACAAAAATGCGGCGCAGTGATGAATCTCGCCTAGGGCGCCAAATGGGCTAGGTCCGCCCCTGGGTGGGAAAGCTGGCGGGTGGGAATCTGGCGTTGTGGACAGCGACGCCTACAGGTCAGGTCTCGGCGCTTGCTAAGCGGGGCAGGATTTGGTGGAGATAGCGTGCCCTCACACGCGTTACACTCCACCAATGAGAGTCCTTGCTGCCAAGTTGAAAGAGCGTCACTGGCTTGACGGCACACATCTCGGAGGAAGCGTGCGTTCGACATCAGGACACCCTTGTACCGACTCGTAGGAGAACATGCGAACAACACCAGGTAGGGGACGGGGGAATTGGCACAACGACTAAATTGGGATGGGGAGAAAATCAGAGAAAAATAGGAGAAAGAGAAGGTTAAAAAAATTTAAAAATTTTAAATTGAGTTTGAGTAAAATGTACTCATTTTGAGTAAAATTTACTCTGCGAAATTTACTGTGAACCGACGGTAATGGGCTAACCTTCTGTAGTGTGGCAGTGAAAGGGTTACCTCATATTCGACCCCCCCGCGGCGCCTACTTTGCCCGTCTAAGTTCCCTGCGCCCGGGGGGCGTGTGCCGCTGCGACCGACCTCGAGCGGCATGTTTACCACATCAACACAAAATGTTAACGTCGCTCACTGTGCCTTTATAAAATAGTAATGTCTGCTCCTGACCTGTGGCCCTGTCTCTGAGTGCAGTCTTGCACATCTCTATTCGGGCAGAGTGAAAGGGAACATAGCGGTCCTGCGGAGACGCCACCAACACCACGTTCTTGAAGAACTGGAGCCCTGCGGTGACAAGAAAAACAAGAGTGAGAGTGATAATGTGCTGTGTGTATCTCCGTGAGTGTGTGTGTGTGTGTGTGTGTGTGTGTGTGTGTGTGTGTGTGTGTGTGTGTGTGTGTGTGTGTGTGTGTGTGTGTGTGTGTGTGTGTGTGTGTGATCGAGAGACAGAGAGGCGTGTGGGTTGGTGGAACGTGTTGTACTGCGGATCACAAAGTACCATCATCGTACTCTGACAGGCTGGATGTGACCTCCTGTGTCTCCTGTCACCGTGCTTTTAACAAATGTGCACCGGTGGGTTTCCATTGACAGGGTTTGGATCATTTTGTCAGCCCTAGAGTGTGAGTGGGGGGGGGGGGGGGTTCAGGCTTATCTTCCTCAAGTCTCTGTGACAAAAGACTGCTTTGTTCCACATGCACAGTAGGGGGAGGCCTCTCACAGTTCGTTTGCTGGGGTTGAGAGGAGTGTTATGTTAGTGAACTGACACATAATGAGAAAGAGAAAGAAAAGAAAATAACCTTTCACAAACAGAGCAGACATCTTAAAATAAAATACCCATGCATATTTAATTAGACTGTGTCTTTTGTAGCGACACTCTACAGAGGATTAATTAAATTGGCGAGGCAGTCGGCACTAAAAAAAGATTACAAACATCACAAAACAAACTGGTCAGACTACTGCTTGACCTTACTCCTAGAACCCACCTCACCCCTGCCCATTTTGACAACCTGGGATGGCTTAGAGTAGACGACAGAGTACAGCAACTTGCAATGGGCCTGGTCTACAAGATACACTACACCACGAAGGTACCCATGTACATGTCGAAATACTTACCACGACCACAACACCAGAGGGAGTTCCACAAATCATGTTCAATCCAGATTCGGCACAAACAAGGGTCTAAACACGTTTCGCAATTATGCCACATCAATGTGGAACGCCCTACCCACAGCCGAATTGAATCCCTACCCACCTTCAAACCCGCTCTCAAAGAGCACCTACGGGAGGCTGCAATTGTAAATGTCTGAACCCCCCTCCCACCCACCTCCTCCTAATGTACAGTTCCCTCCCCCTCGTATGTATATATTTTCTGTTAGGATCTCTGTTTAACAGTAGGCCTACTGTATATTTGCATATCGTGTATGTCACAAATGTAACAGTGCTGTATATCTGTATGTCATGTATGTCATAAATGTCATGTGAATTGAAAATGGGGGACCCTGATGTAAACAAGACGAAAGTGTGTATTGAGCCGTACTGTACCCATTCTGCAATCTGTTAATAAAGTTTTCAATCAATCAATCAATCAATCAATCAATCAATCAATCAGACTCTACAGAGGCAGTGGGTAAACTCCTCCGGTATGGTTGGTGTACCTGGTTTCTGGCTCAGCAGGTAGAGGAATGTTTTCCGCGGGTCAACGTGATCTCTGAAGGTGAGCTGGAGCAGGGATCCCGACTTCTTCAGCTTCTGCATCAGCCACAGACCTGAGGGGAGGGAGGGAGGGGGGGGAGGGAGGGAGGGAGGGAGGGAGGGAGGGAGGGAGGGAGGGAGGGAGGGAGGGAGGGAGGGAGGGAGGGAGAACACAATCACACATTGTACTGATTTTCAGGACTCATGACTCAACTTGGACTTGAGCACTGATGACTCAGACTTGGACTAGGACTCGAGCTTGGACTTGAATACTGCATTCGGACTCGGAAGGTGCAGACGAGGACTCAGACTTGTTCGAATAGAATAGAATAGAATAGAATAGAATAGAATAGAATAGAATAGAATAGAATAGAATAGAATAGAATAGAATAGAATAGAAATACTTTTATTATCCTGTGGGAAATTTTACACTGCAAATCGCTCAACATTTAAACATTTAGACAGAACAGGTCACGAATTAGAATAATAAAACGAATCAAGTCAAGTTGCCTAGGATAAGAGTAGAGTCAAATAGAATACAAATGGAATAAAATATACAGTAAATAAATACAGTAAAAATATACTGAGGTCTACAGTAGGTGTAGTATTGCACAGTGCTGTTTCGAAACTAAGTCCAGGAAGATGGTAACTGCCACTCTGTGCTCAGTGATGCAGTGTGGCACAGTGATGCATTGTATAGTCTGATGGCTGTTGGAATGAAGGACTTCCTGTGCCGTTCAGTGCTGCATTTGGGTAGTGTGAGCCTAGCACTGAACATGCTCCTCCTGTCAGCCAAGTCTGTGTATAGTGGGTGGGAGGGGTTTTCCCTGATGGCCTGGAGCTTAGCAAGGCTCCTCCTCTCCGCCACCCTCGCTAGGGAGTCCAGCTCCACCCCAACCACGCTACTGGCCTTCCTGACCAGCTTATCCAGCCTGGTTGTGTCCCCTGCTCTCAGTCCGCTGCCCCAGCAGGTCACAGCGTACAAGAAGGCACCACCACCGACTCATAGAACATCCTCAACATCCTTGTACAGACATTGAAGGATCTCAACCTTCTGAGGAAGTAGAGTCGGCTCTGGCCCTTCTTGTACAGTGCCTCTGCGTGTTTTGACCCGTTCAGTTTGTTGTCAATGTGCACACCGAGATATTTGTACACCTCAACCATGTCCACATCAACTCCCCTGATGGAAACGGGGGTCACAGGTGCACTCCTCCTCCTCCCCAGCTCCACAACCAGTTCCTTGGTCTTCGCCACATTTAGCTGCAGGTGGTTTTTACCATGTGACAAAGTCCACTACCAGTTCCCGGTATTCCCTCTCGTCACCGTCCTTTATACATCCCACTATCGCAGAGTCATCAGAAAGCTTCTGAAGGTGGCAGGACTCTGACCGATAGTGGAAGTCGTTGGTGTGGTAGACAGTGAAGAGGAGGGGAGAGAGGACTGTCCCCTGCGGGGCCCCGGTGTTGCTGACCAGTCTGTCTGACACACAGCTCCGTAGGCGCACGTACTGTGGTCTGCCCGGCACCCAGCAGCCCAGGCCTTATGGTATCAAAAGCACTGGAGAAGTCAAAGAACATGACTCTCACAGTGCTCCCACGGGCTTGTCCAGGTGAGTGTAGGCTCGGTCTCAGCAGGTAGATGACAGCATCCTCTACCCCAGTCGTGGCTGGTAGGCGAACTGGAGTGGGTCTAGGTGGGGTTTGGTCACCGGGCGGAGTTGCTCCAGGACTAACCTCTCCATGGTCTTCATTATGTGAGAGGTTAGAGCCACCGGCCTGTAGTCCTTGGACGTGCTGGGACGCGGGCACTTAGGGACAGGGACCACACAGGAGGGTTTTCCACAGTGTCGGGACTCTCTGCAGCCTCAGGCTCATATTGAATATGAGCTGGAGCACATCACACAGCTGAGAGGCACAGGTTTTGAGTACCTTCTGGGCTCACCCCATCAGGACCCGCAGCCTTGCCTGCGTGTAACTTGCTCAGCTGTGTACTCACCTGGTCTGCAGAGAGCCCCCACTGTGGGGGTCTCAGGTGTTGGGGGGAGGAGCGTGTCTTCAAGCCGCCGTTAATTGATAAATACATAATTTTTTTGTAATAGGCCCTAATCATTTGGCATAAGATATTGATGGCTAGTGCATTTGTTTGGCTATTGTGTCACAATTAAGTAAATAAACTGAAATGGTGACCGCTGTGTCATTTATGTTTAATGTAGACCTTTTTATTTTATTTGTATGTCAGCTCTTTGACTGCCAGAGTGGTTGATGACTTGGCCTCGGACTCGGACTAGGG
>NC_140168.1:27176214-27178006 GCF_963971535.1 Notolepis coatsorum | reverse complement strand
CAGTGGTGGTGAAGGAGGCAATTTCCACCCTACGTTGGGAGCGCTTTGAGTGTCTAGAAAAGCACTATATAAATGTAATGAATTATTATTATTATTATTATTATTATTATTATTATTACATTTGAATCTAAATCTAAAAGCAGTGGGCAGCCACAGTGCCGACTCCAGTTGTAACGCCAGTGCCTTGGTCAAGGGTCAGGACTCCCTGGAAGAAGAGATCTTGTATCTCAATGGGACATTCCTGGATAAAAAAAGGATAAATTAAAAAAATATATATTAAAAAGATTTAATATTCTTTTTTAAAGGGCCACGGCAGGAGTGTGTACCATGCACGCAGTTTTACTGTATTCATCAACGCCACTTAATGAGCATGATAGCATCCTTGAAGACAAGGTGACAACTTAATGTGTCGTTCGATGAATAGCATGTGTCTATTAGCGGGAGGGACAAGGTGCAGGAAGATCTGTCTGCCACTTTGTTTAATTACTCAAATCCCTCCACTGTTCCACACCATATCTTAGAGATGCTCTTTCTCAACCGTCTTCTCCTATATATAGAGGGTAATGTGCAGAGTGCCAGCTGTCGCGGTGGCAGTCCATTGCTTTTGTCTTCGTGAATCGCTCTCAAGAGTATAAACTATGCGAGGGAAGGTTTTTTTTTCTACTTAAATAGAAAACTCTCCCAATATTGGCACATTGAGGGCAATTAATTCCTATGATGAATTACTCAACTTGATTTGAACCATATGGAAGGAAGCAGTTGGGGGGGGGGGGGGGGGGTGAAAGCGAGTGCAGTCTCTTAAGTAAAAGCCACACGAGTTATTGGCAGTGCGCATCATCAACTTGTCATCTGTGTTTAGATTATTAATTAAAAAAAAGACGTCTGAACTGTCTCTGCTACCTATCTATCTATCCTACCATGATATGATGGTTCCCGAGAGTCAAACAATGGCTGACGCTGAGGCCCTCCAGTGCCTGTTTACAGTGTCTGCTGCCATCTAGTGACCAAAAAAAAGAATGCTTGAGAATCCCTCTTCTACCCTCTTGCCTCTTGATCTGTAAATCCATCAACGTCGCTGTGACACGTGTGTGACGTGAAGCGTGAGTGGGGTTTGTCTGTGGCCTGTATGTTGTGGGAAGTGGGAACGTTGGTGGACTGACCTTATTCTGCCTATGGTGAGGTTATATAGCTGAATATGCTGGATGATCTCATCCAGCAGTCTCTGTCCGTCATGGTGTCGAAATCTGCAAACGTGTCAGTCTGCAGCGAACAACGGGGGAGGGGTTGGAGGTGAGAGAACAGCTGTCAGCGTTCCATAAATTGCTTTACAGAACTTTCACATAATGTGACCGTGTACCTATTATCAAGTTTAAATGTCCAAACCCCCACGTCGCTGTGGCTCCTACCTGGTTTCTTTCGGACATGAGGAAGTCCAGCCTGGAACCCGTCAGCCCTAACTCAATGAAGGTCTTCACCAAGCGAAGGTCTGCACTGTTCCCTGGGAACAAAGAGAGAATCAGACTCCAGACTGAATCATTTGTATTCACTCAAATTAAAGGTTCCCTCCACTCAAACATGTTTTTTATTTTCTTTTGTTACACGTTGACTCCTCTTGGACGTATAACTTTGACCATACAGTAGGGCTGAACGATTTGGGAAAACATAATTTTGACTGATATTGCGGGAGCATGTCTATGTTCCCCGGGTTCTATGTTCCCCGCTTTGATTGATTGATTGATTGAAAATTTTAGACCACCAGCCCTGATTCCAAACTCTAACCTTAACCAGTTGG
>NC_140168.1:27143714-27171214 GCF_963971535.1 Notolepis coatsorum | reverse complement strand
ACACTCATCCGCTGGCTCGACTATCCTGCCGCTGCCTACTTGATGGTTCCTATCCTCCTCGTGACTGACAATAGCGCCGGCCTCGTTCACACGACGAGGGCTCTCGACAAACCGCCGGAGAGGCGACGCTTCAGGGACACCGCGTGACACGGACTCCATTGTGTGCGTCTCCGACGGGAACTCCGGAGGGTCCGTGTTGTCGGATCTAACCGCCGCCTCAAGAAAGCGGCAGTTCTCCGCGGGAGGCGCGCTGTGTCGCTGTTGGAACGAGGCCGGGTCCTTGTCCGACGGAGCCACGACGTCACACTGTTCCCCTTCCTGGATGTCCTCCAGGGAGGAATGGTTGATCCCAGACGACTCCTGGTGTCGCGTCGAGACGGCAGGGGTGGGGTCGGGCGACCCCGCGTCCCCTTCGCGCCCGCCGTCGGTCCCCTCGACGTCCGTCTCCCAGGGGGCGGCGGAGGAGGACCCGCCCTCGTCCTTCTCGTCGTTGTCCTCCGGGCTGCTGATCTGCGGCGCCGACACTGACTTGGTGAGCTTGCTGAGCAGCTTGCTGACCTGCTCCCGCTCCTCCTCCTCGTAGGGCAGGGAGTTGATGGAGGTGAGCGACGCCTGGATGCCGCCGCCGCCGCCCGGCAGGCTGCCGTCGCTCTCCGTCTGCAGGCCCTCCTCCAGCGAGCTGCGGTGGGCCGGGTGGTGGTGGTGGTGGTGGTGGTGGTGGTGTCGCCGCGCCACCTGCTGGGGGATAATCTCCCGGTCGCTGGAGAAGTCCAGAGGAGGGCGTCCCCGCAGCAGCACGGCCTCCCCGGCGGGCCAGGCCACCGAGCTGGGCTCGCTCTCGATGCCCGAGTCGGAGATGAGCGAGGAGGAGCGCTTCATGATCTTGGAGCCGGCCAGACCTCCGCGGTGGAACTGCTCTCTTCTGATGTCGCCGGCGGCGGTGAAGGGAGGGGTGACCGGATGAGCCCGGCCGGCGGGTCGGCCGCCGAGAGGGACGTCCTCGCTCCCGTCATCGTCCATGGACTGGGTCTGCGGCGTGGCGACGTCGTCACCCTCGTCTCCGTCGTCCTCGTCCTCCCCTATGGTGTCTCCCTGGAGACTCCGCGTGGCGTCGCGGTGTTCCACGGCGTCTCCTCTCAGACGGTGGACGGGAGACCGGCCGGCGTGGTTGTAGGTGTTAAAAGTGATTATGGGGTTGTTGCGGTTCGACGAGAGGACCAGAACCGGCTCCCCTCTGTGCGGGTCGACGTGCGGGGGCTTGACCGTGATGCACGTCAGCCCGGGGGCTCTCCCCCTCCCGAGCTGGGATGGTTCCTCCTCGGGGTGCCCCGCTCCCGGCTCCATCTGGCGGGGCTCCGTCGGGCTCTCTCCGTCCACCACCGTGTCCTTGATACTCGCGATGCCAGTGGCGCTCCTGCTCCTCTGCCCTCCTATGAGAGAGACATAAGTGGGCAGGTCCATGCAGTCCTCGCCGTCCGACGGCTCCCGGGGTAATAGCACCGCCGGTGACCTGGCGCCCCGGTCGGCGTTGCGACCCCTTTTGGCAGAGGCGAAGCCCGGGTTGGTCTGCTGCTCGTTGGTGGCGGTGGTGGCGAGCGTTGGCACGTGTGAGACCCACTCTGGAAAAACACACAACAACAACACTGACTCAACACTTACAAGTGACATAACAGCAACCATCGGTATGTTATGCCAATCATGTGTGTTTGAGTTGCTACTGGTAATGAGAGAAGGCATAGGGTCCTAAAGGTCCATGAAGTGGATTCATTTAATAACAAGCCTTTCTTTAGTTGGGCTAAAACAAAATAGCTGGTTACCTACAGTATGCATCCCGCCTGGATTACTGTAACTCCCTCCTCAATGGTCTCCCACACAAGTACCTCTATAAACTCCAACTGGTCCAAAACTCAGCTTCCCGAATTATCACTAGAACTCCCTCCACCAACCACATCACTCCTGTTCTCCACCAACTTCACTGGCTGCCTGTTAAGTCACGCACTGACTACAAGGTATTACTACTCACTTTCATAAGGCCCTCCATAACCTAGCCCCTCCTTATCTCACATAACACAAATTAGGTTATAGTTAGGGTTAGGTTATGGTTATGGTTATGGTTATGGTTATGGTTAGGTTATGGTTATGGTTATGGTTATGGTTATGGTTATGGTTATGGTTATGTTATGGTTAGGGATAAGGTTAGGGTTAGTTACAGAATGCATGTACGTTTATGTAATGTCCCTATATTTCACGTGTGTGTGTGTGTGTGTGTGTGTGTGTGTGTGCGTGCGTGTGTGCGTACGTGCGTGCGCGCGCGTGTGTGTGTGTGTGTCCGTGCGTGTGTGTGTGTGTGTGTGTGTGTGTGTGTGTGTGTGTGTGTGTGTGTGTGTCCGTGCGTGTGTGTGTGTGTGTGTGTGTGTGTGTGTGTGTGTGTGTCCGTGCGTGTGTGTGTGTGTGTGTGTGTGTGTGTGTGTGTGTGTGTGTGTGTGTGTGTGTGTGTGTGTGTGTGTGTGTGTGTGTGTGTGTGTGTGTGTGTGTGTGTGTGTGTCCGTGCGTGTGTGTGTGTGTGTGTGTGTGTGTGTGTGTGTGTGTGTGTGTGTGTGTGTGTGTGTGTGTGTCCGTGCGTGTGTGTGTGTGTGTGCATAAGGTGGACAGTAACCTGTTTGGGGCGACTCCACATATCTGTCCTCAAAGATGATGGGAAGACTGCTCCAGTCTCCGTCTATGTCCAGGCACTCAACGGGCAGAGGGGGCATCCGGGTCAGGTAGTCGGAGCTCCGCACCTCCGCCGCTATCTGTCCATGTCTGTTGATACTGGGGGGAAGGAAGATAGCGGCGAGGACAATTAACACGTCTCTGCGTTCACACAAGATCAATCTTCGATCGAAGTTCAAATCTCTGAAAGAAACAGCGTGGACATTCTGGGGGACGGTCGATAACTCACAGGTCCTCTTGGAACGTCATGGATGTCTCTTTGGGGTGTTCGGTGAAGAAGTATGCCTCGGAAAATCTCCGGACCTGATGTTTCAACATACGAAGAAAAAAGAAAAAACAATAATAATAATAATCGCTTGAATAGGTTTATATAGAGCCTTTCAAGAAGCCCAAGGACGCTTTACAAAGCAACAAAAAAAGACACATAATAATAATAATACATTTGATTTATAAAGCGCTTTTCAGGAACCCAAAGACGCTGACAATGAGCAAAACAAATGAACAAAGAAACAAAGAACCACAGGGAATAAGCAACAGTATGAAAACGCAGGACATACAACCACGGGTAACAAGTAACAGATACAGAGTCCAGTAGGGGAACAGTCAGGGAAGTAAGGAAACCGAGGGGAGGGGGGGGGGGGGGAGGGCAGGAGAGGGAGAGAAAGTAGGGAAGGGGAAAGGGAGGTGGTAGGTTGGAGGAGGGTGGTTATGGGTAGGGAAGGTTGTATGCTTTGGGAGAACAGGTAGGTTTTGAGTCGGGATTCAAAGGTGGAGAGTGAGGGAGAGTCACGGACAGTCTGAGGGAGGAGGGTGTTCCACAGTCTGGGTGCAGCTCGTGAGAAAGCCCGGTCACCAAAACCTTTAAGTTTGGATGACGGCTTGACGGGACAGTGAGGGAAAGAGTGGAAGAGGACCGGAGGGAGCGGGTGGGGCATAGCAATAGATAGTAATAGGACAGGGACACGACTAGAGGCTGTAGACTTTCGTGAAGAGGTTTAGATTTAAAGGAGTCCAGGGATGTGGCAGAACGGATCTCAGCTGGAAGTGAGTTCCAGAGGGTGGGGGCCACCAGGCTGAAGGCTCTTCTTGTAGGCGGGGGGGGGGGGGGGGGGGGGGGGGGGGGTTGGAATGTACAGTACAGTACAATGAAAAGAGGTTTGGCATCCAACCAGAGTGCAAATGTAACTGTAAAGTGCAATAGTAATATACAATGTACAGGTGATTAAACTGGGCAAAGAATATACAAATTAGTACTACTGAGTGTAGTGCTAATCATCAGATGTATGTACAGAGTTGTAGTATAATCAGTTAGTGGAGCAGCGCGCAAAGCACACGGCGCTCTACTGCGTCGATGGGGAAGAAGCTCATAATCGGCTACTTCCACCGGGGCCAACAGACTACTGACGGACGGACAGACTCTAAATTATCACATAGGCCTACACACAAAAGATCCTTAAGTGACTTACACACAAGCACACTTATTACACACACACTGCTGCTATTTACACTATAGAACTATTCCTTTTTTTGTATCCACAGTTTTTTTACCTTGTATTGTATGGTTTATAATATAGATCGTTGTATATTGTTGTCTACAAATCTACTATGTTTGAGGAGCCGGGGAAAACAAGCATTTCCGTTTTTTTTATTAATTGAAAAAAGCTGTGACAATAAAATAATCTGAATCATAGACTTTGCTCTTTTCCAACTCAGTTATTCGAGTTCTATTAGAGTTCTACCACATCTTTTGAAAGTCTGACACCATAACAGGCAAATCACAGGGAACGGTATTTCTGGTGTATTCTCTCCTCTCTCTCTCTCTCTCTCTCTCTCTCTCTCTCTCTCTCTCTCTCTCTCTCTCTCTCTCTCTCTCTCTCTCTCTCTCTCTCTCTCGCTCTCGCTCTCCCTGATAATTAACAGTGTTAATTGAAATCTCAACTCTCTCGTGGGTGCAAGCGCGACAACATGCCCTCAAGGTAATCTAATACAAACATGTTCATTATTCACAGACAACTTGAATAAAATATCGTCGGGTGAAAGAAAATGTGTCGTGTAGGCGCCGCAGACCATAATGTGAATTATCTTTGTATTAACGTTAAAACATCCCGGTGATTAGATTGAATTATATGAGTCCTTTCAACCGCGGACGGTCTAGACACCGAGCGAGGAGGTCTTTCATCACGGCTGAGGTGTAATGTAATAGTCACGCTTCATGGAACACAATCTTTTTTTCAATTTTGGTCAATGCAGAATCGAGCCACAATACTGACTTCTGAGTCACAATGAAAATTATGAAATATTTCTAGGAAATATATTCTTAAACTATAACAAGCATAAGGGCGGTCGGATGGCGTAGCGGAGATTGCGCTCGTCACCAATGCAAGAGGCTGCGGTCTCGACTCCCGGAGTCAGCATTGGCTGCGGCTTGGGCCGATCGTCATACTAACTCGTTTGGCTGAGTTAGCGGGAGGGAAGTCGTGGGTGGTGATCTGGCGTTGTGGACAGCGACGCCTACAGGTCAGGTCTGGGCGCCTGCTCAGCGAAAGGCAGGAAATGGTGAAGGCAGCGTGACCTCCCACGCGTTACGCTTCACCAATGAGAGTCCTCGCTGCCAGGTGAAAAAAGAGTGTCGGAGGAAGCATGTGGGTTAGACTTCAGGGTTCCCTTGTACCGACCAGTAGGAGGAACATGCGCACAACAACCAGGTAGGGGAGGGGGGAATTGGCATAACGACTAAATTGGGATGGGGAGAAAAATAGAAAAAAATCTGGTGGAGAAAAAGAGGGTTAAAAAAAAAGTGTGTGAGTGACAAGATTTACTGAAAATCAACTTTACTTAACCCTTTCACTACCACACTACAGAAGGTTAACCCTTTCACTACCACACTACAGAAGGTTCTATATCATACTGGCTCCGCTCAGCGTCATCTGCACTAACCTCACTTCGTGCACAGCACTGAATAAAAATCCACAATGTACCTTTACATACCAGCATCCGTCTGGCCACACCCCTATCCGCTTACCTTCATAAGCAGGTGTGTGGTCACCTACTCGCCTCCTTCTTCACTTTCACCACAAAGAAGTGCCTGTTGTATACCCCACTTGACGAGGTTGTTAGCTGAAGAAAGTTGAGTTACGTGTTTACATTTTTTCTTGCTTTTTTCTTTCTCTCATACATTTTAAAAGAAAAAAGCTAAGTCATAATGTTTACCTCGGAGGGTCGCGCTAGCAACGTCACCCTTCACCAGCGGTTCTCCATTGCCTCCTCTGTCGTGCGTCTTTGAGCGGGGTTGAGGCCTCTTTCGTGGTCGGCAGCCGCGCCCGGTAGGCGTCCGATAGATAGTTTGCCTCTCCAAGGAGCTGGTGCACCAGCGCCGTCTCCTGTGCGATGGCCTGGTTCCGGCTCTGGTTCCTTTGCCTCCGGAGAGTCGTCCGATGTTGGGCGGCCGGCTCCTCTGGTGGCGGAGGATTTGAGACGCAAACTTTTTGCGTCTGCTCGCTCCCGTCGCAAGATGGTGGCTTGTAGACGCGAACGGCCTGGTTTTGGTGAGTTGCTGGAGCCGGATGAGGATGCGTCTGATTATCCATGGCCGATGGAAACAGAGGACTACATGGTAGAAGCGGACGGGTTCTTGTTCGACGCCCCGGTGGAGACATGTCCGCCGCCCGTCCAGGTAATACTGGAGGGGGGTGAGAGGTCTCCTTGGGGTTCCTCGTACGCAGATGTCGGGTTAGAACCTCCGACTCGGCAGCGGGATGCCCTGCTATCAGCCACATCAGAATGTGGCTCTGTAACCAGTAGTCTGCTGCATGTGAGGGACGCAAGCTCGGTGGGGGAAAGTATGCAGGGGGAACTGCGTGCTTTGTTCCCCGAGCTCATGGCGGCGGCGGCAGTCGCAAATGGCGTGCCGCTGCCGCAACCACTGCCTGTTCCTTTTCCTGACGATCTCATAGGTCATCTATGGCAACGCCGTCCTGTGAGAGGGATGGACGTTGTCTGTCCATTTTTCCCCTCAATGGAGGCCTACATCCGTCAGGGACAGGTGGTCTCCCACATCATGGGCCTCACCCCCGCCTACGTGCAAGTCACGAGGGTGGTGGGTTTGGTAGAAGGCATGAAGGAGGGCGTGCCTCGGCTTGATAGGCCGATGGCGGCGCTCCTTTGTCCTGAGGTGGTGTGGGAGCCGTTACGGAAGCCGGTTCCCCAAGGGAAATCGGCGAGGCGGTTGGCTTTCTGGAGTGACCAGTCATTTATCTCCGCGACGCAATCTCTGGCTGCCACATCTAACATCGCGCAGCTGGCGAGATTCATGTCCGGGATACTGACAGCGGGATGGAGCTGACTGATTTGCAACATGATCAGCTCGCCCAGTCGGCAGGAGCCATCCTGCATCTGATCCAGCCGCAGGCCATAGCTGCTGGGAAAGTACGCGCCCTGGCCACTCTAGTCCAGCGCCACCTTTGGCTGGAGCAGGCGCGTGTGCCGGAGAAGAAGAGTACTCCACTTCTGACGGCACCCCTCTCCGATGCTGGACTTTTCGGGTCGGCACTGCAATTGATGACCGCAACCTGCAGGGAGATGCAGGAGGAGCGTTCCGTGCTCCAGCCTCATTTCCCCCCGCCCGATGTCGCCGGTGGAGTCAGACGGCAGGCTCGTTGTCTGGGTTCCGCCGCCGTAGCCGCCGCTGCTACCACCGCCACTGCTACCACCGGCACTGCTGGACCTTCGGCAAAGAAGGCCAGGAGGAGAGAGGGCGCCTCCGCCACTGCAGCCGGCCCATCTACGCCCGGAGGTGACGGTAGGGATCGTCGTGACCAGCCTCCGATCGTTTACCGTCCCGAGCGGCTTGTGGCAGGCGTCGCTGAAAGTATGACTTTTTCCCTCTGTGGTTCCCCCCTGTTCCCTTCCCGGCCCAAATATGATTTTTGTTTATAAAAAATAAAGAGTCCCTCCTAAAAGTTTGTTTGTTACAAACTGTGTGTTTATTCACCAAACATATGATGGGGATACGACGTGTGAACCTTTCGCTAGTGTGTGTTTGATAGGAGGGCTAGACTTTAAGTCTTGTTGGTCGCTACATTCATGTTAGAGCTTAAGCAAGGGCTGCAGCTTACACTCGGTTGAAAAAGGTTTCTTCTGCCTCGACCTGAATCTTCACATAAAGGTAGAGTTTAGTTGTGTGCTCTGTTGCTTATTGAGCCGCAACACTATTGTGTTGGTCTGCAGTAATGCTTGTGTGTGAAAAGGTACCGCGGTTCAGGCCGCTCTATCTCTCTATCAGATTTTCTGTGTCTTGCAACATAAACACGGGTGTCGGGTTCACACATACATAACTTGGCCTTGTTATAAACCCTGTTCACAGACGTGTCTGTGGCTAGCGTGCATTGAATTAGCTTTGCGCTGTTCATTAGCATACTGGCTACTTAAGGTATCATATGGCTATTTTGTTGTTGTCGTATGCAAGGGTTGGGCTTGCGAGGGGGTACCGGATAAACCCCTCCTTCCCTCTTCTGATTGGTCAGGGGGTTTCTTGGACTCTCTTTTCATTCGGTCAGGGCCAAGCTGTTAGGCAGCTTGGCACGGGGGGGGGGAGGGTTTCCCTGACTCTGCACCTATCACGGGCGGTTGAGTCATGGGTTTCCCCCCGTCATAGAAAACGTCACTAGGCACGTTTCTATTGGACGACGGCTTCCGTGAGTTTTTTCAGACCCGTATGTAGGGTCTGTCATTGCCAAGTTGTCGGGGCAGAGCGTAGGAACTTACTGTTCTACTACGCTCGATATACGTGTGACTTGAGTCTGTTGGTCACATGACTCAATGTTACCGTGACTTTTCAATCTGTGGCTCACGTGGGAAGTCTCTCTGAGGATTCCCGTCTCCTCTCTGTGGTGAGGGTGGCGGGATGTAAGAATGTAAACAATTTTTACCCTCGGCCGCGTCACGTGGGATTCATGTCAGTCGGTGTTTCTTTCTTTTTAATAATAAAAAGAGTGAAGAATATGAAGCACGACAACTCCTTGTCGTTCTCCCAGGCGACTTGAAGGACCAATGTCTGGTGTCTGGTTAGACTATCCATTGATGTGTTTGGGTCTCGACGCGTACATAGTGCTGGCTCGGGGTGTTTTCTGATAAGAATCACGCAGGAGGCTAGTACGCCTTGTTTGCTCGTTATTAAAACAGCGTTTTTATAGGACAACTGGGATGGGTGATTTTTTTCTCTTTCGAGCGCCTGTTACTGGCTCTCGACGGATTCTCATTCATATCTGGGGGATGTTAATGGAATAGATCAGAACATAGGTAGAGGGGTCTCACGCCCTTGGGGTGGGCCACTGAGCGCGGTACGAATGGGACCGTCTGGGTGGCGCCCTCTTTTCATGTTTTAGATCGACACGCATACCTACCCCCTCTCCTGGAGTGGGGATGTCGGCGTGGTTAGGGCACGGGACTGGTTCTGGTCACGCTGGTCCAGGTCAGTTAACCCGTTGTCCACCGGGGACGCAGATCTGCTGTTCTGGTACCCTGAGGGACTTGTGCTTTTTTCGGGGGGAAAAATGCAGAGTCGGCCCGGGTGTCACAGGGTTGGGCGTTATGGAGACCCTTTGTTGGGTACAGGTTGTACCTGGCACTATCATGAAAGGGCTGGTTCTCCTTTCTTTTCGCTCCTCTCTCACGCATGGCGAAGAGGGGGCTGTTGGGGTGGTCTTCTGGACCTCCTCTGGTGACCCTGTGTGCTTCCTGAGCCGCCGGGCCCGGTTCGAAGTAATGTTTCGTTGACCCGTAGGCCTGGAATAACCCTTTTTGTAAACTGAAACACTTGCACTGCGGTATAGCCAGTGTATACCCGCAGGTGTGTTTTGGAGTTTTTTCTTGAGGGGTTATAGGAACAACCACCGCATGTGGTACCAACAGGGTGGTTGATTCCCTGGTGTGTTGGAGCAAAGTCAACTCCCGGGTTACCCGGTTGAGTGTGCCCCTGCATGTTCATGATGTCTGCCAATCGTGTCAGCCTTCTCTGCCTCGACCCCTCTGGGTGGGTTTTTTTTGGTGGAGGCTTTGTCATGGTGCGCAACAATGCCAGCATACGCCCCTTCCGCCAGGGTGCTGTTTTCAGTTGACCCCTTTGGCGCCTGTCTCATCCGCAGTGCTCCAGGCTCGGGTCTAAAGCCTGCTGCCTGGTTTAAGGGATCGACCCCTCTGGGGTCGTCTCCCCGGTGCGCTGCCTGCTTCCGCTATAGTTTAGCCTTTTGAGTGCTTCAAGTTGCGGCCATGCTGACTGCCTGTGTTGCAGGGTCAGTGTGCCAGGCGGCGTACTAGTGGGGGGAAGGGCCTGCTCTTGGAGGGGCCCTGTCCGAATACGCTGGCAATGTGGGGGGCGGTGTCACTAAGTGACCGCCTGGTGAGGTCTTGATGCTTGGCGTCATTGACCTCTCCGGGCCCCCTTTTTCCAGGGGATCCAGTCCCTTCAGTGGGTATGGGTCTTCCTTCGCGCTCCGCTGCTACGGCCTTGCCACGGGGTTGAGTTTGCTCTTGGCCTTGTGATTTTGGGGGCAGTAACGAGGGTTGTTCCTTCCGTTCGTTCCCTGGTGGCATGCGGGTTGTGCGTGTGCGTAGTCGTGGGGTCAAGCCACGGTCTGCTCACCCTGTGCGTTGAGTTGCTCGAGTTTCTATTCGCACGGTCGGATCCGTCTCCCTCCCGTCCTCCAATAGGGAGGGTATCCTCCATTAGGGAGGGTCGGGGGCTCGGTCCTCTCCGGTCTGATGGTTGTGGGGGGCCTCAGCGGGGTACATTTGTCGAGCTTCTAGCTCCCGCTCAGCTCCTGTAGTGCAGATTACGCTGAGCGGAGCCAGTATGATATAGAACGCTCAGCGTCAGGACGCCACTGCGGCCCTTGACCTCGCCTTGTGGTGAAAGTTTGGGAAGGAGGCGAGTAGGTGACCACACACCTGCTTATGAAGGTAAGCGGCTAGGGGTGTGGCCAGACGGATGCTGGTATGTACTGTAAAGGTACATTGTGGATTTTTATTCAGTGCTGTGCACGAAGTGAGGTTAGTGCAGATTACGCTGAGCGTCACCAATATTCATAGAACTTGGTTATATACATACATACTTACGTTAACCTTTCACTACCACACTACAGACGGTTAACCCTTTACTACCACACTACAGACGGTTAATCCTTTACTACCACACTACAGAAGGTTAACCATTTCACTACCACACTACACAAGGTTAACCTTTCACTACCACACTACAGATGGTTAACCCTTTACTACCACACTACATACGGTTAACCCTTTATTACCACACTACAGACGGTTAACCTTTCACTACCACACTACAGAAGGCCAACCTTTCACTAGCACACTACAGACGGTTAACCTTTCACTACCACACTACAGAAGGTTAACCCTTTACTACCACACTACAGCAGGTTAACCTTTCACTACCACACTACAGACGGGTAACCCTTTACTACCACACTACAGAAGGTACCACACTACAGACGGTTCTCTGGACGAACGGCGTTGGTATTTATTTTGAAAAAGTAAACTTCCCTCTTACATCACAACACTGTTGGCCTACATTAACATGGAACAACACTCCCTGACCTTTACCCTTAGTAAAAATAAGGGGGGGGGGGAAATGGTAGAAACTAGGGATGTCCGATATTATCGGCCTACCGATATTGGCATAAAAATGTCATATCGGAAAATATCGCTATCGGTTTTCAAAAAAAAATAAAAACATTTATTTTATAATTTTTTTTACATTTATTTAACCTTTATTTAACCAGGCAAGCAAGTAAGAACAAATTATTTTTTTATGTATTGTCAAAGTATGCATAATGTTGTGTTAATTACACGACAAGAGATATGTAATGTTAATTACCTGAAATTATTCCGTTTTTTGGGGGGGGGGAAACCCTGCATATATCGGTATCGGTTGATATCGGTTGATATCGGTATCGGAAATTAAGAGTTGGACAATATCGGTATATCGGTATCGGTAAAAAAGCCAATATCGAGCATCCCTAGTAGAAACATCAGGTAGACAAAGAGATCTTCAACCAGGAGAACCAAGAGATCTTCAACCAGGACAACCAGGTACAGTAGGAGCTAAGGTGAGCAACTGATGATAATTAGTAATAATACTTAACTTAATAATTGTATACAGTACATGGTTTTACGCAAGAATAAACAAGGTAAGGACTACAACGTATATCATTTAGGGTACCATGTGTATACTGCACCTTGTCTATACTGTTTCATTTTACTCTTACTCATAGTATATTCAGATTTGAATGTGTTATTGCTTATATTTATTGTAACATATAATATATAACCAATGTTTACATCTTTACAATAAGGTTTGTGCTAAAACCGTGTATGATTTAATGTTATCTGTTATATGTAATTCGTAAGACATAGTTGGCTATTTTGGCTGAAAGCTGCAATCTAAATCTCTTGAGAAACTCTCTTCAATCAGGGCATGTGGTGACACATGGAACTACTGGGAACCACTGCAGATTGTGTGAAGTAGGCAACTCTCACCAACACAGTGGGAAACTGGTAAAATGTCAAAAACACAATACATTTTGTTGATCTTTTTCAAACCAGTCGAACCCTTGCAGGACAAAAGTGGTTTGCCCAAGGATTATGTGTAAGACCCTAGGAGTAACGTTACGAGGCAGGGAGAAGGAGGCAGAGAGCTGTTTTATTTGTGACAAATAAACCAAAAGAGTATGTACATTCCATGCTTCTTATTGTCATTCTCTGCATAGTGATCGATAAAGAGGATGATTGATAAATTGGCTTATTGTGATTAAGATGATGTTGTAAATTATGGCATAGGCTAATTAATGGGGGAATGGGGGGGATCCCCACAAATAGATTAAAGTGGTTTCTGGTGTCTAAGTATTTGGGCATATTGGGCTGTATGCTCCACAGCTAGGGGGCAGTGGTGATCTGTGATGAAATAAGTACAGTATGGGTAATGAAAACTTTTAAGTGCCATCATAATTCATGGGGCGCGTAATCATAATCTAGACATGCAATACATGCCATGTGGACTGAAATGATGCAACAGCGGACCTCAGCATATCAGAATCAGAATCAGAATCAGAATCAGAAAGGACTTTATTACCATGTAGTTTTCACATACAAGGAATTAGATTTGGTTGTTTTCGGTGAGACATCAACGGACAGACAATAACGGACAGATAATAAAATAAAAAGGTGGAATAAATGGGATATAAGCAAAATAAAAAGGTGTTTAGTGTTTTGCTCAAGGACACTTTGACGCGCTGCCCGGGAGGAGAGGGAATCGAACCGAGGATCTCCGGATGACCAGACGACTGCTCTACCTCGACCGAGCCACTGTCACCGGCTGTACAACTGTGCAAGATGTGGTCCACTTGAGCATGTCCGTTCACTACTCTACTGCTTTTACTGTCCCCATGTACCTGGCGGTCGCCGCGTACAATAGCGGCTCGTCATGTGTGCTGATTAGAGGAGACGGGTGTCTCAGAGAGAGGTGTCAGGCCTGGACTACATGAAGGCAAAGGACTGCGGACTGTCCGCCCACCTAGTGTCTGCACCTCGTGCTCCTTGACTGTGTGAGAGACGTGCGGCGTACTGGGCTCCAGTGTCGTGTCAGAAGATGCTATAACTACATTCTATTTCTATTCGTGCCACTGCACATCATTGTTCATCGTGACAGTCTTGAACAAAAAGGTCTGTTCTCCAGGCACCGTGGTTCTGAGGCGCTCCGTGGCCCGCTCTCCCCTCTCGACCTGCCCGGGTCGGCACCCTCTCTGTGTCTCTGTGCCTCTCCCGGCTTACAAATGAAGCACAGAGTATGTGCCTACCAACAGACTGGAACTGGAGAGTGAGGGCATGAAGAGAGCTCCCCCTGCAATTCATTCATTCAAACCACGAAAAGAAAAGTGGCATCGACTGAGCATTATCTTTTCTGTGTGGTACTGTGAATGCGGTTGCTTTTTTAAAGATTACTATCATAATCTGTGAGTAAAGTTTGTGCTAAAACCGTGTATGATTTAATGGCTCAATTATTTTGGCTCAATGCTGCAATCTATTTTGGCTCAACGCTGCAATCTAAATCAGATTTATTTTTAAAGAAACATCAATCAGGGCATGTGGTGACACCTGAGCAAAGCATTTGAGTTTTGAGTTTGTTTTGTGTTGTACTACAGGCACTGTGGTTCTGCTGCGTTCTGTGACCTCTTCTCCCCTACTCACCTGCCTGGATCCTCTCGGGTTATTATAGATTAAGCACAGAGTATGTGCCTATACCTACCAACAAACGAAAAGGAGCACATGCAACAGACTGGAACTGGAGAGTGAGGGCATGAAGAGAGGTTCCAAGCACAGGAAGCTCCCCGTGCAACTCATTCATTCAAACCACAAAAGAAAAGTGGCGTCGACTGAAAAGACTACTTTTCCCCCTGGTGTGTGAACGCGTTTTTTTATTTTTTTGTCTCACCCTGAGCGTGTGGTGCTCCTGGGCCAGATAGGAGAGGATGTGGGGGTTGAGTACGGCGGTGTCCAGGAACTGGCTCCACAGAGCCGCTAGCTGGGAGCAGAGCTGGCTCACGTCCCTGCTGATCTGCTCCGCCACCTTCTCGTGGCCTTCCTGCAGCTACCCAGAGAGAGAGAGAGAGAGAGAGAGAGATGGGAGAGAGAGAGATATGGGAGAGAGATGGGAGAGAGAGGGAGAGAGAGAGAGAGAGAGATGGGAGAGAGAGAGAGAGATGGGAGAGAGATGGGAGAGAGAGGGAGAGAGAGAGAGAGAGAGAGAGAGAGAGAGAGAGAGAGAGAGAGAGAGAGAGAGAGAGAGAGAGAGAGAGAGAGAGAGAGAGAGAGAGGGGGAGAGAGAGAGAGAGCGAGGGAGAGAGAGAGAGATAGAGAGAGAGCGAGGGAGAGAGAGAGAGAGAGAGAGGGAGAGAGAGAGGGGAGAATATCAACACTTGTCTCGCGAGGGGGCAATAACAATACTCTCGCTTAACACAGTATTTCTGGGTTTGGCAAAGGAAGTGCAAGTCGTAAGGTCGCAAACCACTGAAAACTGAACAGAAGGTGTTAAGACCTAGACACTTAGTTTGAGCAGGATAGAACCCTGTTTTGGCTGTTTTTTAAAAGACAAACAATAATAATGGCATGTAATTACTATAGGTATCCAAGCAAATAACATGTGAATTTAGGGTACATGATCGACCACTTGAGTACACCAAAGTGGATCATTTATCATAGTCAACTATTACATTGTGTGTAGACTGTGCTGAAGGCTTAGTGATTTCTTTATATTTAAAAAGGGCAAAAACAATCTCAGACACTATCTGTAAGAATCCAAAACCGGTGCCATGAATTGTAACTAATAGTGAACTGGCGATGTCTGCCTTTATTTCATCCAGACTCCACTATTGCAACTCGCTATTCATCTGCCTAAATAAAACATCCATGGATCAACTCCAGTTGGTCCAAAATGCTGCTGCCAGGCCAGGGCTGAGCTGGGGAAATCATTCAGGCCAGGCAATATAGTGCGAAATATAGCCCCAGTCCGGACACTTTTTAAGCGGAGGGTCTGGGGGTCTATACCATCAGGAACATTTTTGTTACAAAGACTTAATTTCCTAGGCGGCCGGGTAGCGCAGCGGACTAAGCATCTGCCTACCACCGCAAAGAGACACTGGTATCGAATCCAGCTGTCAGCGGTGCCTCCGGCTTGGTCGGTCGTCCATACTGACACAATTGGCAGTGTCAGCGGGAGGGAAGCCGGTGGGGTGGTAATCTGGTCGTTGTAAACAGCGACTCCTACAGGTCGGTCAGGGCGCCTGCACAGCGAGGGAGGGAACTGGGGGAGGTAGTGTGACCTCCCACGCGTTACACTCACCCAATGAGAGTCCTCGCTGTCAGGTGAAAAGATGCTGCTGGCTGTCTCCACATGTATCGGAGGAAGCATGTGATAGACTTCAGGGCTCCCTAGACCGACCACATTTTTTTCGATATATCAAATGCTAAGTGGATTTTTCTGGGGGGGATTATTACAGGCTAGCATAATTATGTCAATGATTAGCAACAACACTGATTTCGATGGATTTTTTGTTTTTTGTAATGGTCCCGCCTCCACCAATCACATGCGGCTCCCTTTGTGTGTGTGTGAGCAAGAGAGAGAGAGAGAGAGAGAGAGATAGTTCTCCAACTTGTGACTTTAGACTGTGTTACCCTGATCTCCTGGTTGTTCCCCACCTAGGTTATCTAACTATCGCGCCGCAGCAACTAGAAACACTGGCCTGGCCTGCTTCTAAGTTCAGTGGCTTGACTGCGAACAAAAAAAAAGTTAAACAAATATATATTATATATATATATAATAATAATAATTATTGTTTTTTTTATCCACTTTTTCTCCTCCTATTTTTCTTGTATTTTCCTCCCATCCCAATTTAGTTGTTATGCCAATTCCCCCCTCCCTGAAGTCTATCACATGCTTCCTCCGATACATAGGAGACAGCCAGCAGCCTCTTTTCACCTGGCAGCGAGGACTCTCATTGGGTGAGTGTAACGCGTGGGAGGGCACACTACCTCACCCAGATCCCTTCCTCGCTGTGCAGGCGCCCTGACCGACCTGTAGGAGTCGCTGTTTACAACGACCAGATTACCACCCACCGGCTTCCCTCCCGCTGACACTGCCAATTGTGTCAGTATGACGACCGGCCAAGCCGGAGGCAACGCTGACAGCTGGATTCGATACCAGTGTATCTGCGGTGGTAGACAGACGCTTAGTCCGCTGTGCTATCCGGCCGCATATTATTAATATTATTATACTTTTTTTTTGTATCTGTGCAGGCCAGGCCACCGGGAAAACTCCCGGTGCTCCTGATGGCCAGTCCGGGCCTGGGCCAGGCTACTCACTAGGTCAAAAAGATCACGTCACATCACCCCCATCCTAGCTTCCCTGCACTGGCTCCCGGTACATTTCAGGATACATTTCAAGGTCCTGGTGTTCGCTTACAGAGCCCTCCATGGGCAACCCCTCCCTACATTAGCGAGCTCATCCACCCACTTTCCTCCAGCCAGTCACTGTGGTCATCCGACCAGGAGCTCCTGGTGGTGCCCAGGACCAGGCTAAAAACAAAAGGGGACCGAGCTTTCGCTGTGACTGCCCCAAGGCTCTGGAACGCCCTCCCCCTAAACATGAAAACAGCTCCCTCTGAACTAATTTTTAAAAGGCAGCTAAAAACTCTACAGGCAGGCTTTTAAACACCTAAAGCCATGTCTTTTAGTTTTTTGTTGTTCTGTTGTTTTAGCTCATTTTAATGTTGTATTCTTTTCTTCAAATGTTTCCTCTTACTGTATTTTATTGATGTTATATATTACTGTTGTAAAGCACTCATGCTGAGAAGGGCGCTATATAAATACAGATTTACTTTTAATAATAATGTCTTGTACGAATATGGATATGATTTGCAGCACATGGAATAAACCCACCTGTAATTCTACCGTGAGCTGGTTAAGACTCTCCTCCAGGGGCAGCTCCTCTGTGGGAAGAAAGATCGTTTCTTTGCAAAGCTCAGCTCAAAACAGACCAAGAAAAAGCACAGCGCTGCTTGTTGAAGCAAAAATCTCATATCCAATTTAGGTCCATTTTGCATTGTATTCATTTGAATTGGAATACACGATTTTCCCCCAGCAGCAGGTGAAGGCCAAATACAGTATGATAGCATGTACAATAGTGCTGTATATACCGTATATATATACATTTATATATTTACATTTACCGCCTACTGTATATATATCCATATCTGTCTGAATATACCTGCATATAATCCTATGCTATGCTATGATGCCTGAATTTCCCCAAGGGGATCAATAAAGGAATATCTTATCTTATCTTATATACCTACTTATATACCTGCATATAACCCATATAACTCGATAGCATGTACAATAATGCTGTATATACAGTATATATATATGTTTTTCTTTTTATACTTACTATACTATATCTATCCACATCTGTCTGTACATACCTGCATATAATCCTTTTACATAATACTATAACTATATCTATAGATACTATATCTATATCTGTACTCCCTTACCTACTCTTACTAGTTACACTGCTGGCCAGTATGTCTACTACCATAGTCGTTATACCTGTATCACTGTACATATGAATACTACAACTCTGTACAGACATCTGATTAGCACTATACTCAGTAGTACTAATCTATATATTTTATACCCAGTTTAATCCCCGGTACATTGTATATTACCGTTGCACTTTACTGTTATATTTGCACTCTGGTTGGAACGCCAAACGTCTTTTCGTTGTACTGTGCTGTGTGATGACAAAACATTTGAATCTAATGTAATCTAATCTAATCTAAACAATCACACACACAGACGAGGCATAAGAGGAGAGTGGCAATGACTTATCAGGCTCCACAACCGTGGGCACGCACTGCTGCCAGCAGCCGGAGAACTAACAGCAGCAGAACTCGACAACTACTAGGAATGTCTGACCACTAAAGTCTCTCTTAACTAGTCTTAAACCACCTAAACTGCACGGACTACAACGTATAACGTATGACGTATATCATGCCAGTTAGGGTACCTTATGTATACGGCCCCTGTGTACACTGTATACTTTACTTACTCATAGTATATATTCACACATACATGCATCTGAATCTAATCTAATATTTGAATACATAAGAGAGCAGGCTTCTTCTTCATAATGCTCACCCAAGTCTTCCTCAGTCTGCTGGAGCTGCGGGATCTCCTTCATCAGTGCAGCGTAGTAGGAGCGCAGGCCCCTGTGAGCCACCAGCAGGAGGCGACAGAGTTTCCGGTGCCACGTATGTGCTCTCTGCAGGCAGTCCTCACTGGGCACATAAAAGCTACCCTGGACAGAGACACAGACACGGACACGGACAGGGTAGGGGGAAGAGGGGGGATGTCAACCGCTATGTAGGTCACCGTTCACCCCCGGCCTTAACGACGGACGTGTACACACGGTAAAACTTTACGGCCTCCATACTGAGGGTCGTGTGGCTTGTCATTGACCTTGGCTTTATAGGTTAAAAAGGAGCTCGTTTTTTGAGGTTGCCACGTCCCAGTAATTACTTGGGGGGACATCAAATGAGACGATGGAGACAACTGGCCCCTAAACATGGGCTTGTCGCGAGTTGTAAAATTGTTTTCTTTTTTTTAAACCCAGGATCAATAAGTGGAGGTGGCATTGGGGAGGATGTAGCACGACCGTGTTATGACCCAAGGACAGGAAGCTGATCTTCAGAACCGTGATGATGGTCTGGGATGGTAGAGGAGCCATTTTAGACACCAGTGCTCCAGTGAGAGCAGATAAGAACGTCCCATAACAAAGCTGTTTTGGTATTGGATGTCAAATAACTCCTTTATAGATATATCGTTTTAGACGTTGGATTGACCAGAGTACAATTGAGGTCCAGACAGTAGCAAACATGTGCTCCTGGTATTGTCTCCCAGGTAGATGAGCACTGAGCAGCACGTCAGTGAAACAGCATCAATAGTTTCTGCAGCACAAGTATGTTGTCCCTTACTTTTTAAAAGCGGCAGCTAAAAGTATGATGTGCAATAACGGCCTCCCCAGCAGATGGCCCTCTAACCATGGAACCATCTGTGATTGTGTGTGTGTGTGTGTGTGTGTGTGTGTGTGTGTGTGTGTGTGTGTGTGTGTGTGTGTGTGTGTGTGTGTGTGTGTGTGTGTGTGTGTGTGTGTGTGTGTGTGTGTGTGTGTGTGTGTGTGTGTGTGTGTGTGTGTGCGCGCGTGCGGTGTGTGTGTTTGTGTGTGTGCGTGCGTGCGTGTGTGTGTGTGTGTGCGTGCGCGTGCGTGCGTGCGTGTGTAATACTAGTTGCTGTCCCTACTATAACTATTGACAGCCATAAATCACCAAAACAAAGAGCCTATGACATACCTCTGCCATGTCTTAGTGACATTTATCTCACAAACTACTACAAACTACTGTTCTACTACCACAAACACCTAGCAGCAGTCATGTTTTTTAGTTTTAGTTTTGGGCCAAGAATGTGACCGTGGACTGCTCCCTGGTCCTTTAACTCCAGACTTCACATGGATGCCTTCCCAGAGAGACTCATCCCCTGGTGTGGATGTTTTGATAGTCCCAGAGAGACTCATCCCCTGGTGTGGATGTTTCGATAGTCCCAGAGAGACTCATCCCATGGTGTGGATGTTTTGGTCGTTCCAGAGAGACTCATCCCCTGGTGTGGATGTTTTGGTCGTTCCAGAGAGACTCATCCCCTGGTGTGGATGTTGTGGTAGTTCCAGAGAGACTCATCCCCTGGTGTGGATGTTTTGGTAGTTCCAGAGAGACTCATCCCCTGGTGTGGATGTTGTGGTAGTTCCAGAGAGACTCATCCCCTGGTGTGGATGTTTCGGTAGTTCCAGAGAGACTCATCCCCTGGTGTGGATGTTTTGATAGTCCCAGAGAGACTCATCCCCTGGTGTGGATGTTGTGGTAGTCCCAGAGAGACTCATCCCCTGGTGTGGATGTTTCGGTAGTCCCGGAGAGACTCATCCCCTGGTGTGGATGTTGTGGTAGTCCCAGAGAGACTCATCCCCTGGTGTGGATGTTTTGGTCGTTCCAGAGAGACTCATCCCCTGGCGTGGATGTTTCGGTAGTTCCAGAGAGACTCATCCCCTGGTGTGGATGTTTCGGTAGTTCCAGAGAGACTCATCCCATGGTGTGGATGTTTCGGTAGTTCCAGAGAGACTCATCCCCTGGTGTGGATGTTTCGGTAGTTCCAGAGAGACTCATCCCCTGGTGTGCATGTTTTGGTCGTTCCAGAGAGACTCATCCCCTGGTGTGGATGTTTTGGTAGTTCCAGAGAGACTCATCCCCTGGTGTGGATGTTTTGGTCGTTCCAGAGAGACTCATCCCCTGGTGTGGATGTTTTGGTCGTTCCAGAGAGACTCATCCCCTGGTGTGGATGTTTTGGTAGTTCCAGAGAGACTCATCCCCTGGTGTGGATGTTTCGGTAGTTCCAGAGAGACTCATCCCCTGGTGTGGATGTTTCGGTAGTTCCAGAGAGACTCATCCCCTGGTGTGGATGTTTTGGTAGTTCCAGAGAGACTCATCCCCTGGTGTGGATGTTTTGGTAGTTCCAGAGAGACTCATCCCCTGGTGTGGATGTTTCGGTAGTTCCAGAGAGACTCATCCCCTGGTGTGGATGTTTTGGTCGTTCCAGAGAGACTCATCCCCTGGTGTGGATGTTTTGGTAGTTCCAGAGAGACTCATCCCCTGGTGTGGATGTTTTGGTCGTTCCAGAGAGACTCATCCCCTGGTGTGGATGTTTTGGTCGTTCCAGAGAGACTCATCCCCTGGTGTGGATGTTTCGGTAGTTCCAGAGAGACTCATCCCCTGGTGTGGATGTTTCGGTAGTTCCAGAGAGACTCATCCCTGGTGTGGATGTTTCGGTAGTTCCAGAGAGACTCATCCCCTGGTGTGGATGTTTCGGTAGTTCCAGAGAGACTCATCCCCTGTGTGGATGTTTTGGTAGTTCCAGAGAGACTCATCCCCTGGTGTTGATGTTTTGGTAGTTCCAGAGAGACTCATCCCCTGGTGTGGATGTTTTGGTAGTTCCAGAGAGACTCATCCCCTGGTGTTGATGTTTTGTAGTTCCAGAGAGACTCATCCCCTGGTGTGGATGTTTGGTCGTTCCAGAGAGACTCATCCCCTGGTGTGGATGTTTCGGTAGTTCCAGAGAGACTCATCCCCTGGTGTGGATGTTTTGGTAGTTCCAGAGAGACTCATCCCCTGGTGTGGATGTTTTGGTAGTTCCAGAGAGACTCATCCCCTGGTGTGGATGTTTTGGTCGTTCCAGAGAGACTCATCCCCTGGTGTGGATGTTCGGTAGTCCCAGAGAGACTCATCCCTGGTGTGGATGTTTTGGTAGTCCCAGAGAGACTCATCCCCTGGTGTGGATGTTTTGATAGTCCCAGAGAGACTCATCCCCTGGTGTGGATGTTTCGGTAGTTCCAGAGAGACTCATCCCCTGGTGTGGATATTTCGGTAGTTCCAGAGAGACTCATCCCCTAGTGTGGATGTTTCGGTAGTTCCAGAGAGACTCATCCCCTGGTGTGGATGTTTTGGTCGTTCCAGAGAGACTCATCCCTGGTGTGGATGTTTCGGTAGTTCCAGAGAGACTCATCCCCTGGTGTGGATGTTTCGGTAGTTCCAGAGAGACTCATCCCCTGGTGTGGATGTTTCGGTAGTTCCAGAGAGACTCATCCCCTGGTGTGGATGTTTTGGTCGTTCCAGAGAGACTCATCCCCTGGTGTGGATGTTTTGGTAGTTCCAGAGAGACTCATCCCCTGGTGTGGATGTTTTGGTAGTTCCAGAGAGACTCATCCCTGGTGTGGATGTTGTGGTAGTTCCAGAGAGACTCATCCCCTGGTGTGGATGTTGTGGTAGTTCCAGAGAGACTCATCCCCTGGTGTGGATGTTTGGTAGTTCCAGATAGACTGATCCCCTGGTGTGGATGTTTTGGTCGTTCAGAGAGACTCATCCCCTGGTGTGGATGTTTCGGTAGTTCCAGAGAGACTCATCCCCTGGTGTGGATGTTTCGGTCGTTCCAGAGAGACTCATCCCCTGGTGTGGATGTTCGGTCGTTCCAGAGAGACTCATCCCCTGGTGTGGATGTTTCGGTAGTTCCAGAGAGACTCATCCCCTGGTGTGGATGTTTTGGTCGTTCCAGAGAGACTCATCCCCTGGTGTGGATGTTTTGGTCGTTCCAGAGAGACTCATCCCTGGTGTGGATGTTCGGTCGTTCCAGAGAGACTCATCCCCTGGTGTGGATGTTTTGGTCGTTCCAGAGAGACTCATCCCCTGGTGTGGATGTTGTGGTAGTTCCAGAGAGACTCATCCCCTGGTGTGGATGTTCGGTAGTTCCAGAGAGACTCATCCCCTGGTGTGGATGTTTCGGTAGTTCCAGAGAGACTCATCCCCTGGTGTGGATGTTTTGGTAGTCCAGAGAGACTCATCCCCTGGTGTGGATGTTTCGGTAGTTCCAGAGAGACTCATCCCCTGGTGTGGATGTTTTGGTCGTTCCAGAGAGACTCATCCCTGGTGTGGATGTTTTGGTAGTTCCAGAGAGACTCATCCCCTGGTGTCGATGTTTTGGTAGTTCCAGAGAGACTCATCCCCTGGTGTGGATGTTTTGGTAGTTCCAGAGAGACTCATCCCCTGGTGTGGATGTTTCGGTAGTTCCAGAGAGACTCATCCCCTGGTGTGGATGTTTCGGTAGTTCCAGAGAGACTCATCCCCTGGTGTGGATGTTTTGGTAGTTCCAGAGAGACTCATCCCCTGGTGTGGATGTTTGGTAGTTCCAGAGAGACTCATCCCCTGGTGTGGATGTTTTGGTCGTTCCAGAGAGACTCATCCCCTGGTGTGGATGTTTCGGTAGTTCCAGAGAGACTCATCCCTGGTGTGGATGTTGTGGTAGTTCCAGAGAGACTCATCCCCTGGTGTGGATGTTTCGGTCGTTCCAGAGAGACTCATCCCCTGGTGTGGATGTTTCGGTAGTCCCAGAGAGACTCATCCCCTGGTGTGGATGTTTTGGTCGTTCCAGAGAGACTCATCCCCTGGTGTGGATGTTTCGGTCGTTCCAGAGAGACTCATCCCCTGGCGTGGATGTTCGGTCGTTCCAGAGAGACTCATCCCTGGCGTGGATGTTTCGGTAGTTCCAGAGAGACTCATCCCCTGGCGTGGATGTTTCGGTAGTTCCAGAGAGACTCATCCCCTGGTGTGGATGTTTTGATAGTCCCAGAGAGACTCATCCCCTGGTGTGGATGTTTTGGTCGTTCCAGAGAGACTCATCCCCTGGTGTGGATGTTTTGGTCGTTCCAGAGAGACTCATCCCCTGGTGTGGATGTTGTGGTAGTTCCAGAGAGACTCATCCCCTGGTGTGGATGTTCGGTAGTTCCAGAGAGACTCATCCCTGGTGTGGATGTTGTGGTAGTTCCAGAGAGACTCATCCCCTGGTGTGGATGTTTTGGTAGTTCCAGAGAGACTCATCCCCTGGTGTGGATGTTTCGGTAGTTCCAGAGAGACTCATCCCCTGGTGTGGATGTTGTGGTCGTTCCAGAGAGACTCATCCCCTGGTGTGGATGTTGTGGTAGTTCCAGAGAGACTCATCCCTGGTGTGGATGGTTCAGCAGCTCCAGAGCGACCCCAGAGTGTTGAGATGGCATGTAGTGCATGTGTGTATATAATGTGTATATGAGGATGTACTGTAATTTGCCGCAGGGCCAGTAAATCTGCCGGGCCCTATCATCATAGCCGCGTGCCGCTCTGTAATCGCGGAGCTGCACCAGGAAGGAACATCTGTATGTTTACTTTCATAATTCCCTTCACCTTTATAGCCTTGCCTGGATAAGGCACAGAGTGAGGGAGTGAAGAGAAATAGCTATTTATTTTTTCTCTCTATGAACTAGTAATTATCTCAACCCCCCCCCCCCCGTCGCTGATAATGCATGGGAAGTGCCCCCTCGCCCCGTGTTGGTGTTTCGCCTTTTAAACATCGTCACCTTCTTAAAAGAATGGCTCATGTCATATATATATATATATATATATATATATATATATATATATATATTCTTTTTTTTACTGAACCAAATACAGTATAGAATATATGATATTTAATCATTTCACAACTAGGTAGGAACAGCATGATCTTTCAATTAAGGATGTAGGCAGTGACTTAAGCCATTATTTTAAGAAGGCAACGACATAATTCCATAATGCAAAGTGTGACTATCTTCCACCGCTGTGAACCAGGCATTACTGTAAGTATACATATAAGTATATGTATAAGTATAATGTATAAGCAGTCCAGGCCTCATGTCAAGCTGGCAGTCCAGGACAGAGACACAGGCTACATGGCTTCGCTCTGATACTACACTGCGAGGGATGGCGGACTGCTGCAGTGCACCATAGGACAGGCAGCCACGGGAGGCCCATCTGGTCCCGGTGTGATGATGATTCACCCGCCGATTACAGATCCAAGGACATAAGAGACCGGGCAGGAGTACTGTTCTCTTGACTTCCACGTTTGTCTTCTACCAGGACTATTTCTCTGGCGGTTATCAGGGGGATGTTCAGAGAAACACTCCTCTACCTGGTATCCTCACCCATGATCGAGGGGCACTTCACAGAATAAGATAAAAAAAAATAAAAAAAATGCTGATTTATTTAGCATATACTCTCACACACATCCTAAAACATTAACCCTTTCACTACCACACTACCAACGGGTTTTACCCTTTCACTGCGACAATACAGAAGGTTGATAACCCTTTCACTGTCACACGACAAAGGGTTAACCCTTTCACAACCCCACTACAGAAGGTTAACTCTTTCACTTAACCGTCTGTAGTGTGGTAGTGAAAGGTTAACCTTCTGTAGAGTGGTAGTGAAAGGGTTAAGCAGTTTTGTACACATTCGTTTAGTTTGACAGTTACTGAGAGTAAATGAGTTTGAATATGGCCACCAGTGATGCGATGGGGAACACTGAATCCTTATGTTGTTGTGTTGATTACAGCTCCATGAAATGATGAGTAGATGAGAAAATAGCAATACCTTGTCTTATAGGGACTGCTACCTTATCATATAATTTACAACAACACAAGGATTGTGGCCATATTCAAACTAACTTACTCTCAATAACTGTCAACACTAAAATGAACGTGGGCTGTTGAAAGCTTTTGGACGCGCGTGCAAAAAATAACCCCAGCATCGTGTCTTTGGTGAAGTGCCTCTGTTAATAAAAAGGCAAAATCGGTTGTAATGCCTTTAAACGTTTTCTGCAAATTATCGCCCGCAAGACACATTGTGTTCTTTTATAGCAGCGTAGTGCTGTTTCCCACCATCCCACGAGAGGCAACACCACAATTCAGCTGATATCAATGGAAATCTGCAACATCTAACTTTGCATTAACGACGAAAGCGAGGCCAAAACGGAGGGGGGTGGGGGGGGGGGGGGGGGGGGGGGTGTTGGCGGCCAAAGGACCCGCGGCACCGCAGTGAGGGGAAAGTGCTGAAGTGTTGCTTCGGCTGCAGGTAAATAAAGGTAAAAGAGGGCTGCCTCTCTCGCCACGGCTCCCACCTGCAGCTATGTGGTACGTGGCGGCTGGAGCAGAACTCATTACCGCGATCAAACAGAGGCCCCCCGCTCGGCTAAACGCAGTGCTTATTAAAGCGCCCTGTCGGGGGTGGGGTGTAAAAACCTGGAGCAGGGGCGCAACCCGGGTCCTCATTAAGATTTACAGCACAGAATGTGATGTCCACACAGCGACAGAGGGAGAGATGCGTGTTGTATACCGAACCGGGATGAGGTGGGGAGGGAGGGGAGGGAGGGGAGGGAGGGGCAGGGGATGGAACCAGCAGCTTTACAGCCCTTCAGGGTTTCTGCCATACAGGAAATGATGGACGACAGCGGGGAGGAAGCTGGATAAGACACGTCGTAACAGCCAAATGAAAAATAGCTGCTCGGCCGCCGGACACGTAGTCGTCTCTCACACGTCTGAAAAGGGACACGTGGACGCTTTCCCGGACGCCGCGCTCGTCCCACGGAGCGCTCTCTCCCCCGCTGCGCTGGCCGCGGTGCTCGAGACGAGGGCCGCTGTGAGAGGGCCTTTAGTGAGAGGACGACAACGTTGTCCCATCAGACAGTCGAGATGTGATTTAATGCCAGGCCAGGGTGCAGCATGTCTGGGACAGGTGCGTTGATTCAATATGATTGGCGGGTGAAAGATGCGGTGCAGTTCAGCATGATCTCTTTACCATAATGGTCTTTAATGTGAACTCTAATCAATGTATAACGTACGAAGTATATGACGGCATACTGCACCTTATGTGTATACTGTATACTAGCATTTTTTGATTATATACATATCGATTAGATATTAGATATTAGATTATATATATTGTAACTATTATGTATTGTAGGGCAAATATAACATACCCTCATCTGCACCTTGATCTATTTATACTTCCTACTTTACTTGCCCATAATGAGTTAATTATATTGTTAGTTAGACTGCCTATTTTTATTAAATTTGTATTTGTACTTCTCCACTTTACTATAATTTTATGACCTGTATCATAAAATTATAGACTACCATAGTATGTCTTCTACTATCACATGTACCTGTACCTCCCCTCCCCCCTCCCCCATGCCGCTATGATGCCTGAATTTCCCCAAGGGGATCAATAAAGGAATATCGTATCTTATCTTATCTTATATGTATACTGAGTTTTTATTATTGTTTTTCCCCCACAAAGAAACGTGTCTAAATCTCATTTTAATTATTTCCAATATCTCTTTCTTTTTGCCAAATCTGAAGGGCATCATTCTCTTCCCTGCGGTCAGAAGCCACGGGGCAGCAGATTAGGCAGCTAGGCAGTGTTCCCGGCGCCAAATATTCAGATAAAGAAGATTGGCTGTTCCCAAGTGTGACATAACAACAGTGAGGCCAGGTCAGGAGGGCTTGCATGATCTCTTTTTTTCTTTCCCCAGATATAAACCACGACCAAACAAACAAGTTTCCCCAGTATCTACATCACATTTCAGATGTGCTTAATCCACCTCAAGACTACGCAACCCCCCCCCCCCCCCCAGATTCTGCATCAGAATGACCCGGTGTTCAACCCTTCTTTGGTTTGAATCCTGTTTTTTCTGAATGACACGCTGGAACGTCATCAGAGCTC
>NC_140168.1:27126953-27143514 GCF_963971535.1 Notolepis coatsorum | reverse complement strand
AAAATTAGAAGTAAAAAAAGAGGTCACAGTGTTCAGTTTAGACATATGTACAATGTTCGATGCAGAATAGACGTAGTTACCATACAATATACAATACTGTGCAGTGTACTAATATACAATACTATATAGTGCAAGGCAGAAATGGAGAAATGGGACGAGGTGCAATTTAGGTACAATTCACAGTAGGTGTACGAGTTGTAGTGCAAATCCTTTATCAATAAATATAAAGTGTAAGTGTGTTTGTGTGATCTAAAGTGTGGAGAGTGGGTGCTGCAGTGTGTTGTTTGTTTGAGTGAGTGTGTGCGTGTGGGTGTGTGTGCTGTGTGCATTTGATGGTTGTTGCATGGTGATTATTGTTCGTTTAGCGATTATTGTTCGTTTAGCAGCCTGATGGCCTGGGGATAGAAGCTTCTTCTGAGTCTTTCTGTGCTCGCCTTAAAAGTAACTAAGTATTTTTACTCAGGTACTGTACTTAAGTACGATTTCGAGCTACTTTTACTTTACCTGAGTATTTTCATTTTAGGGAACTTTATACTTTACATTTCTACTATGTTTCAAAAGAACCCATCAGTTAGTTACTTTGAAGAAAAAGAAAATGTATGAAGATTATATACTTTCACATTTGAAGTCTGTCAACTTCAAGAGGACGTAATCAAATAGCAAATACTTCTACTCTACTTTTACTTAAGTAGAATTTGAATGGAGGACTTTTACTTTTACCAGAGTACTCATTTATCTGGGTATTGTATACAGGAGCTGTGCACCTCTTCCACCACTGCTTGGGAACCACTTACCTTATGCAGGTGCCTCAGATTTTATGTTGGAAAAAATACAAATAATAATAATAATTTCACAGGGTCACGTGGGATGTCAATGTTTTCTAGCATATCTGTGTTTTCTCTCCGCACTGCATTTTGTCTGGATTCACCGCTATGTTATTTGTGTTTTTGGCCGTGTGTGTGTGTTTGACATCTGTTCCGTACACACGTCCGAAAGCTTTCATTAGGGACATAACTAGGGGTTTTCTTAACGTACACAAAATACCCCAAACACACCAAGTATAGTAAACTAACAACTAACAATCTATGCCTTTGACATACAGGTATGTGTTGCTAACTTTTGTTTATTGTGCACCTTTGTGTCGTCTTACCTGTGGGGTTGTGTAGGAGTTTGAAAAACTCACCTTTGGTTAGTTTTCGGGGAAGCAGCACCAGGGCGTGCTCTCATTTGGTAGGACTAGTGCAGTGCCCCAACCGTGGCATGGCCACTCTGAACGCGTGCCCGTTCAGAGCCGGGCCGTTTGCTGCTTGCAGCGTTGTGGAGACCCGTGGTATGGTAAAATGGCACCATATTATATACTTCACTCCATGAGGTCGTTAGTCGTTAGTTGATCAGATGAACGGTTCTGGAGATATGCGAAAGTCAGACAGACAGACAGACAGACAGACAGACAGACAGACAGACAGACAGACAGACAGACAGACAGACAGACAGACAGACAGACAGGCAGGCAGGCAGACAGACAGACAGACAGACAGACAGACAGACAGACAGACAGACAGACAGACAGACAGACAGACAGACAGACAGACAGACAGACAGACAGACAGACAGACAGACAGACAGACACACAGACACACAGACACACAGACAGACAGAGATTCCTCCCCCATTATAGTTGGATTATAGTTATATAATGTAGTTATAGATGGGAGACCTTGGCGCTTGACGCTCCACATACCTACCGTGAAGCTTGACGAGACGGAGGTCTGGCTACATGAGATTATACTCACTGACCACCAGACGCTGGGCAGGGCTCAGGTGTCAATGTGTGTAACAGGGTGTTGCTGAAAAACAGCACGTGTTCAGCGAATCTACCTGGCTAAATGGAGGTTACAAACAACATCATCCACAACAACAACAACAACAACAACAACAACAACAACAACAACAACAACAACAAAAGAAAGTGAATAGCCTGTCTCGAAATGCCTGGATTGAATGCGTCTGGGCATAACGTCGTGGTCATTAGCGAAAGCGATCTTCACTTAAGAGCCAGTGCTGGGAAAAAACAGCTTCATCCTTTATACGTGTTGCGACGTCTGTCTCATTAGCAATGGCTTCCTGAACGAATTGCCTTTTGTCGTGTCATGTTTTTCGTTCCCTAAGCAAACTCTGTAGATCACCGACAACAAGGTATGACTGGCTAATTGGAGCTGGATATAGATGTTGTTTTGTAGTACATTTCTCTGCCGTGGAGGATTTAAAGTAAACGTATCGTGCTCTTTTATATATTCTGTGACAGACGCCTTCTGAACTCACCCAAGCATTAAGAACCTGGCCCCCCGGCAACGCAGGAAGCTGGATCACTGGCAATACTGATTTGCAGTAATAAAGGCTATTTTTAGCTCCTCCTGATTGGATCACCATGGGAAAGTGTGTGTGCATGGTGTGTGTGTATATGTGTGTGTGTGCGTGCATGCATGTGTGTGTGCTGTGCACACACACGTACATGCATGTACGTATGTTTGTTTGTAAAACAATTGTATCTCTGACTGAGATATGAATAAGCACCTGTCTCTTTCACAGACACAGTGATAGGAATAGCAGCAGGGATGGACACGGTACGCCTCAGTGATGCCTATTGCAGAATCATGCTCACTACCCGTTGTTTAAAAGGGGATCTAATAGAGATACACATAAAGGTCATAGCTAAATAGTCTCACAGGGCTCCCAGATCCTCAGTAAACAACCATGAATAGCAGTCTTATCGGTCCGTCCCCCCCCCCCCTCAGAAAAGCCTAGTGTTCTGTAACACGTCAACGTAGAGTGATTCGCGCTCGTGTTTGCATGTTTCACACATCTGTTTACTAATTAGTAATCATTTCCCCCCCGCTCTTTGCATCCTTCAGCAATGATATCTTCACATATCCATGTAAACATCTACTTAAAAATGTCCGCTTCCCATTTTCAGCAGCGCAATTATCGGCAGAATTTGCATACAGCGTGCTGCGTATAGCCTCCCGGGCCGGGGGGCTGCAGTCGCCGGGGTACAGCAGCGGAGCCCTGGCACACTCACCGCACCGCGAGGTACATTGCAGCAGGCGCGGTACAGTAGAGCCCTGGCACACGCACCGCACAGCGAGGTACGTTGCAGCAGGCAGGGTACAGTAGGCGGTATAGACAGACCATATTCATATTGTAATTGGAGGGCTGAGCCGCAGCCCCTCCCCTCCCCTCTTCGGAGCTCCTTCGGCAAGGTCAGGTATTACGTGCCTCTAAGCCGTGCAGACAGACAGCCGTAAACGCGCCTGCCAGTGCTCTCTCTCTCCGGTCAGCGAGGGAGAATACATCCATCATCACACAGAGACACAGGGAATAATCCCCTCGCCGTGCTCCCTGGAAAAGTGGACGCCTGACGCTTTAATTGTCTGTGCCCTTCAGACAAATGAATTGCCTGAAGGATCGCCCCCTTGCTCTCGAGTCGACTAGGGGCATTTCGTTTTTACAATAGGAAAAGTGATGCGTACAATCTCCTGATGGCGTGGCGACCCCTCCACCACCCCACCCCGTTCGCCTACACCCACCATAGATCTCCATACGATACTCTCTCCACACCTGCACATCAGCATCTGCATTGTCAATGTTTCATTTCACCCCTATGCGTAGCATAGATGTGTGGCAAGTGGGATTTGGTTTCTTCATTGAGTGCTTATCCTTATCATTAGGGTGCAAGTAGCTTGTGTTTTATTATAAATAGGGTTTTTGGGCAGAGTGAAGCCTGGCCTGGCTCTTGAGGGTGGTCTTCCTGGGTATCCGGTCACCACCCTCCTCTCTCTCTCTTCCCTCTTCTCAGTCCTCAGAATAAGCGGAGTAGCATAGATGTGTGGCAAGGGGATTGGGTTTCTTCACTGACCGTTTATCCTTATCATTATCATTAGGGCACAAGTATCTTGTGAGCTCTTGTGTAAGTCGACCAATTGGTCAATCTGGTGCTGGTCAGCCAAGACTGCTAGTTGATTAGTTACTCTTAATCATCAATCAACACACGCACGCACGCACGCACGCACGCACGCACGCACGCACGCACGCACGCACACACACACACACACACACACACACACACACATACATTGGAGGTGGGGGGGGGGGGGGGGGGGTTGGGTAGGGGGTGGGTGGGGGACACTGTACACTGTACATTAGAATACTGACAAAGCCATACTTGGTCATTTACTGTACAACTGGGTTAGGACATTTGTAGGGGCCAGTTTCGAATTGCAGTCTCCCGTAGGTGTTTTTTGATAGTGTTTTTGAAAGTGGGTAGTGATTCACATTCCTTTACAGCTTTGGGTAGGGCGTTCCACATTGATGTGGCATAATTCCGAAACGTGTTTAGTCCCTTGTTTGAGCCGAATCTGGGTTTAACATGATTTGTGGAGCTCCCTCTGGTGTTGTGATCGTGGTATTCACTGACCTTTGGGAAGTATTTGGACATGTACATGGGTACCTTGGTCGTGTAGTGTATCTTGTAGACCAGGCCCATTGCAAGTTGCTGTACTCTGTCGTCTACTCTAAGCCATCCTAGGTTGTCAAAGCGGGCAGGGGTGAGGTGGGTTCTAGGAGTCAGGTCAAGCAGTAGTCTGCCTAGTTTGTTTTGAGATGTTTGTAATTTGTTTTTTAGTGCCTTTGAGGTGCTTTGGTACCATGAGGTGCAAGCATAGTCGTAGTACCCTTGGTCCACTCGTATTCTTGTTATAATTGCTGCCACTTGGGGACATCATTAGAGAACACAGTGTACAGTATGTTTCCATAGCTACGCGGATGACACGCAATTGCCTGCCTGTCTCCTAGCAATAAATAAATGGATGAGCAAGAATTTCTTAAGATTAAATGAAAATCCAAACAAAACAAAACTGAAATACTTCTAGTCGGCCCTATAACAAAAAGACAAATGCTGCTGAACAATATGTTACTTACTCCTTGGATTAAACCTGAAGTTACAAGTCTTAAGTCCAACGCACACGGCGGGCGATTTTTGCCAGGCGACCGACTTTTTTTGCGAGGCGACTGACAGAATTGTATTGCGTCCATTGTTATGAATGAGAGAACCCACATGGCAGGAGATTTTCGAGTGACAATTGCGCAGCAACTTCTGTTGCTTGGCTAAATATCGCCTCAATCCTATTTTTTGAGGCGACGGCAGGCGACACAGCAAGGACAATGAGGAAATAACATGACTTCTACAGTAGAAGTAGTACAGAAGTTCTACTGGTGTATAATTTGTACACCATTAATTTATCAATACATTCATTGATCAATAACCTACGTATTATTACCATGCTACTTATGTTAATTATTATTAACAGGAACCATTTAAATAAATAACGTTAGTTGGAGAAGCTATAGTGGCCGTTTGTCATTAACTAATAAATTGACAATGCGCCACGATGCACCTACTAGATGTTTTTATACTCGGGTAACAAAATAATTTGTGGATGTTGACAGAGTTTAATGTCCAGGCTGCAGCTGATGTAGTTTGTAAGGTTTATTGTCCAAAGAAAATGATGGTTGAGAACAAAACGGTTTGCGTCTTCCGTGAAAAAACATTCTCTTTCAGCAGGTGCATAACATTACTTGTTACGATTGGGGGTGATGATGAAGGTGAGGAGAACTCAGTTTGCAAACAAGGATGAAAGAGCGGAGACAGAGACGAAGGGTGATACTTAGTGAAGGGTAATTTGACTGAATCCACAACCAAAATACAAAACAAAAGAAAGGCACAGCCGGGCTGGCACTGGTTGAAAAAAACAAAACATAAGGAGGCGAAAACAAGAACAGGACAGGAATAAACGTACTCGACAGAACACCAGGGTACACGGGCATGACACGGGAACAGCGTGGGGACAATGATGCCACAACAAACCAACCAACCTACAAGCAATAAATACTGACACTAATTGGAAGACAGCTGGGGGGAGACAGGCACTAGAACAAAACAATAATCAAACACAACAGGAACAAGGACTAAGCTATTACAAAACACAGAATCAGAATACCAACACAAAGAACAACCTAAACAGATAACACTTGTAACATAGAAACTAATTGCAACAACAGCATATTCTTAATTCAATCAAAAAGGATCATTACTGACTGCATCATCTGCAGGTGAGCGCTAGATGGCGCCATGAGACCACTGTCAATTCCTTGTCTGGGGTAGTGACTCTTATTGTTTATACTGTCCCAGACTTGGGCTGGTCTGGGAGTATAACAATTACTTGTCCAATCGATGGTAGTGAGCGTATTGTAGCGATCAGTCATGCAGTAATGTCAGGAAGAATGAGGAGAGGTTGTATTCGTATATGGTGGTTTAATTCCAGCTCAATATGGGTTTTACAGGTTAATAAGTTATACTTCCTTCGTAATGCACAAGCACAACACAGCTACCTGCTAATATGCTCGCTTCACGACAACCTAACGTCCGGTCCGTCCTCTCATATCTCCCGGGGCGAAACGACACCCCCAGCTAAACAGAGCGACACATAGCTTATTATACCTGAACGGTCGGATCTGGTGTGGGGTGCTAAGCAATTGTCGTTGAACGACAGACGATCGCATCGCCAGGCGACATCGGTCGCCCGCCGTGTGCTTTGGACTTTAGTGTTATCATAGACCCTTTCGGGACTGTAAATCACGCCAACATCGTTGGACGAGCTATGCTCTCCATGAAATTCCAAAGGTACTCACAGTTGCATGAGGGGTTTCGGACGGACAGACGCTAGGGTTTGAAAGCTCAGCGTTGCTAACAGAGCATGTGAGCGGCGCGGAGCGGCCGAGAAATCCGCTCTTCGCTCTAGACGGCTGAGTTCCGCTCTCATTCGCTCATGTTGGCCCCCCCCCCCAAGCCTCTCTCCGCTCGCTCAGTGCTCAGCTTCATTTGCGCATCAAGCGCTCCCCGCTCCACAGCCCGCTCAGCAGATATTTTCTTTTTTTTGGAGCATGATGTAAATTAGCTTGATTTGACCAAACTACAACAGTCTGCACCCCCTGGGCCCCTTAACAATTGTTTTTATTGAGCCGTATTGTATTGTACCCATTCTGCAATGTTGACGTTTATCCATTCAACTAGCTTTACTATGCTAATGTAGCTAGCCTAGCCGCAATGCTATGGCAGATCCCATTCACGTTAGCATGTAATCTAACAACAACAGCGCTCTTTTTGTGAAACTAAACTCTCCGCTCTTGGTGGTACACTGTGTTGATGACTCTGCACCCCCTGGGCCCCTTAACAATTGTTTGTATTGAACCGTATTGTATTGTACCCATTCTGCAATGTTAAATAACGTTTATCCATTCAACTAGCTTTACTATGCTAAGGTAGCTAGCCTAGTCGCAATGCTATGGCCGATCCCATTCACATTAGCATGTAAGCTAACAACAACAGCGCTTTTTGAGAGACTATAAACTCTCCGCTCTTGGTGGTACATTGTGTTGATGTTGGTTTCGTTTCATCAATAAATGAGGCAGAACACAGTGAATGTATCCTTTTTTTTTATTGCACTTTGTTTGTTTCTCACTGAAAATAAATTTTGCGTTCACCCGAGGTCCCGAGGTGATTTAAAGATGGCGGATTCTACTTTGACTTAGCAGGATGTGTAGTGACGGTTCACCAGTCGCGGACTGGGACCGTAATTCCTACCGGGAATTTGACTCAGGCAGGCCAGGCCAGGCCAGGCCAGGCCAGGCCCATACCCATACCCATCCCCCCCACCCCCCCGGGAAAAAAAAAAGCGTTATATCTTGCTGCGTTGTATCACGTGGTGGCACTGTAGAGGCTGTATACACTAGTATAAATGCACCTTCAGCACCATGGACAGCGACGCTGTCACAAAACGGACCATACAAGTTGTATACACTACACCAAAGTGTAGAATAACTACTTTCCAAATAATGGATTGTCCAAATGTCGGGTTATAACACGAAAGTGTCCTTTATAGAAGTTTCTCTACTTCACTGGCACTCTTTGTGATCTAGTCGATTTATCACTCACCCTCTGTCCTGCTGCCGTCAGTTCAACATAATTACGCGTTCCTTACATCTCCGCAGCTTCAATATCAGCATCCAAATCATCCATCAGACTTATAGCTGTTCTATTTCACGGTCAGGTTCCAACAAACTGTCTTCTTTAACTCCGAGTCCCAGCAGTACATCCAATAAAGTGATCAAGTGATCAACATCCGGAGTTTCCACGTCAATTTCAATGTCCATCTGATTCAAAACTTGTGTAGTAACACGGAAGAGCCCTTCGGAGCTAAACCAATCAGAGAGCGTCTTCGCAAACTGCGGCTATGAAAAAAAATCACGCATTCCTGCCTACTTGCCTGAACTTATTATGCGCAAATATAAACATGTATACCGACCCAGGGCCCTATTCCCCGTACCTGGTTCAACTAAGTCGATCAAGAGTCCCATTATCCAGATTCAGTTAACCCGATGTTTGAAGCCGGGATCTTCCTGTTCCTGGAACGCTGATTCAGTCTCGTTAACTTGAACCAGACTTGAGACTCTGGATAAGTGCGCGCGGCCGCTTCAGTTGAAAAGACAGCAGGTGTAGATCGCAGAAATCCTGATCTTCTAACGGCATTGATTGATTGATTGTTTTACAGATTGCAGGCGGCTCAATAGCCTTGCCGACAAGTTAAATGCATAATCTATAGGCTAATTTTAAATCCCTCATTACCCCAATCAATCAGATTATATTTCTTTAAACGTTCCTGCTGGCAGTAGGTTTATGCATTGAATAATCAAATGAGATCTTGCTAGCGAAAATAATTAGTTCAACTGTTTCAGAATAAGGATACGGCTCTCTTATCCATTGATTGATGTATGGTGGATTTTTTATTTATCTGCACTATGGTTATGGTAAATTATATTGGAAACACGGGGTTTCGAACACCGGTCGCCCGGTTGCCAGGATTCAGCACTAGCCGCTGGGCCACTGTGCCAGACTGGATATACTCGTTGTTTATGCATTAATGGACGAGAGACCCGTGTTTAGAATATTTTTCTTACCAAAAAATGAAGTTTTATCTCTTTATTCTCAAATGCATTAATGTGACGTCAACGGCTCATTCAATTTCTCAAATCCGTCAAACAGCGCATCTCATCAGACATTTTAATCTCAGTTACAATATCACACAAAATCCACAATCCCCGCATAGACACTTATTAAAATAACCACATGCAGCGTGTATCGTGACTCCGAGCGCCGTATATGACGTGCATTATTTTATTTAGGACAAAGTAAATCTATAGGCTCAATATGATTTATTATCAGCATTTAGTTCTATTATTATACATTTCAAAAGCCCCCTCTAGGAAAACGAAGCACAGAAACGTAATTCAGAATGGTATAATGCAGATCCTAGACTGTGAGAATCATTTCAGGAAGGGAGCTGGGATTTCTTTGCGGGGGCGTGGCCATGGTTCATCCGGCTAACTGAACTTAAGCCTGCTCTCGACCAGGCTCAAACTTTTTGATCTGTTGTCATGGTGATTTAGACAATCCAGCTTCGGGGAATGGGAAGGTCCGGCTTAAGTCAGACTTGACCGAAAGTTATCCGGCTAACTCAGTTATCCAGGTACGGGGAACGGGGCCCGGCCTGCTTCGGAGTTCAGTGGCCTGACTGCGGGCACAAACAAACAAAAAAATTTAAAATAAAAGTCTGCCAGGCCACCGGTCCCGATGGTCAGTCCGCTAGTGCGGTTCACCCTTCTGATTGGTTGACAATAGCCTTCATGTTTGTACATCGCCACCTATTGCTTTGGCATGGTACTACATGTATATTACATCAGTTTAAACCACTGTGTGATCGTGTGCACTGAACGGCTGGGAGCGGCTCGGACCGGAGGAGAGCTCTCGCTCCGTAGTCGCTCTGACCCATTTTAAAACCCACTCCACGCTCACTTCAAAATCCACCGCTCTGCTCGCGCTCCGCTCCGCTCACATGCTCTGGTTGCTAATAAACATTTAAAATAATTTTTATAAACTTGTCAACACTGCTCAAAACGGCTTTACTTCCAGCTTTGGCTGCCTGGTGCACCTGCACTGTAATCACAGCACAGGCGCACCAGGCAGCCAAAGCCGGAAGTAAAGCCGTGTTGACAAGTTTATAAAAAATATTTAAAATGTTTATTAGCAACGCCGAGCATTCAAACCCTAGCGTCTGTCTGTCCGAAACCCTCGTGCAACTGTGAGTACCTTTGAAATTTCTGTGCGACACTTGTACGAGGAGCGTTTTGTTGCCAAACAGCGCAACAGACTTAATTGTAGGATTTTTACATCATCGTAGAAGGGACTGTTGATTCACGGAGAGCATAGCTTGTCCAACGATGTTGGCATGATTTACAGTCATAGACTCACATCTAACCTTTAAGTCCCACATTAACCTCTTAAGCCCTAGCCATATTTTCAGAAAATGTATCTAAAAGTACATACCAAAGTAAATGGAAGATTGCTCCACTTCTACAGGGCCATTTGCATGTTCTTGGGACATTATGGACCTCAGGGACTGTATTCCAGAAATGTTGTGTCTGTTACTATGCTTGAGTAAATTGTAATGAACCAAAGGAGAATTACAGGGCAGCAAAGACCGTTAATGAAATCTACTGTAAGTACAATTACTGTCCATAGCTCCGCCATTTTTGACCGGATTGCGGTTTTTTTCCAGACATTCACAGAAAGGTACAGAAACAATATACATTGTATTTTATGGCAATAACGTTCAGGTTTGTTCGACCCGTGAAATATAATCACGAAAATCAATTCTTCTGCAGCTTTGACAGCGGCTGGTGTGAGCTGGTTAGTGTAGTTTTATGAAATGTCTCCATCGAAAGCCCTGGGTCTTCTCTTTCTTAGGATTACAACGATTTCATGACAGCGTCATTTCCTCACGTCTCTGATGTGTTTCCGATGAAATGCACAGACATTTACAGCTAGACTATTAACTAGAACCAAGAGGAGCGAGCTCATTAGTCCAGTGTTAGCTACCAAGTGAAATGCCTGAATTGAATGTGTCTGGGCATAATGTCATGGTCATTAACGAAAGCTACCAAGCTACATTACCAATTCTCTTGTCAACTACAGTATATGCCCCCAAGAACACTATGATCATTACTGCTGGTTTATTGAAAGTTCCCTGCAACAGCCAAAAGAACATCGGGGATGAAGCCTTTGCTAATTATGCACCAAAGCTATGGAACCTATGGACATCAGGGAGGCTAGCTTACAAAATATTTTAAAAAGTAAGCAAAAAATCTTTGCCTCTTTGCACTCACTATTGTTGTTTATGCTGCTATTCTCTTCTATTTTGATGATGTTGTTGTATTGTTATTGTCTGAATTGCTTTTACCCTTTTTCTTGCATTGCATTGCTTTTATTCTGTCTATTTTATGCTAATGATATGTCTATTTTACTGCTGTAAAGCACTTTGGGCTGCAACTGTTAAATATATATATATATTTTAAGTATAAAAGTTGCTATACAAATAAAGTGTATTATTATTATTATTATTATTATTATTATTATTATTATTATTATTATTATTATTATTATTATTATTATTATTATTATTATTATTATTATTATTATTATTATTATTATTATTATTATTATTATTATTATTATTATTATTATTATTATTATTATTATTATTATTATTATTATTATTAGTATTATTATTATTATTATTATTATTATTAGTATTATTAGTATTATTAGTATTATTATTAGTATTATTATTATTATTATTATTATTATTATTATTATTATTATTATTATTATTATTATTATTATTATTATTATTATTATTATTATTATTATTATTATTATTATTATTATTATTATTATTATTATTATTATTATTATTATTATTATTATTATTATTATTATTATTATTATTATTATTATTATTATTATTATTATTATTATTATTATTATTAGTATTAAACACATTTCTTCCTCTTTCCTCCCTTACTTCACCCATCCCTTCCCTACCATACTGAATAAATGTATGTCCCAGAGAGAGATGATAAAAACAACTGATAAACACCCCTCTAACCAGAGACTAAATTAAGCGATCTCAAACCCTGCCATCTTTCCTTGATCCTCCAATCACAACTGTTGCTTCCCTCAGACAAACAATCCACGCAACAGGTTTGTCGACCAATTCAAGCGATTGATCAGTTGACAAATTCCTCAACCATTAGTCCACCAACTGTTTTTTCTTTAGCGAGGACAGCCCTGAGACAAGACGATTTGTTGAAACAGATCTAATTCTTGTATGTTATAGGCTCTTGTCCAGGAGAGGATAATATCCTCCTTAGCGTCATGCATCCTAGCCACAGAAAGATCCATGACCTCAAGATATTTATCCATTTAGATTTTGTAAGGCTCCAGTGCATTGCCAGAATTACTTTCGCTGCCATTAGGCCTGCTAATAAGATATGTTTTGGTGTAATGTTAAATCTAGCTCATTGAAATAATTAAGGAGCAGAACTGTGGGGGAATATGGCACGTAATTTCTTAAAATCTTGTGTATTTACACTGCATTATATGTATGGTCCATTAATACATGCTGTCCTTTCCAAATAAATGAATACATGAAATGAAATGAAAACCATTGTTATTGAGGAGCACACAAGTTTCCACAAGAGAGCCACATCCTTACATTCCCAATACATGTGCATACAAGTACCTATGTGTCCATCCGGACATAGTGTGCATACTGATCAGTTGAGTACAATGTAGGGTTCATGATTAGGGTTTTTGGAAGTATCTATTAACATTTACATATATTTTCCCAGTTTAATGATTTATTCTCCAGAAATTGTCCAAGATCTTTAGTCCAGACCTGTTCAATATATAAATGGTACAGATCTGACACTAATCCCTTTGTTTGATCTTGTGAGTCCAAAGTCGAATGTAACTAATGTGTTGTCAGTGGCGCTTTCGTACACTGTATGCTTTTAGTGATGACCACAATTGACCTATCTCAAACCCTGCCCTTTTCTTGATCCTCCAATCACAATTGTTGCTTCCCTCTGACAAGCTTGAGCTATTAAAAACAATGGGGGAAATAGAAGAGTGCTCTCAGTTTTTTTGTGTGCAAGGGGCTTGCATGCTAGAGCAAACAGGAACGGACTAAAAGGGCAACCTTGATGGCATGAGTGTAGAATTTGAAATTCAGAATTCAGAAAACAGAATTGCTCCACCTGCCGGCCAAATCCTCACCCCTGATCGACCTTTCCATCACAGTCGAGAATGCAGCTGTGACCGCGTCCCCGACCGCCAAGAACCTTGGTGTTGTCCTCGACGACCAGTTGAACTTCTCCGCTCACATCGCAGCGACAACCAGAACCTGCAGATTCCTCCTGAGCAACGTCAGAAGGATCCGCCCCTTCCTGACAAAAGAAGCCACCCAACTCCTCATCCAATCAACAGTCATCTCCCGCCTCGACTACTACAATGCGCTGCTTGCTGGCCTCCCGGCCACTGCCACCAAGCCTCTTCAACTCATTCAGAACGCAGCGGTCCGCCTGATCTCAAACCTACCGAAGTCAGCCCATGTCACCCCACTTCTTAGGGACCTACACTGGCTTCCCATTGCTGCACGAATACGCTTCAAGGCCCTCGACCTGGCATACCGTGCGGCAAAGGGAACCGCTCCCCCCTACCTCCAGTCAATGGTCTCTAACTACACCCTCAAGACCCCTACGCTCTGCATCTTCTGGCCGTCTCAGACCCACTCCTATCCGAGCTCCGGGAGGGTCATCAAGGAGAAGCCTCCTATTCTCAGTCCTTGCCCCACAATGGTGGAACGAACTGCCCACCACAGTTAGGACAGCCGAAACCCGTCCAATCTTTCGCCGTCGACTAAAGACGCACTTCTTTTTTTGTATCCACTTTTTCTCATCTTTTTCTATTTTTCTCCCATCCCAATCTTTTTTTTTTTTTTTTTAATCTTTTCCCCCCTCCTTTTTCCTCCGATTTTCTCCCATCCCAATGTTAGTCGTTATGCCAATTCCCAATCCCCTTCCTGGTCGCTGCGCACTTACCCCCCACAGTCGGTCTGGGAGAGTGGAGGCTATCACGTGCTTCCTCCGACACACGTCTAGTCAATCAACCGCTTCTTTTCACCTGGCAGTGCGGACTCTCACTGAGAGCGTGTAACGTGTGGAAGGATCACACTACCGCCCTTAGATCCTATCCGCGCTTAGCAGGCGCCCCGACCGAACTGTAGGAGTCGCTGTTTACAACGACCCGGACCCACCCCGCCAGCTTCTCCCACCCTCTAATACTGCCAATTGTATTAGTGTGAACGGCCAGCCAAGCTGGTGACAACCCCGGAGCTTTCGGCTGTCGGCCCGAGGCAACGCCGACAGCCGGAGTCGAACCCGGTGTCTCTTGCGTTGGTGACGAGCACAATGTCCGCTGCGCCACCCAGCCGCCCTAAAGACGCACTTCTTCAACCATTATCTAAAATGAAAAAAAATCATAAAATAAAATTTTTAAATCTAACCCTAACTAACCTTATTGTCATGCACTTGTCCTAATATACTAACCTACACTGTAGCACTCAACACTTTGATGAATATTGTTACTCAGCTGATAGATTTGTGCCCTTCCTGATGACTTGTCATACAGAACTTGTAAGTCGCTTTGGATAAAAGCGTCAGCTAATGACAAAATGTAAATGTAAATCATGCCACCAGTTATAATAATTGCAGAGGGATATAGAGTATTTGAATCATTTAATAAAATCTTCAGCTCAAAGTTAGTCCCACTCAAACCTATCATGGGCATTTTCTGTGTCTAGACTTTCAGCACAGGGGATTGAATGTCCTTAGCAGCATGTATGATATATATAGTAGACGGCGCATATTATCCATAACCTCTCTAACTACACTCCCTCAAGGCCCCTCCGCTCTACATCTTCTGGCCGACTCAGACCCACTCCTATCCGAGCTCCTGGGGGGTCATGAAAGAGAAGCCGGCTATTCCTGGTCCTTGCTCCACAATGGTGGAATGAACTCCCCACCACAGCTGAAATCCGACCAATTTTCCCGCTGTCGTCTAAAAACACACCTCTTCAAACAATATTATTATTCATTTTTTCACTCTGATATTATTTCACATATTATATGAAATAACTTTTAAATAATAAATAAATAAATAACCCTCTAACCTTTTTACCATTATGTACCCTAATACAATGTGTGCTATACTCTTATTGCTAATATGTCTATAGAGTGTAACACTCAAGCTCAATATTTTTCGAACAATGCCACTGACCCTTTCTGTACCTGCCAGACATGTACCCCTCCTGGTGACATGTTGATCTGTAAGTCGCTTTGGATAAAAGTCGTGTTTTAAATAAACCCTGTCTGATCACAGTGGACCGGCTTGGTCATGTGATTTATAGACAGGGGTCTATAACTTCTACATACTGGACTGTGGGATCTTTGTCCGCTTTCGGCAGGACAGTTAACAGAACCAAGTTAACTGAATAGTTGATCATATCCAATAACAACTGTCCTGTCCAGATCCCAGAAAGTGGAACACATCTCTGGGGGAATCTCATCCCACCCAGGTGATTTACCCCTTTTCATTCCAGCAATGGCTTTTAATTGGTTGTTTAATCAAGTGATGGATGGACCTCCCAGATCATCTGAATCCTCTGGAGGCAGAGTAGGGAGTGTTGTACTGTTCTTGTTTGTAATTGGGGGCGACGGTGGCTCAGGAGGTACTGTAGAGCGGTCGTCTGGTAATCAGAAGATTCTGATCCGTTCCGGTCCAGTCCCGATTCGATTCCAGCTCCTCCCGGCAGTGTGTCGAAGTGTCCTTGAGCAAGACACTTAACCCCCTAACTGCTCACTTGGTACCTTGCATGGTTGTCCCTGCTGTGAATGTGTGAGTGAATGGGTGAACGTGAGGCATAAGTTGTAAAGCTCTTTGGATAACAGCTGTTATATAAGTCCATTAATTATCTAAAGATATTTCAGAAGTATACAGTTTGGAGTAAAATTACTGGAATTCAGTAAGTATTCTTCCTACCCTCTGATAAGCCAATATTCTGTTGGTCACATTCTAAAGAATGTAGACTCATCATTTCTTATTTGACCCAGTCTGGCTTCATTGAGACGAGACGAAAAATAAATGGGTGTATCCCTCATGCACCCCTTAATGGCACTCCAGAGAATCCGTGGATCTTCAGTGCTGGCCGGAATGTTCAGATATGAAAACAGTGATGGCATCTCTTCATTACTAAGTTAGGTTGTATTAAAACTGAAATAGGATTTCTGTATATCAGAATAGAAATCTATATTTGATTCTGAGAATGCTATAACAAGATCGGTCAAGTGCTGTGTTGAGAGTGGCATTCATATCAGCGTCTATTATAACATAAAAAAACTTGCCGTTTAGTCAAAAGATCCCTGATATTGTTAAATGAAGCAGGGTCATAATGGTTAGGGGCGTAGAGTGCCACAAAGGCAATTTTAC
>NC_140168.1:27119453-27124453 GCF_963971535.1 Notolepis coatsorum | reverse complement strand
TCACGAATATGTGCATAATCTTGTGTAATTTTTGCAATTGTACATATCTAATTTACATGATTAGACGCATTATGGTAAACTATATATTACCAGCTATACGTTAATATAATTAACCAAGTTCACATTGACTGTGAGATGGAGAATTGATTAGACAGGAAGTTAAGAGCGGAACCATGTAGTTCAGGTGATGCGCCAGGTCCCACTAGGTGACGGTTTCCGCCCTCTCACGCCAGAGGAGTCTTGGAGTAAAACTGAGGAACACGTGTCTTCATTCCTCTTGATCATATCCTATACTTTCAGGTCAGTACACTGTGAAAAGTACCGAAAACACTATCATTTAGGAAGTATAATGTTAGGTGATATGAGTAACAAGAATTGTGAAATGAGCTGAATGCTAAGGAGACACCATTTTGTGAAGTTTTAATAAAAGCAAATGATTCAAGGAAAGGAATATTTCCCATGAAGTTTAAGAGCAGTCTTAAACTACCCCAAGTAGGTTATGGTAAAAGTAGGTTTGACCTTGGTGTCTTCTGAACTATGGGCATTGGTGACACGTGACGACCTGTTGTTTCAATAGCACATTGTAATTAAGCATTACATCACGCGCAGGAGTGGTTTGTGACCAATAAACCATGCCTAGGGGTGGTCGTTAGGCCCGAGGCGCAGCCGAGGGTCGTTAGACCCCCCTAGGCATGGTTTATTGGTCACAAATCACGACTACAAGTGGTGTAAAGCTTTTATACAACTGCCAGATTCATCCAACCTTATTTCTATACAATAAACACACATTAATCGAAGATTTATTGAAAAAACCATCCGCCAGAAAAAGTAGTTCCCACAACTACAAAAAAGACAAGTTGCCTCCATGTGGAAGCAGCTTGAAGTGCATCCAACCAAACTAACACATCCAACTGTGTATTATTGGAATGATTGAGAGAAGTTGCCTCATGTGGAAGCAGCTTGAAGTGCATCCAACCAACTAACACATCCAACTGTGTATTATTGGAATGATTGATTGAAAATTTTATTACCAGATGCAGAATGGGTACAATACAGTACGGCTCAATACACACAATTGTTAAGGGAATGCAGACCTACTTTCCATAGAACTTCATTCTTAGATGCTTCTATATAAAGTAGGTAAAACAAATTAAAACGTTTTCTTTGCCCTATAGGAAAAAAAACGGTTTCTTCGCCCTATTTTTTTATTTATTTCTTTTAGCCTAAACTTAACCAGTTGGAAACCAGGGGTACAGTAATAAAATTAGCAATCAACCAATCAATCAATTCAATAGACCATGCTCACTTAAAACAGCGCTGCTTCTCTCTCAGTCTGACTCCCCCGCTGTTGCAGACAGGAGTGTGTGTGTGTGTGTGTGTGTGTGTGTGTGTGTGTGTGTGTGTGCGTGTGTGTGTGTGTGTGTGTCACAGTGTGTGTGTGTGTGTGTGTATGTGTGTGTGTGTGTGTGTGTGTGTGTGTGTGTGTGTGTGTGTATGTGTGTGTGTGTGTGTTTGTGGGTACGCCAGCGTCGGACAGTGTGAGAGAGAACGCTGCAGTCAGTAGAAAGTAGGAAGGAAGAAATTTAAATCAATCAATTAATCAATCAATCAATCCGCGATTTTTCTTTTGTTCTAGATTGACTCAAGACCCATCAATTACATCATCCAACATTGTTTAAAGGACTAACACATTCCCCTTGACAGAATCGCTTCATATTTAGTCGTTATGGTGCTTTCAACATAACCATTTGTTGTCCGCGATCTTGTTTTCTCCCGGAGTGAGCCGGGGAGTGATATGTGATTCGGTTGTGGGCGGGTCCTGAGCCCAGGACCGTGGATTGTTGCCAATAAAGACGTGTAAATGGCCAATCAGAATCGAGAAATTTGCATGCCGTTGTATAATAGTATTTAAATTACTGTTCAACTTAACTTAAACCCTTTTGCTCTTTGGGGAGCATAGGTGGTCATTCATAAAATCTCTCCAGCTGGTTCGGTGTTGGGCGATTTTCTCTGCTTCCTTCCATGATGTTCTTTTTTTCTTGAGATCCGCCTCAACAGACCTTCTCCAGCTGTTTCTGGGTCTTCCTGGCTTTCTCTTCCCCTGTGGGTTCCAGGTTAAGGCCTGCCTGGTTGTGTTGGAGGATGGTTTTCTCAGGGTGTGTCCAATCCAGCCCCATTTCCTGCGTTTGATTAGGGTTTCAAGTGGTTCTTGATGAGTGGTTTGCCAGAGCTGTTCGTTTGTGATGGTGTTTGGCCAGTAGATTCCCAGGATGTGTCGTAACTCGTAAACATCTGTTTATGAAGGTTTGCAGTTTGTTTGAGGTTGCTTTTGTGGTTCTCCATGTTTCTGCTCCATATAATAGAACTGATTTGACATTGGTGTTGAAGATGCAGAGTTTGGTCTTTGTGGAGATGTGGTTTGAATTCCATGTTTGCTTCAGTATTCAAAATGCTGTTCTTGCCTTCCCTATTCTTGCTTTGATGTCTTTGTCGCTGCCTCCGTCCTTCCCCACGATGCTTCCCAGGTATGTGAAGGTGTCCACCTCGTCCAGTGCTTCTCCGTCCAGTTGTACGGCCTCTTCTAAATTGTGTTTCATCTTCATCTCCTTTGTTTTTGCTTTATTGATGTGTAGTCCTGTGGTAGCTGCAATTGTGGCAAGTTTTGTGAGTTTGGTCTGCATTTGTGTTTGTGTGTGTGAGAGGAGGACTATGTCGTCGTCGAAGTCCAAATCCTCTAATTGAGACCACATTGTCCACTGAATGCCCAGATTTTGTTCGGCTGTGGTTTGTTTCATGATCCAGTCGACTGCCAGAAGAAAGAGGAAAGGGGACAGTAGGCAGCCCTGTCTGACTCCTGTCTCTACTGTAAAGCTGTCTGTGAGCTGGCCGTTGTGTATTACTCTGCAGGATGATTGTAGGTACAGCTGTTGGATGATGGTTATGAACTTCGTTGGGATACCATAATGTGCCATGAGTTTCCATATAGTGTCTCTGTCTAGACTGTCGAATGCTTTGTGGAAGTCGATGAATGTGAGGTGGAGAGATGTGTTCCATTCCAGGGTCTGTTCTATGATAATGCGGAGGGTGGCAATGTGATCTGTACATGATCTGTCCTGTCGGAAACCTGCTTGTTCTTCTCGGAATTCTTTGTCCACTTCTTTGGACAGTCTTTCCAGGATGATCCTGCTCAAAATCTTCCCTGGCACAGATGTGAGCATGATGCCCCTGTAGTTATTACAGTCCTTCAGGTTGCCTTTTTTGGGGAGCTTCACCAGGTATCCCTCTGCCCAGTCGCTTGGCACCTTTTCTTCATACCAGATCTGTCCAAAGAGTTTGTGGAGTAGTGTTGTTGCCATTTCTGGGTCTGCTTTTATGGCCTCTGGGGGTATTCCGTCAGGTCCTGGTGCTTTATTGTTTTTTCAGTTTTTGAATGGCCTTTTTTATTTCTTGTTTATTGGGCTTGTTGGTAATTGACCGGTAGGGAGTGTACCGCTGGATGGATGTTGGCTAGCGCTGTCGGTTTGGGTCTGTTCAGTATGTCTCTGAAATGTTCTGCCCATCTCTTCAGCTGAGCCTCTTGCTTTGTGAGTGTTTTTTCCTTCTTTGTCTAATATTGGTCTGTCCGGAGTTTTGCGTTTATTAGCCAGTTTCCTTGTGATGTCGTAGAGTTCCTTCTGCTGCTTCTTCTGCTTGAGTTGCCAGGTTGTTGATGAATTGTTTTTTTTGTCGTTCTTGATGCTCCTTTTTACCCGCTTGTCTGCCGTGGGTGTATTCTTGTTGTGCTTTTACTTTTGCAGCTCTTGTGCGACTATTGTTGAGAGTGTCTTTGGCTTGTTTGCGAGTCTGAATTTTCTGTAGTGTTTTCTCCTGTCATCCACTCCTTGTGGTGCCTTGTCTTCCTCCCACATGTGTCCTCACATGTCTCCGTCCATGCCCTCTTCATGTTCTGCCAACGTTCATCGATGGATTGATGTTCTTCCAGTTGGCTCAGGGGGTGGAACCGGTTTGAGAGGCTGATTTTAAATTTCTCTCTGGTGTTCTGATCTTGGAGGAGGCTGACATTGTACCTTGTACTGACTTTTTTTGCAGTGTTGGTGAATTTCTTGAGTTTTAACCGGAGAGTTCCTATCAGGAGGTGGTGATCTGTAGCGGCATCGGCTCCTCTTTTCACTCTGACGTCTTGGAGGGATCTCCTGAATTTCTGTCTGATGCATATATGGTCAATCTGGTTTCTCTGTTTTGTGGTCCGGTGAAATCCATGTGGCTTTATGAACTCTTTTGTGCGGAAAGACGCTGCCTCCTATGACCAGGTTATGGAATGGGCAGAAGTCTGTGAATTGTTCACCATTGTTGTTCATTTCCCCTAGACCATGTTTGCCCATTATTTGCTCTTTTCCTGTGTTGTCTTGTCCTATTCTTGCGTTGAAGTCTCCTGTCAGGATGATGAATGTCTTTCTTTTTCTGCTGGTTGATGACTTGCTGTAGTATATCGTAGAAATTATCTTTTGCTTGCTGTTCTGCCTCGTTAGTGGGTGCGTAGCATTGTATGATTGTGATTTTTTTGCTTTTGGTGAAAAATCTAGCTGTGATGATGCGTGCATTTATTGCCTCCCACTCCATGAGGGACCTAGCTGCTTCTCTTGAGAGCATGAGTCCTACTCCTTCTGTGTGTGGGGCATTGTCTTGCTCATGACCTGAGTATATTATTGTTTCTCCACTTGAAAGTTGTGCTTTTCCTGATTGAGTCCATCTTGTTTCACTGAGTCCTATTAAAGAAAGGTTGTACTGTTTCATTTCCGACGCTATCTGGGCGGCTTTACCGGTTTGGTACATTGTTCGAATGTTCCAGGAGCCGATCTTTGTAATGTGTTTAGTTGTGAGAAGGGGAACTCTCTTTCGGCTTGAGTTGTCCAGCACCATACTTGTCTGGGGAGAGACACCTTCCACGTCCAAACTTCGCTGTGTATATTTCCATGAATGTTTCTGTAATCATTTTGTTC
>NC_140168.1:27115814-27119253 GCF_963971535.1 Notolepis coatsorum | reverse complement strand
CACGTTCACCCGTTCACTCACACATTCACAGCAGGGACAACCATGCAAGGTACCAAGTGAGCAGTTAGGGGTTAAGTGTCTTGCTCAAGGACACTTCGACACACTGCCGGGAGGAGCTGGAATCGAATCGGTTACTGGAACGGAACGGATCAGAATCTTCTGATTACCAGACGACCGCTCTACAGTACAACCTCCTGAGCCACCGTCGCCCCCGATTACAAACAAGAATGTTTCTTAACAAAGTACAACACTCCCTACTCTGCCTCCAGAGGATTCATATGATCTGGGAGGTCCATCCATCACTTGATTAACCCTTATGTGGTGTTAGGGTCTCCAGTGACCCGTTTCAGGGTTATAATATGTAATAACTACCATGTAGTTGATTTTATTAGAACAAGGCTTTATGATATCCTCCACAACACATATAAGCACAGCAAAACTATGTTTCACCATTTTGAAAATTCTGACGGTATCTGCAGAAAAAAAGGTACGACTGTGGTGTTAGGGTCATTCTTGACCCGGCAAGGTAAAACTATACTATAAAAATAATAAATATAAATAAATAAAATAATAATAAATATACTAAACTTTTTTTCAGAAGTTATATTCTAATATTGTTCTATTATAGTCATTATTATCTATAGGTTTCACATTTAGTATAATTGAACAACCTCATTTCATCTTAAAAATAAGGGACATGATGTGTCTCGGGGCCATAAAATCAAATTACAATAGGATTATATGGTTATGAATGCATATAATGTTAGTTAGGATGTAGTATTAACTATATTGAGTGATACTCCTTTCTTTTTAGTGGTCAGGACTAAGTTAGACCCCGGGTCAACATTGACCCGCTAACAACGGTCAGTGGTGCCAATTCCTAACACAACATGAGGGTTAAACAACCAATTGCTGGAATGAAAAGGGGTAAATCACCTGGGTGGGATGAGATTCCCCCAGAGATGTGTCTTTCTGGGATCTGGACAGGACAGTTGTTATTGGATATGATCAACTATTCAGTTAACTTGGTTCTGTTAACTGTCCTGCCGAAAGCGGACAAAGATCCCACACTCCAGTATGTAGAAGTTATAGACCCCTGTCTATACTCAGCACAGAAATCACATGACCAAGCCGGTCCACTGTGATCAGACAGGGTTTATTTAAAACACGACTGGCTAAAATGAACATCAGTTTGTAATTTAGCTGACACTTTTATCCAAAGCGACTTACAGATCAACATGTCACCAGGAGGGGTACATGTCTGGCAGGTACAGAAAGGGTCAGTGGCATTGTTCGTCGAAAAATATTGAGCTTGAGTGTTACACTCTATAGACATATTAGCAATAAGAGTATAGCACACATTGTATTAGGGTACATAATGGTAAAAAGGTTAGAGGGTTATTTATTTTTTTATTTATTATTTTAAAGTTATTTCATATAATATGTGAAATAATATCAGAGAAAACATTTATAATAATAATGATATTGTTTGAAGAGGTGTGTTTTTAGACGACAGCGGGAAAATTGGTCGGATTTCAGCTGTGGTGGGGAGTTCGTTCCACCATTGTGGAGCAAGGACCAGGAATAGCCGGCTTCTCTTTCATGACCCCCCAGGAGCTCGGATAGGAGTGGGTCTGAGTCGGCCAGAAGATGTAGAGCGGAGGGGCCTTGAGGGAGTGTAGTTAGAGAGGTTATGGATAATATGCGCCGTCTACTATATATATCATACATGCTGCTAAGGACATTCAATCCCCTGTGCTGAAAGTCTAGACACAGAAAATGCCCATGATAGGTTTGAGTGGGACTAACTTTGAGCTGAAGATTTTATTAAATTATTCAAATACTCTATATCCCTCTGCAATTATTATAACTGGTGGCACGATTTACATTTACATTTTGTCATTAGCTGACGCTTTTATCCAAAGCGACTTACAAGTTCTGTATGACAAGTCATCAGGAAGGGCACAAATCTATCAGCTGAGTAACAATATTCATCAAAGTGTTGAGTGCTACAGTGTAGGTTAGTATATTAGGACAAGTGCATGACAATAAGGTTAGTTAGGGTTAGATTTAAAAAAATTATTTTATGATTTTTTTTCATTTTAGATAATGGTTGAAAAAGTGCGTCTTTAGGGCGGCTGGGTGGCGCAGCGGACATTGCGCTCGTCACCAACGCAAGAGACACCGGGTTCGACTCCGGCTGTCAGCGTTGCCTCGGGCCGACAGCCGAAAGCTCCGGGGTTGTCACCAGCTTGGCTGGCCGTTCACACTAATACAATTGGCAGTATTAGAGGGTGGGAGAGGGTCCTACTAATCACCCCAAAGTACCAGAAAATACCAGAAAATACCAGAAACTACCCCAAAATACCCCAAAGTATACCCCAAAATACCAGAAACTACCCCAAAATACCCCAAAATACCAGAAACTACCCCAAAATACCAGAAAATACCAGAAACTACCCCAAAATACCCCAAAGTATACCCCAAAATACCAGAAACTACCCCAAAATACCCCAAAATACCAGAAAATACCAGAAAATACCAGAAACTACCCCAAAGTATACCCCAAAATACCAGAAACTACACCAAAATACCCCAAAATACCAGAAAATACCAGAAACTACCCCAAAATACCCCAAAGTATACCCCAAAATACCAGAAACTACCCCAAAATACCAGAAAATACCAGAAAATACCAGAAACTACCCCAAAATACCCCAAAGTATACCCCAAAATACCAGAAACTACCCCAAAATACCCCAACATACCAGAAAATACCAGAAAATACCAGAAACTACTCCAAAATACCCCAAAGTATACCCCAAAATACCAGAAACTAACCTAAAATACCAGAAAATACCAGAAACTACCAGAAACTACCCAAAAATACCCCAAAGTATACCCCAAAATACCAGAAACTACCCCAAAATACCCCAAAGTATACCCCAAAATACCAGAAACTACCCCAAAATACCCAACATACCAGAAAATACCAGAAAATACCAGAAACTACTCCAAAATACCCCAAAGTATACCCCAAAATACCAGAAACTAACCTAAAATACCAGAAAATACCAGAAACTACCAGAAACTACCCAAAAATACCCCAAAGTATACCCAAAATACCAGAAACTACCCCAAAATACCCCAAAGTATACCCCAAAATACCAGAAACTACCCCAAAATACCCCAACATACCAGAAAATACCAGAAAATACCAGAAACTACTCCAAAATACCCCAAAGTATACCCCAAAATACCAGAAACTAACCTAAAATACCAGAAAATACCAGAAACTACCAGAAACTACCCAAAAATACCCCAAAGTATACCCCAAAATACCAGAAACTACCCCAAAATACCCCAAAATACCAGAAAATACCAGAAACTACCAGAAACTACCCCAAAATACCCCAAAGTATACCCAAAATACCAGAAA
>NC_140168.1:27080814-27110814 GCF_963971535.1 Notolepis coatsorum | reverse complement strand
TTGCCGCACGGTATGCCAGGTCGAGGGCCTTGAAGCGTATTCGTGCAGCAATGGGGAGCCAGTGTAGGTCCCTAAGAAGTGGGGTGACATGGGCTGACTTCGGTAGGTTTGAGATCAGGCGGGCCGCTGCGTTCTGAATGAGTTGAAGAGGCTTGGTGGCAGTGGCCGGGAGGCCAGCAAGCAGCGCATTGTAGTAGTCGAGGCGGGAGATGACTGTTGATTGGATGAGGAGTTGGGTGGCTTCTTTTGTCAGGAAGGGGCGGATCCTTCTGACGTTGCTCAGGAGGAATCTGCAGGTTCTGGTTGTCGCTGCGATGTGAGCGGAGAAGTTCAACTGGTCGTCGAGGACAACACCAAGGTTCTTGGCGGTCGGGGACGCGGTCACAGCTGCATTCTCGACTGTGATGGAAAGGTCGATCATGGGTGAGGATTTGGCCGGCAGGTGGAGCAATTCTGTTTTCTGAATTCTGAATTCCAAATTCTACACTCATGCCATCAAGGTTGCCCTTTTAGTCCATTCCTGTTTGCTCTAGCATGCAAGCCCCTTGCACACAAAAAAACTGAGAGCACTCTTCTATTTCCCCCATTGTTTTTAATAGCTCAAGCTTGTCAGAGGGAAGCAACAATTGTGATTGGAGGATCAAGAAAAGGGCAGGGTTTGAGATAGGTCAATTGTGGTCATCACTAAAAGCATACAGTGTACGAAAGCGCCACTGACAACACATTAGTTACATTCGAGTTTGGACTCACAAGATCAAACAAAGGGATTAGTGTCAGATCTGTACCATTTATATATTGAACAGGTCTGGACTAAAGATCTTGGACAATTTCTGGAGAATAAATCATTAAACTGGGAAAATATATGTAAATGTTAATAGATACTTCCAAAAACCCTAATCATGAACCCTACATTGTACTCAACTGATCAGTATGCACACTATGTCCGGATGGACACATAGGTACTTGTATGCACATGTATTGGGAATGTAAGGATGTGGCTCTCTTGTGGAAACTTGTGTGCTCCTCAATAACAATGGTTTTCATTTCATTTCATGTATTCATTTATTTGGAAAGGACAGCATGTATTAATGGACCATACATATAATGCAGTGTAAATACACAATATTTTAAGAAATTACGTGCCATATTCCCCCACAGTTCTGCTCCTTAATTATTTCAATGAGCTAGATTTAACATTACACCAAAACATATCTTATTAGCAGGCCTAATGGCAGCTAAAGTAATTCTGGCAATGCACTGGAGCCTTACAAAATCTAAATGGATAAATATCTTGAGGTCATGGATCTTTCTGTGGCTAGGATGCATGATGCTAAGGAGGATATTATCCTCTCCTGGACAAGAGCCTATAAAATACAAGAATTAGATCTGTTTCAACAAATCGTCTTGTCTCAGGGCTGTCCTCGCTAAAGAAAAAACAGTTGGTGGACTAATGGTTGAGGAATTTGTCAACTGATCAATCGCTTGAATTGGTCGACAAACCTGTTGCGTGGATTGTTTGTCTGAGGGAAGCAACAGTTGTGATTGGAGGATCAAGGAAAGATGGCAGGGTTTGAGATCGCTTAATTTAGTCTCTGGTTAGAGGGGTGTTTATCAGTTGTTTTTATCATCTCTCTCTGGGACATACATTTATTCAGTATGGTAGGGAAGGGATGGGTGAAGTAAGGGAGGAAAGAGGAAGAAATGTGTTTAATACTAATAATAATAATAATAATAATAATAATAATAATAATAATAATAATAATAATAATAATAATAATAATAATAATAATAATAATAATAATAATAATAATAATAATAATAATAATAATAATAATAATGATAATGATGATGATGATGATGATGATGATGATGATGATGATGATGATGATGATGATGATAATAATAATAATAATAATAATAATAATAATAATAATAATAATAATAATAATAATAATAATAATAATAATAATAATAATAATAATAATAATAATACACTTTATTTGTATAGCAACTTTTATACTTAAAATATATATATATTTAACAGTTGCAGCCCAAAGTGCTTTACAGCAGTAAAATAGACATATCATTAGCATAAAATAGACAGAATAAAAGCAATGCAATGCAAGAAAAAGGGTAAAAGCAATTCAGACAATAACAATACAACAACATCATCAAAATAGAAGAGAATAGCAGCATAAACAACAATAGTGAGTGCAAAGAGGCAAAGATTTTTTGCTTACTTTTTAAAATATTTTGTAAGCTAGCCTCCCTGATGTCCATAGGTTCCATAGCTTTGGTGCATAATTAGCAAAGGCTTCATCCCCGATGTTCTTTTGGCTGTTGCAGGGAACTTTCAATAAACCAGCAGTAATGATCATAGTGTTCTTGGGGGCATATACTGTAGTTGACAAGAGAATTGGTAATGTAGCTTGGTAGCTTTCGTTAATGACCATGACATTATGCCCAGACACATTCAATTCAGGCATTTCACTTGGTAGCTAACACTGGACTAATGAGCTCGCTCCTCTTGGTTCTAGTTAATAGTCTAGCTGTAAATGTCTGTGCATTTCATTGGAAACACATCAGAGACGTGAGGAAATGACGCTGTCATGAAATCGTTGTAATCCTAAGAAAGAGAAGACCCAGGGCTTTCGATGGAGACATTTCATAAAACTACACTAACCAGCTCACACCAGCCGCTGTCAAAGCTGCAGAAGAATTGATTTTCGTGATTATATTTCACGGGTCGAACAAACCTGAACGTTATTGCCATAAAATACAATGTATATTGTTTCTGTACCTTTCTGTGAATGTCTGGAAAAAAACCGCAATCCGGTCAAAAATGGCGGAGCTATGGACAGTAATTGTACTTACAGTAGATTTCATTAACAATAATAATAATAATAATGGATTGGATTTATATAGCGCTCTTCTCTGACTGACTGTTGCTCTGACTCAGAGCGCTTCACAGAGTCCATTATTCGTTCATACACAGTCATACCGGTGGTGGTAAGCTACAATTGCAGCCAGAGCTGCCCTGAGGCAGACTCACGGAAGCGTGGCGAATAATCAACGCCTACGGCCCCTCCGACCACCACCAACATTCATTCACATGCATACACATTCATACGAGGCAAGTAGGTTAAGTGTCTTGCCCAAGGACACAACGGCAATGGGATGGACATGGGCTTGAGCGGGATTCGAACCAACAACCCTTCGATCATTGGACGCCCCGCTCTACCCCTGAGCCACGCCGCCCGGTCTTTGCTGCCCTGTAATTCTCCTTTGGTTCATTACAATTTACTCAAGCATAGTAACAGACACAACATTTCTGGAATACATTCCCTGAGGTCCATAATGTCCCAAGAACATGCAAATGGCCCTGTAGAAGTGGAGCAATCTTCCATTTACTTTGGTATGTACTTTTAGATAAATTTTCTGAAAATATGGCTAGGGCTTAAGAGGTTAATGTGGGACTTAAAGATTAGATGTGAATCTATGACTGTAAATCATGCCAACATCGTTGGACAAGCTATGCTCTCCGTGAATCAACAGTCCCTTCTACGATGATGTAAAAATCCTACAATTAAGTCTGTTGCGCTGTTTGGCAACAAAACGCTCCTCGTACAAGTGTCGCACAGAAATTTCAAAGGTACTCACAGTTGCACGAGGGTTTCGGACAGACAGACGCTAGGGTTTGAAAGCTCGGCGTTGCTAATAAACATTTTAAATATTTTTTATAAACTTGTCAACACGGCTTTACTTCCGGCTTTGGCTGCCTGGTGCGCCTGTGCTGTGATTACAGTGCAGGCGCACCAGGCAGCCAAAGCTGGAAGTAAAGCCGTTTTGAGCAGTGTTGACAAGTTTATAAAAATTATTTTAAATGTTTATTAGCAACCAGAGCATGTGAGCGGAGCGGAGCGCGAGCAGAGCGGTGGATTTTGAAGTGAGCGTGGAGTGGGTTTTAAAATGGGTCAGAGCGACTACGGAGCGAGAGCTCTCCTCCGGTCCGAGCCGCTCCCAGCCGTTCAGTGCACACGATCACACAGTGGTTTAAACTGATGTAATATACATGTAGTACCATGCCAAAGCAATAGGTGGCGATGTACAAACATGAAGGCTATTGTCAACCAATCAGAAGGGTGAACCACACTAGCGGACTGACCATCGGGACCACCGGGAGTTTTCCCGGTGGCCTGGCAGACTTTTATTTTTTATTTTTTTGTTTGTTTGTGCCCGCAGTCAGGCCACTGAACTCCGAAGCAGGCCAGGTCGGTATACATGTTTATATTTGCGCATAATAAGTTCAGGCAAGTAGGCAGGAATGCGTGATTTTTTTTCATAGCCGCAGTTTGCGAAGACGCTCTCTGATTGGTTTAGCTCCGAAGGGCTCTTCCGTGTTACTACACAAGTTTTGAATCAGATGGACATTGAAATTGACGTGGAAACTCCGGATGTTGATCACTTTATCACTTTATTGGATGTACTGCTGGGACTCGGAGTTAAAGAAGACAGTTTGTTGGAACCTGACCGTGAAATAGAACAGCTATAAGTCTGATGGATGATTTGGATGCTGATATTGAAGCTGCGGAGATGTAAGGGACGCGTAATTATGTTGAACTGACGGCAGCAGCGCAGAGGGTGAGTGATAAATCGACTAGATCACAGAGAGTGCCAGTGAAGTAGAGAAACTTCTATAAAGGACACTTTCGTATTATAACCCAACATTTGGACAATCCATTATTTGGAAAGTAGTTATTCTACACTTTGGTGTAGTGTATACAACTTGTATGGTCCGTTTTGTGACAGCGTCGCTGTCCATGGTGCTGAAGGTGCATTTATACTAGTGTATACAGCCTCTACAGTGCCACCACGTGATACAACGCAGCAAGATATAAGGAATTTTTTTTCCCGGGGGGGTGGGGGGGTGGGGGGGGGGTATGGGTATGGGCCTGGCCTGGCCTGGCCTGCCTGAGTCAAATTCCCAGTAGGAATTACGGTCCCAGTCCGCGACTGGTGAACCGTCACTACACATCCTGCTAAGTCAAAGTAGAATCCACCTTCTTTAAATCACCGCGGGACCTCGGGTGAACGCAAAATTTATTTTCAGTAAGAAACAAACAAAGTGCAATAAAAAAAAAGGATACATTCACTGTGTTCTGCCTCATTTATTGATGAAACGAAACCAACATCAACACAATGTACCACCAAGAGTGGAGAGTTTATAGTCTCTCAAAAAGCGATGTTGTTGTTAGCTTACATGCTAACGTGAATGGGATCAGCAATAGCATTGCGACTAGGCTAGCTACCTTAGCATAGTAAAGCTAGTTGAATGGATAAACGTTATTTAACATTACAGAATGGGTACAATACAATACGGTTCAATACAAACAATTGTTAAGGGGCCCAGGGGGTGCAGAGTCATCAACACAATGTACCACCAAGAGCGGAGAGTTTAGTCTCACAAAAAGAGCGCTGTTGTTGTTAGATTACATGCTAACGTGAATGGGATCTGCCATAGCATTGCGGCTAGGCTAGCTACATTAGCATAGTAAAGCTAGTTGAATGGATAAACGTTAACATTGCAGAATGGGTACAATACAATACGGCTCAATAAAAACAATTGTTAACACTTTGAGCGCCACGCCGGGTTTTCCTTTTTACCGGCTGAATGCCACCATCGGCGCCAATGTTAACGTTAATATCGCCTAATCTATGTTTTAAATTATGGCTATGTGTCTAATCTGCCCATCGCATTATCAAAGACTATTTTCCAGTCAGTGCTGTCAAGGCAGATTGTTTTTTTATCGCGTCGTTTCCGTTTCAGAGCATTTAGAAAAGCCCCCGTTTTGATATAAAAAACAGCCCATTGTGGAGCATTCTATGAAAATCGTCTTTTAGTGGAATATTCCACAACGTTAGTATTCGTCGGCCTTTTTATGAATCGTTTTCAAATAAACGCTAGATGATCAATATTATACGTGCACGCAAGCACATTCGAGCCGCGCACGGATAATCGCCCCGTTGATTTCCTCGCAGACTTTTACAGTGAAACCGAAAGAAGACATTTCACAAAACAGCTTATAACTTCATCAAACTTACTCTGATTATCCTAACACTGATAACATAGAGTCCTTACCTGACATCAGATGGTATCCAACTGGTATATTCCAATTCCTGATCACCATTCGAAAAAATCGATACATGTATGGATCCAACGCGATACTGTAGAACTCCATGATCAGCGGGGATCTGAGGTTCCAGAATTAACTGTGGTAACCCCGGCTGGATCAGTGGACTGGAAAATGTGGAGTACCGGATTTTTTTCCCCATTCATTTTCATTGAGTCCATTCCAAAATCACTTATGTCATCTGGGAGACGACAGGGGGCGCTTTTTTCCACAGTGATGGCCGGCGCCGCTCGGCTATACTCGGGTAGGCTCGGGTGATGCAATAATTTTTCAGATCGATACAAAAAAAATAAAAATAAATCCGAGAAATCTCGTGAGTGGCTTTCAACCACCTATAAAAAAACACGAGAAATCTCGTGAGTGGCACGGAAAGAGTTAAGGGGCCCAGGGGGTGCAGACTGTTGTAGTTTGGTCAAATCAAGCTAATTTACATCATGCTCCAAAAAAAAATCTGCTGAGCGGGCTGTGGAGCGGGGAGCGCTTGATGCGCAAATGAAGCTGAGCACTGAGCGAGCGGAGGGCGGCTTGGGGGGGGGGGCCAACATGAGCGAATGAGAGCGGAACTCAGCCGTCTAGAGCGAAGAGCGGATTTCTCGGCCGCTCCGCGCCGCTCACATGCTCTGTTAGCAACGCTGAGCTTTCAAACCCTAGCGTCTGTCTGTCCGAAACCCCTCATGCAACTGTGAGTACCTTTGGAATTTCATGGAGAGCATAGCTCGTCCAACGATGTTGGCGTGATTTACAGTCCCGAAAGGGTCTATGATAACACTAAAGTCCAAAGCACACGGCGGGCGACCGATGTCGCCTGGCGATGCGATCGTCTGTCGCTCAACGACAATTGCTTAGCACCCCACACCAGATCCGACCGTTCAGGTATAATAAGCTATGTGTCGCTCTGTTTAGCTGGGGGTGTCGTTTCGCCCCGGGAGATATGAGAGGACGGACCGGACGTTAGGTTGTCGTGAAGCGAGCATATTAGCAGGTAGCTGTGTTGTGCTTGTGCATTACGAAGGAAGTATAACTTATTAACCTGTAAAACCCATATTGAGCTGGAATTAAACCACCATATACGAATACAACCTCTCCTCATTCTTCCTGACATTACTGCATGACTGATCACTACAATACGCTCACTACCATCGATTGGACAAGTAATTGTTATACTCCCAGACCAGCCCAAGTCTGGGACAGTATAAACAATAAGAGTCACTACCCCAGACAAGGAATTGACAGTGGTCTCATGGCGCCATCTAGCGCTCACCTGCAGATGATGCAGTCAGTAATGATCCTTTTTGATTGAATTAAGAATATGCTGTTGTTGCAATTAGTTTCTATGTTACAAGTGTTATCTGTTTAGGTTGTTCTTTGTGTTGGTATTCTGATTCTGTGTTTTGTAATAGCTTAGTCCTTGTTCCAGTTGTGTTTGATTATTGTTTTCTTCTAGTGCCTGTCTCCCCCCAGCTGTCTTCCAATTAGTGTCAGTATTTATTGCTTGTAGGTTGGTTGGTTTGTTGTGGCGTCATTGTCTCCGCGTTGTTCCCGTGTCATGCCCGTGTACCCTGGTGTTCTGTCGAGTAAGTTTATTCCTGTCCTGTTCTTGTTTTCGCCTCCTTATGTTTTGTTTTTTTCAACTAGTGCCAGCCCGGCTGTGCCTTTCTTTTGTTTTGTATTTTGGTTGTGGATTCAGTCAAATTACCCATCACTAAGTATCACCCTTCGTCTCTGTCTCCGCTCTTTCATCCTTGTCTGCAAACTGAGTTCTCCTCACCTTCATCATCACCCCCAATCGTGACAAGTAATGTTATGCACCTGCTGAAAGAGAATGTTTTTTCACGGAAGACGCAAACCGTTTTGTTCTCAACCATCATTTTCTTTGGACAATAAACCTTACAAACTACATCAGCTGCAGCCTGGACATTAAACTCTGTCAACATCCACAACTTATTTTGTTACCCGAGTATAAAAACATCTAGTAGGTGCATCGTGGCGCATTGTCAATTTATTAGTTAATGACAAACGGCCACTATAGCTTCTCCAACTAACGTTATTTATTTAAATGGTTCCTGTTAATAATCATTAACATAAGTAGCATGGTAATAATACGTAGGTTATTGATCAATGAATGTATTGATAAATTAATGGTGTACAAATGATACACCAGTAGAACTTCTGTACTACTTCTACTGTAGAAGTCATGTTATTTCCTCATTGTCCTTGCTGTGTCGCCTGCCGTCGCCTCAAAAAATAGGATTGAGGCGATATTTAGCCAAGCAACAGAAGTTGCTGCGCAATCGTCACTCGAAAATCTCCTGCCATGTGGGTTCTCTCATTCATAACAATGGACGCAATACAATTCTGTCAGTCGCCTCGCAAAAAAAGGCGGTCGCCTGGCAAAAATCGCCCGCCGTGTGCGTTGGACTTAAGACTTGTAACTTCAGGTTTAATCCAAGGAGTAAGTTTCCACATATTGTTCAGCAGCATTTGTCTTTTTGTTATAGGGCCGACTAGAAGGATTTCAGTTTTGTTTTGTTTGGATTTTCATTTAATCTTAAGAAATTCTTGCTCATCCATTTATTTATTGCTAGGAGACAGGCAGGCAATTGCGTGTCATCCGCGTAGCTATGGAAACATACTGTACACTGTGTTCTCTAATGATGTCCCCAAGTGGCAGCAATTATAACAATAATACGAGTGGACCAAGGGTACTACGACTATGCTTGCACCTCATGGTACCAAAGCACCTCAAAGGCACTAAAAAACAAATTACAAACATCTCAAAACAAACTAGGCAGACTACTGCTTGACCTGACTCCTAGAACCCACCTCACCCCTGCCCACTTTGACAACCTAGGATGGCTTAGAGTAGACGACAGAGTACAGCAACTTGCAATGGGCCTGGTCTACAAGATACACTACACGACCAAGGTACCCATGTACATGTCCAAATACTTCCCAAAGGTCAGTGAATACCACGATCACAACACCAGAGGGAGCTCCACAAATCATGTTAAACCCAGATTCGGCTCAAACAAGGGACTAAACACGTTTTCGGAATTATGCCACATCAATGTGGAACGCCCTACCCAAAGCTGTAAAGGAATGTGAATCACTACCCACTTTCAAAAACTCTCTCAAAAAACACCTACGGGAGACTGCAATTCGAAACTGGCCCCTACAAATGTCCTAACCCAGTTGTACAGTAAATGACCAAGTATGGCTTTGTCAGTATTCTAATGTACAGTGTACAGTGTCCCCCACCCACCCCCTACCCAACCCCCCCCCCCCCCCCCACCTCCAATGTATGTGTGTGTGTGTGTGTGTGTGTGTGTGTGTGTGTGTGTGTGTGTGTGTGTGTGTGTGTGTGTGTGTGTGTGTGTGTGTGTGTGTGTGTGTGTGTGTGTGCGTGCGTGCGTGCGTGCGTGCGTGCGTGCGTGCGTGCGTGCGTGCGTGCGTGCGTGCGTGCGTGCGTGCGTGCGTGCGTGCGTGCGTGCGTGCGTGCGTGTGTGTGTGTGTTGATGATTAAGAGTAACTAATCAACTAGCAGTCTTGGCTGACCAGCACCAGATTGACCAATTGGTCGACTTACACAAGAGCTCACAAGATACTTGTGCCCTAATGATAATGATAAGGATAAACGGTCAGTGAAGAAACCCAATCCCCTTGCCACACATCTATGCTACTAAGAGAGTGAGGAGGGTGGTGACCGGATACCCAGGAAGACCACCCTCAAGATCCAGGCCAGGCTTCACTCCGCCCCAAAACCCTATTTATAATAAAACACAAGCTACTTGCACCCTAATGATAAGGATAAGCACTCAATGAAGAAACCAAATCCCACTTGCCACACATCTATGCTACGCATAGGGGTGAAATAAAACATTGACAATGCAGATGCTGACGTGCAGGTGTGGAGAGAGTATCGAATGGAGATCTATGGTGGGTGTAGGCGAACGGGGTGGGGTGGTGGAGGGGTCGCCACGCCATCAGGAGATTGTACGCATCACTTTTCCTATTGTAAAAACGAAATGCCCCTAGTCGACTCGAGAGCAAGGGGGCGATCCTTCAGGCAATTCATTTGTCTGAAGGGCACAGACAATTAAAGCGTCAGGCGTCCACTTTTCCAGGGAGCACAGCGAGGGGATTATTCCCTGTGTCTCTGTGTGATGATGGATGTATTCTCCCTCGCTGACCGGAGAGAGAGAGCACTGGCAGGCGCGTTTACGGCTGTCTGTCTGCACGGCTTAGAGGCACGTAATACCTGACCTTGCCGAAGGAGCTCCGAAGAGGGGAGGGGAGGGGCTGCGGCTCAGCCCTCCAATTACAATATGAATATGGTCTGTCTATGCCGCCTACTGTACCCTGCCTGCTGCAATGTACCTCGCGGTGCGGTGAGTGTGCCAGGGCTCTACTGTACCGCGCCTGCTGCAATGTACCTTGCGGTGCGGTGAGTGTGCCAGGGCTCCGCTGCTGTACCCCGGCGACTGCAGCCCCCCCGGCCCGGGAGGCTACAGTATACGCAGCACGCTGTATGCAAATTCTGCCGATAATTGCGCTGCTGAAAATGGGAAGCGGACATTTTTAAGTAGATGTTTACATGGATATGTGAAGATATCATTGCTGAAGGATGCAAAGAGCGGGGGGGAAATGATTACTAATTACTAAACAGATGTGTGAAACATGCAAACACGAGCGTGAATCACTCTACGTTGACGTGTTACAGAACACTAGGCTTTTCTGAGGGGGGGGGGGGGGGGACACCGATAGGACTGCTATTCATGGTTGTTTACTGAGGATCTGGGAGCCCTGTGAGACTATTTAGCTATGACCTTTATGTGTATCTCTATTAGATCCCCTTTTAAACAACGGGTAGTGAGCATGATTCTGCAATAGGCATCACTGAGGCGTACCGTGTCCATCCCTGCTGCTATTCCTATCACTGTGTCTGTGAAAGAGACAGGTGCTTATTCATATCTCAGTCAGAGATACAATTGTTTTACACACACACATACGTACATGCATGTACGTGTGTGTGCACAGCACACACACATGCATGCACGCACACACACACATATACACACACACCATGCACACACACTTTCCCATGGTGATCCAATCAGGAGGAGCTAAAAATAGCCTTTATTACTGCAAATCAGTATTGCCAGTGATCCAGCTTCCTGCGTTGCCGGGGGGCCAGGTTCTTAATGCTTGGGTGAGTTCAGAAGGCGTCTGTCACAGAATATATAAAAGAGCACGATACGTTTACTTTAAATCCTCCACGGCAGAGAAATGTACTACAAAACAACATCTATTTCCAGCTCCAATTAGCCAGTCATACCTTGTTGTCTGTGATCTACAGAGTTTGCTTAGGGAACAAAAAACATGACACGACAAAAGGCAATTCGTTCAGGAAGCCATTGCTAATGAGACAGACGTCGCAACACGTATAAAGGATGAAGCTGTTTTTTCCCAGCACTGGCTCTTAAGTGAAGATCGCTTTCGCTAATGACCACGACGTTATGCCTAGACGCATTCAATCCAGGCATTTCGAGACAGGCTATTCACTTTATTTTGTTGTTGTTGTTGTTGTTGTTGTTGTTGTTGTTGTTGTTGTTGTGGATGATGTTGTTTGTAACCTCCATTTAGCCAGGTAGATTCGCTGGACACATGCTGTTTTTCAGCAACACCCTGTTACACACATTGACACCTGAGCCCTGCCCAGCATCTGGTGGTCAGTGAGTATAATCTCATGTAGCCAGACCTCCGTCTCGTCAAGCTTCACGGTAGGTATGTGGAGCGTCAAGCGCCAAGGTCTCCCATCTATAACTACATTATATAACTATAATCCAACTATAATGGGGGAGGAATCTCTGTCTGTCTGTCTGTCTGTCTGTGTGTCTGTCTGTCTGTGTGTCTGTCTGTCTGTCTGTCTGTCTGTCTGTCTGTCTGTCTGTCTGTCTGTCTGTCTGTCTGTCTGTCTGTCTGTCTGTCTGTCTGTCTGTCTGTCTGTCTGTCTGTCTGTCTGTCTGTCTGTCTGTCTGTCTGTCTGTCTGACTTTCGCATATCTCCAGAACCGTTCATCTGATCAACTAACGACTAACGACCTCATGTAGTGAAGTATATAATATGGTGCCATTTTACCATACCACGGGTCTCCACAACGCTGCAAGCAGCAAGCGGCCCGGCTCTGAACGGGCACGCGTTCCGAGTGGCCATGCCCCGGTTGGGGCACTGCACTAGTCCTACCAAATGAGAGCACGCCCTGGTGCTGCTTCCCCGAAAACTAACCAAAGGTGAGTTTTTCAAACTCCTACACAACCCCACAGGTAAGACGACACAAAGGTGCACAATAAACAAAAGTTAGCAACACATACCTGTATGTCAAAGGCATAGATTGTTAGTTGTTAGTTTACTATACTTGGTGTGTTTGGGGTATTTTGTGTACGTTAAGAAAACCCCTAGTTATGTCCCTAATGAAAGCTTTCGGACGTGTGTACGGAACAGATGTCAAACACACACACACGGCCAAAAACACAAATAACATAGCGGTGAATCCAGACAAAATGCAGTGTGGAGAGAAAACACAGATATGCTAGAAAACATTGACATCCCACGTGACCCTGTGAAATTATTATTATTATTTGTATTTTTTCCAACATAAAATCTGAGGCACCTGCATAAGGTAAGTGGTTCCCAAGCAGTGGTGGAAGAGGTGCACAGCTCCTGTATACAATACCCAGATAAATGAGTACTCTGGTAAAAGTAAAAGTCCTCCATTCAAATTCTACTTAAGTAAAAGTAGAGTAGAAGTATTTGCTATTTGATTACGTCCTCTTGAAGTTGACAGACTTCAAATGTGAAAGTATATAATCTTCATACATTTTATTTTTCTTCAAAGTAACTAACTGATGGGTTCTTTTGAAACGTAGTAGAAATGTAAAGTATAAAGTTCCCTAAAATGAAAATACTCAGGTAAAGTAAAAGTAGCTCGAAATCGTACTTAAGTACAGTACCTGAGTAAAAATACTTAGTTACTTTCCACCACTGTTCTCAAGCATGCGTGACACCTTAAAACAGGGGATGCCTTTTCGTGACCCCTAACAGGGTCAAACATAGACACAATGGAGAATTCTGACACCAAAGAATGATCATTAGTTTTACCCAGGGCAGGCTATTTCAGTTGATTCATTATTGGAGGAGGGCTTCCTGATTTCACAATAATACTGGGGCTACACCAAAGTCTGTGTGCACACTGCGCAGCCCATAAAGATATCGTTGCAGGTAAATTCGACGGCTACTCCAGGAACAAGAGATTGTGTGTGAAGGTTGCAGGAGAACCAACGACCTCAAGCAGCCGGTCATATCATCATGTGAATATAGGTGGGTCTATTGTAGGATACATCATAGTCTACGCTTGTTTATAATCAGTATTGACCGTATTGACAACTGAATCTCTGATGTGACGTTACAAGTATAGCATCATCCGCACATCGGATTTGGTAGATAAAATAATGATCAACAATCAGATAACTGAGATCATTTACTGAGATCATCCATTGTAAATCGAGAAAGATAGTGGTGGTGGTGGCTTGGACCTCAGGGGGGGGGGGGGGGGGGGGTTCTCAGTGGGGTCTTATTTTTTATATCTTTTTTATATATTTCTAATATAAAAAAATATTTTTGTATGTGTTTATTGCAATAAATAAAAAATTTATCACAACAACAAACATAACTGTATAGAAAGGCTCTATCTTGAAAACCTGTAATTCTGTGCAACAGTAAAGTGAACTTTTTTGGAGGAAATGCAGCTGAACACCCAACTCTGTCAAGTTGTCAACCGTACCTGTTTCTCAGAGTGCAGCCGCAAGGCCTTCCCGTGTCTTTCTCCCTCGCCTCTTCTACTCTGCGTCTCTCAGAGCGCATGAAAGAGCAGCCTATGGTTTTCAACCTCATAAATGAGCCAGCGCTCGTCAATAGCAGGCTGGCAGGTGGCCACCGGTGCCTGGGCGGCTGACAATTTATCATCTGAATTGGAGATGCTTTCGCTTTGATCAAATATATTGTCATTCATGTTTTTGTGGAAATAATACGGCCATGAAAACAAGTGTATATTATGCCACACTATTCAAAAGCGGTATTTCTTGGACGCAGTATACGCACGCGCATGCAAGGCTCTCGCATATGGTTACACCCGTGCGCCTGGAGTAGCAGCTACAATTGACAACGATTGGCGGTTTCCAGACGCGTATTGAGCTTGCAGTAAATTCCATGCATGTGGTTCAATTTCACGTGGTTGGTGTGCCCCCCCCCCGTAAGGTGTGACCATAGGCCCCTGACACGCCCGGCCCCTGTTTGCACTGCCATGATGCCATAAAACAAGACACCTTCTGAAAGATTACTGTTGTCTGCGACTTCAAAGAAAAGAACCTTCGACAGAATGGGTGTCATTCGGACGAAGAATGTGGATCACAGCTGATGATTGTAATCATAAGATCGGTCCCTGTAGTGTGCAAGCTTGATTTTCTCACACTCATCCTACTTTGCAGTTGGTTGGCATGAATAATGTCTGTGGCGTGGAATTTATGCGAGCATTATCCACAGAATAGGCATGGATCAAGTGGAGATGTCTATTTTAACCAACCTACCGTACCAAACATGGCTGAGCCATAGTCTCATCCAATTCGGAGAATGAGAGCCGATAGTGCTTAAATGTCAAACGGGGAATTTATTTATGCCCAAAATATTGATATTATACTTGTAACAGGGGTATAACAATTCAATCCAACATTTGATTTGATTCTGATCATTTAGGTAACAATTTGATGCATTATAAAATCTCGGCTCAGCCCAGTTTGATTCTACTAACAAAAATACTTTTTAGAAGTATTTGACAGGTATGTGAATCAGACTGGACTCATTCAGTTGGCAATAATATGCAATTATAAAACCTTACACCAATTGTTTAGTTCACAGTATTGTGTTTATAGATTTATACCTAAATGGATAAACACGCATCGATCGTGTTAAAAGAAGCTTTATTAGAAGACTAATAACAATTTACAGCTCCGATGCAGCTCCCGTTTCCACTTTCAATGTGACACTTTCTGACAAGTCAAACTGGCACATACACTCTCTTAATCTTAATAAACACAATGCAATTTGAAGGTGGAGGGCGTCACTGATTGTTACCTGTTTTCCCCTGCGCTGTCGCTATCAATCTGTGTGGGATGCGAGGCGAGACCTTCAACCCAGCTCGTACCTGGTAGAACCTGGGAATGAATACAAAGCAAACGCCAGAACAGTCAGTACACAGTCAAGTGGTCTCCGAGGCGCTGAGATGCGCTTGCTTCTTGCATTTACATTTACATTTACATTTAGTCATTTAGCTGACGCTTTTATCCAAAGCGACTTACAAGTCATCAGTAGCGCCGTCATGTTAAACAAAACCCGGTCAGGAGTTGTACAAATGTAGCTAAATAATTAATGCGGAAAAGATAAAACGGTAATAAATAATGAATCTCACATAATAATGCACAGCCGTTTGAAAGCAGCACAGTGTGCAGCCGAGGAGCCACACTGGGTTTCATGTAAAAAAAATATATATACAAAGTAAACGTTCTAAAAAAGCTGAAAAAGAACCCAATTTGTGATCGTCTTGATTTGTCATCTCGTAACAATGCACACTCGGGAGGGAGGGAGGCAGGGAGGGAGGGGCTGTCAAAACAGTGAGGTTTGAAGTGTGGAGCAGAAGGGGGGAAAAAAACGATGTGTCTCTCAAAAGGTCACGCTGACAGTCGGAGTGAATGCAGCTTTGTGTAAAAAGCACATCCCGCCTCTCCGGGGATGTGTGGGCAAATCTGAGACTAGACTAAAGTGTGGCTGTGAACACAGTCTCATAGCATCTGTGGGCTTATATGTTTCACCACAGACAGCAGCGCTCTTAGAAGATCGGAGTCCTGACGGGGTAGAGAGCGCGGAGAACGCTTGAAGGTCAATAAATAAATAAGGGACGTGTTGGGGAGCTGATGGATTGAAACAGCTTCTGGCAGCATGTCGGGCACCTGTTACTGTTAGGAAGCGTTGCACCTGTTACTGTTAGGAAGCGTTGCACCTGTTACTGTTAGGAAGCGTTGCACCTGTTACTGTTAGGAAGCGTTGCACCTGTTACTGTTAGGAAGCATTGCACCTGTTACTGTTAGGAAGCGTTGCACCTGTTACTGTTAGGAAGCGTTGCACCTGTTACTGTTAGGAAGCGTTGCACATGTTACTGTTAGGAAGCGCTGCACCTGTTACTGTTAGGAAGCGTTGCACCTGTTACTGTTAGGAAGCGTTGCACCTGTTACTGTTAGGAAGCGTTGCACCTGTTACTGTTAGGAAGCGTTGCACCTGTTACTGTTAGGAAGCGTTGCACCTGTTACTGTTAGGAAGCGATGCACCTGTTACTGTTAGGAAGCGTTGCACCTGTTACTGTTAGGAAGCATTGCACCTGTTACTGGTAGGAAGCGTTGCAGACTGCACGTTTTTTTCGGTATAGAAATATGTCTGTGAAACTGAGTTGCCACGCGTCTAATAGATTGAATATAATAAGGTAGGCCTACTGTGGGATTTTGGCGTGACAGAAGAGGACATGCGTGGGCAGTACAAAGCGAGTGACTGAAGAATAGTTTGTGTTGTGAAAGTTAGCATGGTTGTGTTTGTGTTTTTACAATGGAAATTAAATAGAGAAGAGCTGGGGTATTAAAGTGGTATTTTTTTGGGGTTAAAATAAGTGTTAAATAGCTCTACATTCTGACAGCCATCACTGATATAGAGTGTTTGGTCAGTAACATGGGGTCTCCGAGTCCCTCCGCTCTGCAGTAAACAGTCTGGAGAGAGAACTCTGTCCCTAGTCCTTTGCCTTTCATAGTCCAGGCGTACCAGCTTTGATCCACCCATCTGTTTTAATAAGCGTGCATGCATATTCTGTATGACACCCGTATGCTAGGTACACGCAGTCAGAAACACTGACCAGACAAGGTCCGCCATTGCTTGATTTTAGACCAGGCGGACCCAGAAGAGTCCGGCCCGTGATACTACCGCTATGTCTGGTATTGGGCCTTAACTCTGCTTCAGTTAGAGGGAGGCAAAAGGTCTGCCGTGTCCTTATCGCCATTTCCTGTTTTACAAATCAAATGCAGACTTAATCAGCGTTTTAATCCAATCAGCCTACGACGGGGTCTTTCAGAATGCAACAACTGCATGCTTTTCCCCCCCCTGTCTGGTGGGGAGATTAGCATTGACTTCAGAAATTGAATTTCAGTGTCGCAAAAGGCAAGGTGGCTGCGGCATTTCTCTTTTCAAAGGAGTTGCCGAATGTTCTATCCTTTTGAACGGCAGACCCACCGCTGCTTTCATGTGCTCCCCGTCGGATCTGCCCTGCTCTCTGGAGCATAGACATGGCAGTAAGTAAAAACAAATATATTAGTGCACTCAGCTGAGGGGATTACCACAATAAAGCTTTAGCCCATCCCGTTCTGAGGGGGAGGGGGGGGGGGATCATCTTTGTAAAGCTGGCATTTCTGTGAGCCATAGACCAACCAGATGCCACTCTCTAATCCACCCACAGACACATCATACGACGGCGCAAACATGACCCCGTTTTACACTCACGTGATGTACCTTTGTTGATGGGAAGACGGGTGATATCCAGTAATGAGACGGTCTGACCCCCCCCCCCCCCCCCCCCCCATACCATATGTTACACTAATAAGGTGGCGTCCCGCACCAAAATGGTCGTAGGGGGAAACAATCGATGGCGAGGCCCGAACCATTAGTTAAAACCACAGAGCAAGAAATGTGCCGACTGGGATGAATACTGTATGCTTACCCTCGCTGGAAGAGATCCACATTGTGAAACTTGTGTAGCTCTACGGAAAACTCCAAGGTTCCCTGTACTTCAGACATGATATATTCCAGATCATCCCCTGTCAAAAGAAAAAACAACAACAAAGGACAATAAATCAATGTGAAATCTGAAAGCATTTTATTTTTGGGGGGGGGGGGAATCAACACCAACGCAACCTAAAAAGAAGCGGTGAAGCAGCGGTTGAGAGCGTTTTGATTTTGACATGGTGGTGTTCTGCTTATTGTGTCACTTTTGAAGTGCAATGTGAGGCTGCTGGCTGAACAGGTAGGTGACAGAAAAAAAATGTCCCTGACCACAAAAGGGCCAGTGATGGTCGCTATGCATAAAGCGCGGCAATGGAATGAGGCGCCGACATTAACGTAGCGATTGGGTCCGGGTTGTACCGAGCATGTTGGCACCGGTACCACCCGTTACTCGCTTCTCTGTACCCAACCCTACCTGTGATGCTAGTTCAGAATCTCTAGGGGAAAAAACAAGTTAATTTTAATAATAATTGAATGCATTTGATTCTTTTTTTGTACAGTGTTAAAAGACAAATCGAGGCGCCCCAGTGGCGATTCCCGAACCCGTCGTTATTTGCCGAATGTCTTCCCCCCCACTCTGTCTCCCATTCCTCCTCTATCTCTATCTACTGGACTGCCCAGTAGAAATAAAGCGATAAAAAACGCCAACAAATAAATCTTTAAAAGACAAATCGGTAGTAGCATTTCAGCTGCCACCTGTCAAAGGGAGTCAAAATATTACCAGTGTTTACTCCATATTTATGTTGATTTTCTTGAGCTTGATGAATATCCCTGAACAACTTGAGTTGTGCCTCAGGAAGGGAACCTTTTTTGTAGCCAATTTTATTTGTCAAGAGAAGACAGGCCTACTTTGTTTAAGACGGACGGAGTCCATGGATTTAATAGCTGAGGCCACAGCATGTTTATAGATGACCTATTATCACCATAGTCCAAGACTGATAAGAAAACTGCTTTGACAACGATCTTCCTACTAATCAAAAGAAAGTGGTTCTGTTTCTGTACAGGGAGACCGTGTTCTGTTGCAACATGGAGGCAAGGTTCTCCACATGGACTGTAAATGTAAACTTCTCATCGAGCCACACACCAATATATTTATATTCAGTGACTCTCTCAATTCTAGAACCACTTATGGCAGATATGTGTACACTCACTGTCACAATCAATATGTCTGGCTCTAGAAAACAGCATCAATTTAGTTTTACTAGTATCAGGAAAGTTGCAAGTTCTCAATGGCCAATTGTACAGTCAGCAATACAATACATTTGCATACAGATGGGCTTGACAGCCATTCAACAAAGATACAATATCATTCATATTAATAGTGAAGAGGAATAGGATAGGACCTAGAATTGCACCCTGCGGTACACCTTTAGTTATTGATAAAAATTCAGATTGGGCATAACCTGACTTGACACAACGTCTCCCTGACAGAAAGTCTTGGAACCAATCACATGCACACACGCTTTTGACCAATCAATAACGACGGCAGCAGAGTGTTTGCTCTTGTCTAATGCAGATATTATATCATTAGTAACTAATGAGATGGCTGATAATGTGCTATGGTTGGCTCTGAATCCAGATTGGTGTGGGATTAGTACTAAGTGATTTGTTAGAAAATACTTACATTTATTATTCACTAAAGATTCCCCAGGACTTTCGCTAAGCAGGGTAACTCTGAGATAGGACGGTAATTATTTAAATCATCCCATATGAATGTATCTCTATTTTTTTTTGTTAGCGTTTAGAACTTCAAAGCTGAAGCCCAAAAAACCTACATATCTGTGTTTGCTGAACAAAGTGAACCAGAGAAGGTGGGTAGTATGTATACCCTTGGAGGTGTGGACTTATGGACAATTTGTGTGTGCGCTGCCCTCAGTCAGTGACGGAGCCGCCTCTCTGCGCCTCTCTGCTCCATTATGAGCGAGAGGCACGAGCCTGTCTGACTTGCGACTGAAATAGATGCATTCATTAGAGAAATGCAATAATCTAACAGTTATGCCTCATGCGCACTGCCAGACAGCCTTTATTAAAAACCTGTGACTGAGTCAGGTATGCGGGAGTATTTATTTGTCTAAATAAAATACCTGGAAGATTAATGAAAATAAAATACATTAAATTTTTTAACAACTTTCTTTGCAGCCCGGTACCAAATGATCCACAGCCTGCAGGTCCCGGTCCGTGACCCGATGTTTGGGGAACTCTGTTATACTGCTTATTCTGTGCGCACTGCCAGCCAGCCTTCATGCAAACGGAGAGAAGATAATCTCCCGACACAAACGGTTCCAAAGATATTAATGTTTCTTGGAATATTTTCAAAGTACAAAAAACAAAGTAGTGGGCCTGTTGTCTCTGAATGGATTTTGGTGCCAGAAAGTAGCTACTTAGCCACTCCCCTCCGACACAACTCTAGTTTTTTTCACACAGTGAGGAAAATAATACTGTTGGACAATTTAACAATAATTAACACATTTACAAGTCGTATTATGTTTTGCAAATAAGGAAACAGATAGAGGACATTTCAAAGCACTCAAAATTGCCAATATCTCAATATCGACCTATGTCTGAATTGAGTGACATTTGGGGATTTTCTGAAGAATCGTGAGCTCCGGCACAATCCGACCTAGACCGTGCCGCGTCACATTTCTTCACTCATTGTATGAGATTACCTGGCTGGTGGGTAGACTGGTGTTCAAAAGCAAATGGCTGTTAGGTAATTACTCATAGTGTTAGCTTTGAAGCTCTGCGCTAACTCATAAAACTAGAGACACATTCATATCTATCGTTTTCATTATACCAGTTTAAGACGTCTCATGTCTAAAATACAACCTATCTCAAACCCTGCCCTCTTTTCTTGATCCTCCAATCACAACTGTCGCTTACCTCGGACAAACAACTGTCGCTTACCTCGGACAAACAATGTTTGTCCGAGGTAAGCGACAGTTGTGATTGGAGGATCAAGAAAAGAGGGCAGGGTTTGAGATAGGTCCAGAAAAAGGATACAAAGGTGAATTATCTCATGACCCTGTATGTTTCTGAAAAGTCTTCAGTACAATATTGTTAAGCTGAACTTCAGGCTTCTATACTAGTCTGCCCAAAAAACAAGCATGATTAGCAAACAATTATAATAATAATTAGTTGCATTTATACAGCACTTTTCTAGACACTCAAAGCGCTTTACAATGTAGGGTGGAAATTGCCTCCTTCACCACCACTGGTAGCACCCAACCTTGGGCTACACAGGCTCAATGGCTACCATACACTGGCAACCGGCACACATCCCACTACACAATGGCTGAACGGCTCAGGAGACCGGGATTGATATCATCCAATTAAGGGGGAGGGATGATTAGGTGGCCTTGATGTCAGAGACCTAATTGGGAATTTGGCCTGGAACGTCGGGGAGCCCCCTACTCTTTAATGACTGAATTCAGTCAGGACCTCGGTTTAGCATCTCCCTATCACCGTAACAGGGGCATTGTTACTGACAAGTCCAGAGGACAGAGTGCCCCCTGCTGGACAACAACACCACTTTCCGACAGCAGCCTTGACCGGGGCTCGAACTGGTGTTCTTCCGATCATGAGTCCGGAGCTCTACTCATTTAGCCACGCTGCCGGACATAAATGTACCATTATGACATAAAGGTACATTATATTGATGATAATGCTGGAATTTACCTGTGCAATTATAGGGGCATTACTGCACTACTTTAAACTACTGACCTTTAGAGTTTGTACTGAACTTGGAAATCTACTTTTAGCTTCTGTGCTTCTGACACATGGAACATCATACAACAAACTCTAAGGTCGCTTTCACACAGGGTCGGTCCGGACTTTCGGACCAGAATTCGGTTTTTCGGGTTTGTGTGAATGCGTGTCGAACTCGGTTCGCGGACCAAACAGGCGAACTCTGGTCCGCCTGAAAACGTCGGTCTCGGTTCGCTTCATCGGACCAAACGCGAACCAAATATAGGAAGTGATTATTATTACCACTGCTCGCAGCACTCACTGCAAAACAAGCACACTGCATCTAATCTCTCTATCTATCCATCTATCTATATATCTATATATCTAACTGTGCATCTTGGGAAGAAGGAAGAAAAAACGCGGCTTATTATTATTACCGAGGCGCACGGCATTGGATCAATGGATCAATGCCACGTCAATACTATTATTACCTTACCACTGCTCGCAGCATTCATTCACTGCAAAACAAGCACACTGCATCTATCTCTCTATCTATCTATCTATCTATCTATCTATCTATCTATCTATCTATCTATCTATCTATCTATCTATCTATCTATCTATCTATCTATCTATCTATCTATCTATCTATCTATCTATCTATCTATCTATCTATCTATCTATCTATCTATCTATCTATCTATCTATCTATCTATCTATCTATCTATCTATCTATCTATCTATCTATCTATCTATCTATCTATCTATCTATCTATCTATCTATCTATCTATCTATCTATCTATCTATCTATCTATCTATCTATCTATCTATCTATCTATCTATCTATCTATCTATCTATCTATCTATCTATCTATCTATCTATCTATCTATCTATCTATCTATCTATCTATCTATCTATCTATCTATCTATCTATCTATCTATCTATCTATCTATCTATCTATCTATCTATCTATCTATCTATCTATCTATCTATCTATCTATCTATCTATCTATCTATCTATCTATCTATCTATCTATCTATCTATCTATCTATCTATCTATCTATCTATCTATCTATCTATCTATCTATCTATCTATCTATCTATCTATCTATATATCTGTGCATCTTGGGAAGAAGGAAGAAAAAACGCGGCTTATTATATTATTAATAAAACAGCTACTTGTGGGCACTCATAAAAACACCTTGGTCTACAAGTTGTTTAGCGAGAGGATGGTGGTAATGTGCTTCAATAGAACAATGGATCAATGCCATGTCAAAACTCGCTCCGCTGATCTGGAGGACTCGCAGTCCACACACGCGCGCGCGCGCGCACACACAGGCTCGCAGCCACACACACATTTCCACTGTCCAATAGACAAGCGCCCTTTTCGACCGCGTGACATTGTTCAGAAGGTTCGGTGCGCCTCACAGATTTCTATGTGAACGCAGGCGAACCAAATGAAGAATGCAACAATGTTGCAACTTCACCCCAGAACCGCACCGAGTCCACCAAAACTATATGTGAAAGCGACCTAAAACTCAACAGTTTGGTATCCTTTGGTCAGTTTATATCCTTGATCACCAACCATTCTACCATAATCTGTAGTTGTTTTAATTGATTGTACACATTTGTATTATGATTGCACTTATTGTATATTGTATTTATTATGTTTGTATGCTCAACATCATTGGAGATGAGGACGTGCCCTCGATGATTTTTCGAGTTGAAATAAAAATATAATGAATGAATCTGACAGTATAGAGTATTTTGTCATTTGAAAAGAATATATATAATTTAAATTAAGATTTTTTTTTTAAATGGACTGCATTTATATAGTGCTTTTATCCAAAGTGCTGTACAATTTTATGCCACACATTCACACACCAACGGCAGAGGCCACCATGCAAGGTGCCAACCTGCTCATCGGGAGCAGTTAGGGGTTTAAGTGTCTTGCTCAAGGACAGTTCAACACGCTGCCTGGAGGAGCGGGAATCGAACCGTGTATGCATGCATGTTCCATTTGCAGAATTACTATATATATATATTTCGGTGTTCTTAACATTCCCATCCCTGGCGTTTACGGAGGGGCTACAGATAAGACATGACCACAGATGAAAAGCGCCCGGGGAGACAATAATAATGTGACAGAACAGCTCCCCGGCGGTTCCTGCTGACTCCGTGTCTCGCGTCACGCTCACGAGTGATGGGGCCCATAATGCACTGAGACTCCACCATCCAAACACCCCGGCAGCCTCTATGAAAGGATACGATGGAGAATGTTGCACTTGTGTGTCCACAGGGACACGGACACAATGGCCATTAGCAAAATCACAGGTCGCCGTCTCTGACACCGCTCCCAGCCTCTGACCCCGCACCCAGCCTCTGACACCGCACCCAGCCTCTGACACCGCACCCAGCCTCTGACACCGCACCCAGCCTCAGACACCGCACCCAGCCTCTGACACCGCACCCAGCCTCTGACACCGCACCCAGCCTCTGACACCGCACCCAGTCTCTGACACCGCTCCCAGCCTCTGACACCGCTCCCAGCCTCTGACACCGCACCCAGCCTCTGACACCGCTCCCAGCCTCAGACACCGCACCCAGCCTCTGACACCGCTCCCAGCCTCTGACACCGCTCCCAGCCTCTGACACCGCACCCAGCCTCTGACACCGCACCCAGCCTCAGACACCGCTCCCAGCCTCTGACACCGCTCCCAACCTCAGACACCGCTCCCAGCCTCTGACACCGCTCCCAGCCTCAGACACCGCACCCAGCCTCTGACACCGCTCCCAGCCTCAGACACCGCTCCCAGCCTCAGACACCGCACCCAGCCTCTGACACCGCTCCCAACCTCAGACACCGCTCCCAGCCTCTGACACCGCTCCCAACCTCAGACACCGCTCCCAGCCTCAGACACCGCACCCAGCCTCAGACACTGCTCCCAGCCTCTGACACCGCTCCCAGCCTCTGACACCGCACCCAGCCTCTGACACCGCTCCCAGCCTCAGACACCGCTCCCAGCCTCAGACACCGCTCCCAGCCTCAGACACCGCACCCAGCCTCAGACGCGGTTGATTCGTGCCTCCGACAGTATCCCTGCCTCGGGACGTGGATGTGCCCTCGCCTTCCGCTGCTGCCCCGGAGAGCTGAGCGAGTGGATCATGGACACTGTGTTACCCTCTGTGACTCGGATTAAGATTTGAAACGCGGACCAAATTCAAATTGATTCGCCGCTTCCCTCGTTCACGGAGTTGTCCCGGGATCAGTCGTGCGACCGCGGCGAGTCTCGCAAGAGAAACACGACTCGTTCTCCCCGGCCTGCTGCTGTGACACGCAGGCAGCCACGGAGGAGGATGGACACTGTGTACTTGATGATGAAACGCAGGCCCGGGGTGTGAGGTGGCATCAGACTTCACACGCTCACTCCGCCCCCTCCCCCCACCTCCCCCAACAGCCTCTCTATCATCTTCTTACCGCTGGTGTTTATTATGACTGAGGGCAGATATCTCACCCCCTGACTACCAACCTCGGCGGCTGACGTTGATCAACAAATGAATTAAATCTCAGGGCGATCCAATGAATCACAGTCAAGAACACCCAGACAGGCTGCCTCAGAGGGCGGTGCATCTGGCCTGCCTTTCACTACGTTTAGAAGCCTGCGTTGTGTTCCCTATGAGGACGGCAGTAACGACGACGATGATGATGATGATGATGATGATGATGATGATGATGATGATGGTGGTGATGATGATGATGATGATGATGATGGTGGTGATGATGATGATGATGATGATGATGATGATGGTGATGATGAGGATGAGGATGAGGATGAGGCTTGATGATTTGTTTCATGCAGTACAAATTGGTTATTTATATAGTTTATTTGTATCAAATCATTATCACAGTTACATGTCTCAATCGATGGAACAACACCCCCCCCACACACACACACACACACACACACCTGACACTCAGTAATGTCAAGCGTAATTCTGCTGCTGCTGTAGATGATGATGATGATGATGATGATGATGATGATGATGATGATGATGATGATGATGATGATGATGATGATGATTGATGATTTTTTTTCATGCTGTACAAATTGGTTGTTTATAAAAAAAAATTGAAGTAAATCAATACATATATATTATATATAATCTATTCTCTTTTCCAAAGGTTTCCTCAGAAACTGGTAAAAGGGCATTCATTTTTAGGTCTCCTTCTGACTGGAATAATGTACCTTTTACCTCATTCGGTATATTTAAAATGACTTTAGTTTCACATCTTAAAACCAGCTTCTTGTTTTTGTGATCAGTTGTTCTTTGATTAACAATATGTGTATTGTTGTCGTCTTGTTCACATTGTTGTTGCTGTTGCTTATTGTTGTCAGTTGTCTCTGTTTTGTGTTTTTATGTTACAGGACCCCTTTGATGCTACATCTCAAGGGGGCTTATCCTGCTAATTAAATAAACACATTTCCATATATTGTCAAGTTTTCCACCTCCGGTACATATCTGTGTCACAACTCTTTGCTAACAAAGTTTGAGGGATCCTTGCAAAAAGTAGTGCCGCATATTTCTTACTCCTATAATTGACTTGTACGTTCTGTACAACAAGTCAGCAGCGAAGTAACATTGTTTGTCAAACAGTGTTGAACTTGGGTGCTGCAGTCTTGAGTGCATCGTAGTACCGTACTGCTACAGTCTTGAGTGCATCGTAGTACCGTACTTTTCGCACTATAAGCCGCACCTGAATATAAGCCGCAGCAGCTAAATTGAATGATGTGTACATATATAAACCGCACTGGACTATAAGCCGCAGGTGTTTTAATGTTTAATTACCATATGTAATTAGCATTGGGACACAATACTGTCGGACAAATAACAAGAATTAACTCATTTACAAGTTGTATTAAGTTTAGCAAATAAGGGAACAGATAAATAACATTTCAATGCAGTCAAAAAAGCGAAATTTCGATTTTGACATTTTCGGTTTTGGTCACGTTGAGTCATATATAAGCCACACCGTTATATATAAGCCGCAGGGTCGAAAAATGGGGAAAAAAGGTGCGGCTTATAGTCCGAAAAGTACGGTATATAGACACTAGCAGGTAGTGGCCTAATATTGGCAAGGTATCAGCATCAGCTCCAGGAATCCAGCATCGGTTGGATCAGTCAAAAAACATTATCAATAACCATATTAATGCCACAAGGTGTAAGTTGTTTCTCCAGCTGACTATTTGTTAAAATAAAATAATTGCTCCACAATTATTTGTTCCACAAATCTATGTAAGAATAATCTCCTTTTGACACAACTATAATGTCGTTGCAAGCATATATTATATTATATAAGCATATTATTGTCCTTCATAGCAGAGCTGAAGCTTACGCTGCTGGTGTACACAGTACAGTACATTAGTAGGCATATCTGTTTCTGATTAGCCGGCTGTTACAAATCATTAAAAGTCCTAATCAAACGAGAAGAGCCATCTGCTCTTTGGGAAGATTACCGCTTTAATGCGGCCCACTGTTACACGCATGCTGCTTCTTTCGGGGACTTGGTCACAGCCACCGTACTGTAACTACCGCGCTCAGGCCCTCGGGCAGCTCTGCCTGGTGGAAACGTAACCTGCGGTATTGACTGACATCTCCTATGAGGATGAAAAGGCAACGTGTTCACTATGACGGAATCAATCATATGGGCAGGGCTCGTACCTCAGCGTGCTTCTGTGCACTAAGCAATACAAGTATGCCCTTCGTTCTCAAGCTGCTCTAAAACTGGATGTTCCCTATATGAGAACTGAATTGGGGAAAAGGGGCTTTTAAATATGCTGCTCCTTCATCCTGGAACAAGATACAGGAGGGCCTAAAATGACCAGGACTGGTCACCCTCTGAGAATTTAAAGCCATTTTAAAATCCTACGAATTCAGTTCCCTCGGACAGTGCAACTGTGTTTGATCACTTGCCTGTTTGATAACTTGCCTGTTTGATAACTTGCCTGAAATTGGAGCTTGCTGTGAATGTTTTTATCTGTATTTTATTGTGATGTTCTTTTTTATGTTGAAACTTTCTGCTTGCCTTGCTTGGCCAGATCGCTCTTGAAAAAGATATTTTAATCTCAATGATGCTTATCTGGTTAAATAAAGGATTTGATTGATTGATTGAGGAGAGATTCCTGAGACCCTCGCTGTCGTTCTAGCATAGAGAGGCCGCCGTGACCGCTGACCGCTCAGAAGAGAAATGTCAAAGAAATCACGCTGTTCATTAACACCGAATTCTCAAAGCAGAATACAAACAAATGGCAGAGCGGCATCGTCGGAAATAAAGGCATAAAATATAAAAAATGGAGGAAGGCAGATTATGGGAATCATCATGTGAGAGGTTTTCAGTCCTCCGAGGACACTGGGAACTTTTAAAGAGAGAGATACTTTATTTGAACTTGGGGGGGGGGGGGGTAGCGTGAATACTTTACCCAAGGCAGTTGTCCTTCCACGTTCAGTTTGCGCGCCCTGATTTGCCTCTCAGCGCCCAATCGCGTTAGCCCTACTATCGCCTAACTACTCGCTCAATATATTACTATCACTCAAGCGCCGTGCATCAGCTTTCAGTTAACGTCGTATTGTTTTCGCCTCTCTATTAACGTAACGCGCTATTCATATCAATCGACATCACATCAATTTCATCAAAAAGAATTGGCATAATGACTAAATTGGGATGGGAGAAAAATACAGAAAAAAGGAGGAGAAAAAGTAGATAAAAACAAAGGACAAAAATACTTAAAAGATCAAATTAACAATAAACTTGAACTTTATCCGCTCCTAAGAAAAGAGAAGTGTGGCACATGGATATTTGTGGGGCGTAATTCCTACACAAATCCACCGAAGCAATCATCTGGATGACATAATCTTCTTCTTCAAAACCTACGGCACCAATTTGCAAATTTGCATGAAAATAAGATTCTGAAAGGCAAAAAAAACTGTTGTGTCCCAGAGTTCTGGCGTGGAAGTTGGGGAGGTGGAGTAAGTGGTAGGGTGGAGGAGGGGGAGGGGGAGGAGGGGGAGGGGGAGGAGGTGGTAGGGTGGAGGAGGTGGAGGAGGTGGAGTATGTGGTAGGGTAGAGGAGGGGGTGGAGGAGGTGGTAGAGTGGAGGAGGTGGAGGAGGTGGAGTATGTGGTAGGGTAGAGGAGGGGGTGGAGGAGGTGGTAGGGTGGAGGAGGTGGAGTAAGTGGTAGGGTGGAGGAGGAGGTGGAGTAGGTGGTAAGGTGGAGGAGGTGGAGTATGTGGTAGGGTAGAGGAGGGGGTGGAGGAGGTGGTAGAGTGGAGGAGGTGGAGTAAGTGGTAGGGTGGAGGGGGTGGAGGAGGTGGAGTAAGTGGTAGGGTGGAGGGGGTGGAGGAGGTGGAGTAAGTGGTAGGGTGGAGGGGGTGGAGGAGGTGGAGTAGGTGGTAAGGTGGAGGAAGTGGATGAGGTGGAGGAGGAGGAGTAAGTGGTAGGGTGGAGGAGGTGGAGTAAGTGGAGGAGGTGGTAGGGTGGAGGAGGGGGTGGAGGAGGAGGTGGAGGAGGTGGAGGAAATGGAGGAGGTGGAGGAGGTGGAGTAGGTGGTAGAGTGGAGGAGGTGGAGGAAGTGGAGTAAGTGGTAGGGTGGAGGAGGTGGTAGGGTGGAGGAGGTGGTAGGGTGGAGGAAGTGGTAGGGTGGAAGAGGTGGAGGAGGTGGTAGGGTGGAGGAGGTGGTAGGGTGGAGGAGGTGGAGTAGGTGGTAGGGTGGAGGAGGTGGAGGAGGTGATAGGGTGGAGGAGGTGGAGTAGGTGGTAGGGTGGAGGAGGAGGTGAAGAAGGTGGTAGAGTGGAGGAGGTGGAGGAGGTGGTAGGGTGGAGGAGGTGGAGTAGGTGGTAGGGTGGAGGAGGAGGTGGAGGAGGTGGTAGGGTGGAGGAGGTGGTAGGGTGGAGGAGGTTGAGGAGGTGGTAGGGTGGAGTAGGATGAGGTGGTAGGGTGGAGGAGGTGGTAGGGTGGAGGAGGAGGTGGAGTAGGTGGTAGGGTGGAGTAGATGGTAGGGTGGAGTAGGAGGAGGTGGTAGGGTGGAGTAGGTGGTAGGGTGGAGGAGGTGGAGAAGGTGGTAGGGTGGAGGAGGAGGTGGTGGAGGTGGAGGAGGTGGTAGGGTGGAGGAGGAGGTGGAGAAGGTGGTAGGATGGTGG
>NC_140168.1:27063314-27078314 GCF_963971535.1 Notolepis coatsorum | reverse complement strand
TTGGAACAGTTGGTTGAAATGTATAGTGGACTTTATCAACCAAATTAAATACCGGTAGACGTTCAATATATTTTGTATTCGGACAGCTCACCTGCAAACAAAGCAAATTAATCTGAAGTCATGTAGCCTACACTGTATTGGCCAACATGGTTTTCTATAAGGTTTTCTGTCCAAATAAAAATTTTATTTCAATCAAATGAGTTCCTGGCCTGTATAGTGTTTGTGGACTGATGGGGCAGTTTTCTTCCATGGTAGAAAACAGTATCAGCCTACGGTTGTTTGTGAGAGCTCTATTATTCTGCATAAGGCTGCCCTCATGATGTCTGTTCAATAGGCTATTAATATACCGAGGGGATTCTTGAGTTCGTCTGGTGATGTGTTTCACTTTGAAAGGTTCTCTTTTTTTATTTTATTTTTAAGTGCAGGATATCACTTTTGATGACTGCTAGTCATTGTGGGATGCTACCGATATGAGACCATGCATCCGTTGCCTAATGCGCATCAAAAGTTGATCATTATTTGCTAGTTCAGACAAATGCCTAATAACAGCGGTCACACAACCATACCTGCGATGTTGTTATATAGGCCTATGCTGTGGACCTATATTTACCCCCAAACAATTAACACTCATTAATGACGAGAGGATGTGTGTCAGTTTGCGAGTCTCCAAACGTGCAGATCGCATGTCACACTCACACACACATATAGCCCAACGTGCACCTGCCCAGACAGAGGATGCGATGCCACATCTATAATAAACACCTTACCTTGCTCCGACAACGTCCTCTTGCTGCTGGCCACCACTTTAATAAAGTATTTTAAATACGCACGATCTGCGAACCTGTATTAATGTGTGACGGTCTGCGCGGATTGTGCGACTTCCAGCGTCCAGCAACTGTTTATATCGGTGTTGTTATCTGTGCTCGCCGCTTCTCCTGCTGCCGCCGCTGTTGCCATGGTTATCCATCCAACCCTTGCATGTTCTGCAGTGTTCTCTCTCTCTCTCTTTCTCTTTCTCTCCCTCCCTCTCTCTCTGTATCCGCGTCTCCTGACAGGGATGTTCAATTTGTGTAATTGCTCTCGAAATGTTGGCTTTGTGTTTATTATCCCCTCGCCGGTGTCCGTTCAGCATTTAGCGTTTGCCAGAATGTATAGTTTTCTCGGTTGGATATTATTAACGGTCAGAGAGACCGGTGAGTGTGTCCTGCTGCGGTGCACCGTGCATGCGTCCAATTGACGGGCTGACGTCAGAGTCTGCTGCTGGCTAAAAGCCGAATGTTTTTTTTTTCTCTTTTTTTCACATTTGTATTCACGTTTCTTTTAACTAACAGGCTCAGCCACTTTCATGAGGACAATGAGGAACGAAGACATAGAGACAGACTGTATAGTGGTCCAGACTCTATACTGTAGCACTGCACCGTGCTATTGTCACTGTAATGTTGATTGATTGATTGATTGATTGATTGATTGATTGATTGATTGATTGATTGATTGATTGATTGATTGATTGATTGATTGATTGATTGATTGATTGATTGAAAATTGTATTAACAGATTGCAGAATGGGTACAATACAGTACGGCTCAATACACACAATTGTTAAGGGGCTGCAGACCAGAGAAAGACTTTCGTCTTGTTTACATCAGGGTCCCCCATTTTCAATTCATCATAGTTGATGATAGTTGATAGTTGATTATTCTCAACCTCCTGCAATAGCAATCAAGATTGGCATAATATTACCCACAATTGCCATTGTCAATAATTATATTGTAAATTTGAGGATGGTTTGAGCATCGTTCAGGACAGTTTTCTGCCTCAAAGAAGAGTGTATCATGCCTATAACCTTTGAAGAGCAGTGTGAGGATGACAGTTTAGGGTTGGTGTAGGTGTACTACTGTAGGTTATAGCATATATGTAACGGAGGTCCGTGAGTACTGTATATCCACAGTCAGGGGCGTAGCTGGGGGGGGGGTAGCTTAGGATGATTCCAAGGGCCCAGCACTGAGGGGGGCCCCCAAAAAAAAGAAAAAACATTTTTTTTTATTTTTTTTACTAGACATCACTCAGGTGTATTATTGATGCTCTCATTGATACTATGTTTGTTTCTGAAGTGTGTGTGTGTGTGTGTGTGTGTGTGTGTGTGTGTGTGTGTGTGTGTGTGTGTGTGTGTGTGTGTGTGTGTGTGTGTGAGATATATAGAGAGAGAGGGGGGGCTTTGGTAGACTATTGCATTGGTCCATTCATTGAAGATGAACGCAATGCGACATCCTTTACTAGGCTCACCCACCAACAGTGCAGGTGCTGAACTGCTGATCCGAATGTATAGGTAAAAACCATATTATGCGTTTTCATCAATAAAAGAATGGCCAAAAAATTTTCGCTTACGCGCGCTCGCATACACTGGGGGCCTACAAATACATTCTTTCATGGGGCCCAGAATCTGGAGCTACACCCCTGTCCACAGTCACATGGACGTAGCGGTACTGCAAGTAAACTCACTCCCCTTAAAAAGCATCCAGACCCATTACTTAGAAGTGAATTCACCTCTTGGTATAGTGGTCTGCGATGTCGCCCGAGGTGTGGGAGACCGGGGTTCGACTCCCACTCAGGGCATGTCAAATGAGACCGGTTTCATATACTTATCACACTTTGTTTTTGGGGTGCAAGAGCTCATTTGGATGCATTCTGCAAAAGGTTGTGTAAGTGTGCATTAAGAACTTGACAGTGCGAAGCCGTGGATGAATGGTTCTCTAAATTGTTTTTTTTTATCCACTTTTTCTCCCATTTTCTATTTTTCTCCCATCCCAATTTTCATATCATCCAATTCAACCCTCCCCTGTCTTTTGAACGTTGTTTCTTGCCTCCCACAAGCCGGCTGCAATGTGGACTAAGTCATACATAGCACGAGTCCCCTCCGATACTCAAGGTAACAGCCGTCGCATCTTTTCACCTGCGCGGCTCGATCTTTCAGCGTCGAGGGTCTGGGCTTTAGAGGGGCCCCGCCCCCGTCGCTTCTTGATTCTACTGCGCAGGCGCACCAACCGACCTGTAGGAGTCGCTGTCCACAACGCCCGATCCCCACCCTTCAGTTTCCCTCCCCGTAATACGGCCAATGTGTATTACTGTGGACGACCAGCTAAACTGAAAGCAATGTGGAGAGCGGGGCTCGAACAGGAGGCATCCTGTTCGAGCTCCGTCTCCAGCATTCGTTGCGAGCGCCTTGCCCACTGCGCCACGTAGCCGCCCACGGTTCTCTAAATTTGTAATAATTTTCAAAAACGGTGTGAATAACAAGCATTGTATCACCTGTACGTGACAGGCACTGAAACCCTGCGCCATCTGTTCCTATAACACTTTCTGTAAGAGTGTTCCGCAGTCGATTAAAAACACACCTCTTCAATTAATATCTTAAATTATTCTTAAAAATTATATATATAATAATAACCTTCAGGTCTTACTATCTTTTACTATTACCTGTACTACCTATGTATTATGTACCCTATTTGTATCTACTACTACTATCCCTATACTACTACCTACCATGCTAATAGGTCTATACCAGACCTGGGCATTGTACGGCCCGCGGGCCGGATACGGCACGTGGGATGATTCTGACCGGCCCGCGAAAGATTACATGATAATAATTTTTTTCTTTTTTTAAATTAAAAAAAAATCTTTTTTATATATATATTTTTTTTTTACTTTTTTCTTTTCATGTCAACGTTCACACGCACAATATACACTTACCTAGGATTTGACTTGATTCAACAACAAAGCAGTCGGGGCAAGCCGAAAACGGTCGAAAGTGTGGTTATTTGATGTTTGGATTATTTTTTTCACAACTAAGGTAGGTCGATTAAATTTTCAGAGACTAAAGTACAGAAAAAAGGTACCGTTGGGTACCGGTATTGATTCACAGGTACCGGTACCGTATCGGTTCAAATGTGAACGGTACCCATCCCTACTGAACACACAACTGCAGGGCAATGGCATTTTTGCTCATGAAATGCATAGCCATGTGAAAGCCTTCATGACAAAGTTGCAATTAATTTCAATGCAACTAGGCAGCAACAATCTCAAACACATGAAAACCCTGAAAGAAGTCAAACCATCAGCTGATCACCGGCACAGGTACTCATCCATGTTGGGAGCACTGCATGATGAATTTTCAAGGCATTTTCAAGATTTCAAAAAGGTTGAGGATGAAATGCAGCTGGTTTCCTCTCCCTTTACCTGCAGTGTTGATAGTTGTTCAGCTTGAACTCATTGATCTGCAGTCTGATTCACTACTGAAAGAGCACTTTAAGTCAGCATCACTGCTAGAGTTCTACTCTGCTCTCAAGGAGGAGAACTTTCCAAACATGAGGAGACATGCTCAGAAGATGTTGGTTCTCTTTGGATCCACCTACATATGTGAACAGACATTCTCAGTCATGACGTTTACCAAGTCCAGGTACAGATCCTCTCTCACTGATGAACATCTGGCAGCTGTGCTTCGCATCTCCACCTCAGACATGCAACCTGACTTTGATGGACTTGTTAAAGCTCAACAGAGACTGGATTTCTCACACTGAATGAAAAAAGAAAGAACTGAAGAACACTAAAATGTGGAAATATAACAAGTGAAATGGGACACTTGATATTTTTTTTTCTTTTTTTTGCACAGTTCTGAAAACATTAAATGTTTAATATAGGCATGTAAAGTAAAAAAAGGCTACAAAACTGGGACACTTTTCTTTACACAGTTCAGTGACATGTCTTGTTTATTTTTGCTATAAGATGATGTGATGTCTTTAGAAAGCTAAGAAAATCCTTGTTTCAATAGTATATGAAACTCAAAATGCCCTTTGTTATTAATGTTTCACATTTTGTTTATCATTTTGGAAATAAATTCTATTTGAATAAATGATATTTTTGAAAGCTAACCTCACCTTTTAATTGCCAAATAATAACATACACTCTTACCAGGGGTCAAAACAATGCCATTTACTGCTTTTTATATAGAAATAAAATGTATATTATGCATAATTGAGTTTAGAATTTTGGCCCGGCCCTCCAACATATTTTCAGTTGCTCATTCGGCCCCCTGGGAAAAATAATTGCCCACCCCTGGTCTATACTAACTACCATGCTAATAGGTCTATACTAATAACTACCATGCTAATAGGTCTATACTAATAACTACCATGCTAATAGTAGTATATGTCTATAGTATTATCAGTGGCTCAGGAGGTAGATCAGTCATCTGGTAATCCAGAGGTTCTAGGTTTGATTCCCGCTCCTCCCGGGCAGCGTGTCGAAGTGTTCTTGAGCAAGAAACTTAACCCCTAATTGCTCCTGATGAGCAGGTTGGCACCTTGCATGGTTGCCTCCGCCGTGAATGTGTGAGTGAATATGTGAGTGAATATGTGAGTGAATGTGTGAGTGAATGTGTGAGTGAATGGGTAAATTGTGAGGAACAAATTGTAAAGCGCTTTGGATAAAAGCGCTATATGAATGCAGTCCATTCATGCTAATATGTCCATACTACTATCTACCATGCTAATTTTGTCTATACTACTACCTACCATGCTAATAGGTCTATAAGTACTCAGAGTGTAAGTTTGACACTGTTTGATGAAAATGGCACTTAGCTGCCAGAGTTATACCCTTCCTGCTGACTTGTTGTTTACAATATGTAAATCACTTAGGATAAAATCGTGAGCTAAATAACTAAATGTAAATGTAAATGAGTGCAGACTAAGCGGGGAGGCCATGTTGAGTTTTACTCTATATCTAACTATATCTAACTTAAAACCATATCTAACTTAAAACTTCACCTGTGAGCTACGAGTTTTACCAAATAACTTTACCAAATAACATTTATTTTGGTAAATGGACTGCATTTATATAGCGCTTTTATCCAAAGCGCTTTACAATTTATGCCTCACATTCACCCATTCACACACATCCACGGTGGAGACAACCATGCAAGGTGCCCACTTGCAGGAGCAGTTAGAGGGTTAAGTGTCTTGCTCAAGGACACTTCGATACGCTGCCCGGGAGGAGCCGGAATCGAACCGGGAACCTTCAGATTCCCAGACGACCGCGCTGCCCCCTGAGCCACTGTTTGCACATACAGTAATCGCACACAACAGTTTTGCACACATTCATTTAGTTTGACGAGAGAAATGGAATTGGAAAGCAATCTGTCTTTATTTCAGTTTCCGCGGTATGTTTCAATGCTGTTGTGCACATGTCAGTATAGAGTAGAGTGGCGTAGAGTAAACTGTAACGTCTCTGTGGGGAAACGTTGTCTTGGGCACAGTGTCTCTTTCACATGTGAAAAAACATCATAAAACGTGAGAAGCGTTTTAAAACAATACTTGCAGTTGCTTCACATGAAAAAACATCTCAAAAACATAAAAAGGACATTTGACCATGACATTTGACATTGACGACACGGCGGCTTAAACAGAAACTGTGAGAATTAAAGTGTTAAAAGTGCTTGTGTATTATCGCACGCTGCTCTATTTAGCACTAATATTTAGAGATCAGCGGCTTGATAAACATGAACCCATTAATCTATATTCATTGCACACACATCCACATGCACACACTCACTTTAGACACTTTAAACACATTAAACACTACACCATATTCTATCTATTACAAAAAGATTTGCACTACATCCATACCTCATTTTTGCATTTAGCATTTTTTTTAAAAGGTTTGCATTTTGGTTCCTCATTGTCTGCATTTTTACTTCATTGTACTTTATATTTTGGTTGTACTTTAGTTGTATATTGTATTATTGCATATTTGTATAGTGTAGGGACTTTATTCTTATTTTCACTTTTATCAAGGGGCTCATACAGAACCAAGCATGTCACTGTAATGTATGTACTTTATACGTGACGAATAAAACAAAACTTGAAACTTGACATTGATGGAGGCTCAAACAACAAACGCCATAGCTTCAAGCGGTTTGATTTGCACGTTGGCACACAGAGTGTCTTCTTTCTGATGCCAGAGGTTGGTTGGTTCAGAGAAGACAGGACGTGGAGGGTCCGCGATGACTTCTGCAGCTCGTTTCGGGACGGCCTGCTCGTATGGCTCAGTATTCTCTCTCTTCTCTAGTAGACAGATAAAAACCTGTGTGGCAAGAAAACACAAAAACCTGCAGATACTAGACACTGTGCAGATACTAGACATTATACTAGACACTGTGCAGATACTAGACATTATACTAGACACTGGGCAGATACTAGACACTGTGCAGATACTAGACAGATACTAGACACTGTGCAGATACTAGACATTATACTAGACACTGGGCAGATACTAGACACTGTGCAGATACTAGACAGAAACTAGACACTGTGCAGATACTAGACATTATACTAGACACTGTGCAGATACTAGACAGATACTAGACACTGTGCAGATACTAGACAGATACTAGACACTGTGCAGATACTAGACAATGTGCAGATACTAGACAGATACTAGACACTGTGCAGATACTAGACATTATACTAGACACTGGGCAGATACTAGACAATGTGCAGATACTAGACAGATACTAGACACTGTGCAGATACTAGACAGATACTAGACACTGTGCAGATACTAGACAGATACTAGACACTGTGCAGATACTAGACAGATACTAGACACTGTGCAGATACTAGACAGATACTAGACACTGTGCAGATACTAGACAGATACTAGACACTGTGCAGATACTAGACACTGTGCAGATACTAGACACTGTGCAGATACTAGACAGATACTAGACACTGTGCAGATAATAGACACTGTGCAGATACTAGACAGATACTAGACACTGTGCAGATACTAGACAATGTGCAGATACTAGACAGATACTAGACAATGTGCAGATACTAGACAGATACTAGACACTGTGCAGATACTAGACAGATACTTGACACTGTGCAGATACTAGACAGATACTAGACACTGTGCAGATACTAGACAGATACTAGACACTGTGCAGATACTAGACACGAGAAATAATCACTGGTTGTTCACATCTGCCCGGTTCTGCTCATCAAACAGATGGCGATATGAATAAATAACACACGATCACCGATATATCTGCCTAGTCTTGCATCATCAGGCTGATGCCTTATTCATAAAATAAATCACTATTATCATCCGATACCGATGTGGTCGCCGATATATTGTGCATTTGAACAGAACTATCGTTAGGAATTGAATTGAGGTAGCGGCATGTTTTCTTTTGTCCTTTCCGGACACACATTATTCAGTCTGAGCGGACTCAAAGTCAGTTGCAGCTTTTCTCTCTCACGGCACTCCGCCAAGAGCTCAGAGCACTCTTGATTAAGAGAGGAGCAGTATTGATTTCATGCATAGCAGCTCACTGGAGCCCAGATAACCACAGCCTCGGACAAACTGGGAGGAATTTCAGAAGCGAGTCGCAGAACAAACATGTCCAACACCAATACTCACACAATCAACATCGGCGAGTATTTTTCAGACAGGTTTTTTCAGAGCGGATGACATCCGAGGTCTAAAAATAGAATAACGGCAGAGGTCAACAGTGAAACCCTATTGACTGCGTTTAAGATCTTAATTCAATTCGCCGCAATGCTTCTAATAAGATCAAGTATGCAAACTGGGAAACATGACATGAAAGTTTTCGCATTCGAATATAATTCAAAAGGCAATACATTTTCCATGAAAATCTATATTATTGCAACCAGAAATCTCCATAGGGGGCGCGTTAGGAATAGTGCCACTTTCGAGAGCTGACGTTGTACAGCTTATCAAGCTTAAATGTGCTGTAAGTGGTATTTCTTTGTTAAAATAAGTGTTAAATAGTTCTACATTCCGACAGCCATCACTGATATTGGTTTCACTGTGTTTGGTCAGTATCATGGGTCTCCCAGTCCCTCCACTCTGCAGTAAAAAGAAAACAAATATCCTGGTATCCCATTCCCACTTTATCCAATCAGGAGAGAGAACCCTAGATATTTTAACTTATTTCAGGAAATCTTGCCAAGCCAAATTTTCGGGCAGTTTTATTTACTTGTTTCAAGCTAATTTGTTGTTTGTGGGAATGGGATACCAGAAAATGTATTTCCTATTTACTGCAGAGTGGAGCGACTGGGAGACACATGTTACTGACCATCATCAGCATCATCATCATCATCATTTTTAATTATTCATACATGGAATTGTTACAGTCCAACAGTGTCTTCAATACATATAGTTCACTTAATATGATCCACTAAATTCCATGGCCGAAAGGAACAGGAAGAAGAAAACTCTTATTGTACCTGCCGCTACACACATACAGTACACTGATAGACTGTAGACTAGACTGTTCATAGTGCAATGTTTATCCAACCAAACAAAATGTAATGTACAAAGTTATGTTATATTGTGTTATGTAGTGTTGTATTGTATTTACTGCTGTCAAGCAAATCAAGTTTTTTCTTTTTGTACTATAAGTAAAAGTATATTCTATACTGTATTATACTAAATTATGTTATATCTAGTCAAATTAATGGAAGAACAAATGTAAATGTAGGGGGTATGGATCAATACGCTTAGCTTCCCTCTACTCCTTTTTGTCAACTAACGTTAGGTTATGGCTATAACCAAGTTCTGTTAGTTAGGGGTGACGCTTGGCATCACCTACTGCACTCCCTCGCGTACGTGCACGCGTACTGAATAACATTCCACAAATATACCTTTAATACCAGTATTAGTCTGACCACACCCCTCATCAGCTTACCTTCATAAGCAGGTGTGTGGTCACCTGCTCTCCTCCTTCCCAAGCTTTCACCACAAGGTGAGGTCAAGGGCTGCAGCGGCCGTCTGATGCCAAGCGTCACCCCTAACTAACAGAACTTGGTTATAGCCATAACCTAACGTTCTGTTTCGTTAAGGGGCTCTGCTTGGCATCACCTACTGCACAAGGGAGGCCAAGCGGAGCCGCTGGCTGACAAATACACCCCGCTGACAGCCCCCCACAACCATCAGAACAGGGAGGGCCGAGCCCCCCCGACCCCCCCTAATGGAGGGCATCCCCCCTATTAGGGGCTTCACGGGAGGGCGATGGACCCGACCGTGCGAAGAGGCACTCAAGCAACCCAACGCACAGGGTGAGCAGACCGTGGCTTGACCCCACGAATACACCCACGTACAACCCGCATGCCACCCGGGAACGGACGTAGGAACAACCTCGTCACCGCCCCCAGAATCACGGGGTCAAGGGCAAACCCAACCCCGTGGCAAGGCCGTAGCAGCGGAGCGCGAAGGAAGACCCAGACCCACCAAAAGGACTGGACTCCCTGGAATGGGGGCCCGGAGAAGGCCATGATGCCAGCATCAAGACCCCACCAGGGGGGCACCTAGTGACCCCGCCCCCCACATCGCCAGCGTATTCGGACAAAGGCCCCTCAGCCGAGCGGGCCCTGTCCTCCCCAACAGCACACCGCCTGGAACACAGGCCCTGCAACAGGCAGACAGCATGGTCATAACACACAAGAGTTAACCAACGGAAGCAGGCAGCGCACCGGGGAAAAAGACCAGGCAACAGGCTGTCAACCCAAGTCTGGAAAACTGCGGACGAGGCAGGCGCCAGAAAGGACAGCTGAAAACAGCCGCCCCGGCGGAAGGGGCGTATGCTGGCGTTGTCGCATAACCAAGCTTTTAAACAGCACGTCAGAAGTGGGATCCATAGACCACTCGACCCCTGACAGCTGCCCACAGAAAAAGCCCATACGATCGGCAGACATCATGAATGTGCAGGGGCACCCTCAACCGGAGAACCGGGAGTTGACACTGCAGCAACACACCAGAGAACCAACCACCCAGGCATCACCCCATGCAACGGTTGGTCCCATAACCCCTCAGGAAAGAAACCCCAAAACACATCTGCGGCACCGCCGCAGCCCGCGTTCCGGTTCCCAACAGGGCTATCCCGGGCCTACGGGTCAACGAGCATCACCCCGGACCGGGCCCGGCGATACGGGGAGCACAGGGTCCCCGAGGAGGTTAAACCCACCCAACAGGCCCCTCAGCGCCAAAACGCAAGAGAAGAGCGTAAAAATGGAAGACCAGCCCCAGCACCCCGCACTCGGTATTCCCAGGAGGTCACCCAACCAAGTACCAACCAAGACCAACCCGTACAGCGGCCGAGATCCGACGAGATCGGACGCGTACAGGTCGGCACGGCCGTAAGCCATTGCAGAATACAACGCACCCAACAAGGGTCCCATAACGCTCAACCCTGTGACACCCGGATCGACCTAGCATTTTTCCCCCTGAAAAAACCCCAAGTCCCTCAGGGTACCAGAACAGCAGATCTGCATCCCCAGCGGACAACGGGTGCAACTGATCTGGACCAGCGCGACCAGAACCAGTCCCGTGCCCTAATCACGCCGACCTGCCAACCCCAGGAGAAGGGGCAGATATGCGCGTTTGATCCCAACACAAAAAAGAAGGCGCCACCCAGACGTGTCGGTATGAACCGCGTCCGGTGGCCCACCCCTAGGGCGTGAGACCCTTCCCCATATGTCCAGACCCATTCCGTCATCATCCCCTGACATGAACGGGAACCCATCGACAACACACAGGATGTCGGAAGAGGAAAAACCCCCATCCCAATTGCTCCATAAAAACGCTGTTTCACCCAAGCAAACAAGGCGCGCCAGTCAGCCAATGGCCCAAAAGGACATCCTGAGCCAGCACTATGTGTGCGTTCGGACATACCCACATCAACAATAGGCCGTTTAGACCACCATATTGAATCCCCAAGACGCCCAGGGAAACGACAAGAGGGGCGAGATGCAATCAACTCCATGAATGAATGAATGAAAAAATTTACCCAACAGACTGCAGTACAGGAATACACACAATAGGATAAGGGGAGGCAGACCTGAGAAAGACGTTAGTCTTGTTTCCATCAGGGACCCTCATTTCCAATCCATCAAGACACATTCAACTCTTTATAAAAATAAAGAAAAGGCATCACCCGTATGACCTAACTGCACAGCTGGGAGTAAAAACCCTGTTTTTCACATGATTTTAATCCAGTCACTCCTTTTAATCAGAGTGTAAGACCAGACCCTCCCAGAAACACCTTCCCACATGAGACTACGGTCAAGAAAAAAGATATGTAAACTGTGAGACACGTGACCAATAGACTCAAGTTTGACACATAAACCGGGCGCAGCAGGCCTGTAAGCCCTGCGCCCAACCTCGACATCTTTAAGACACCAGCTCATGGAAGGCGTCGCCATAGCAACACCGCTACAACGGGCGGGGAAAAACCCACCGGATCCTGTCATAACAGGAGTCGGTAGAATACCCCTCCCCCCCCCCCCCCCCCCCCCCCCCTGTCAAGCACTGGCTTGGCCCTGATTGGCTCAGCAGAAAAGATCAAAAATCCCCTAAACCAATCAAGTGGGAAAGGAGGGGTTTATTCGACACCCCCTCCCGAAAACACACCCTCTATCCCTACACACAGAAACGCAACCGTAGCCATCTTGAAAAACCTCCGGTAGAAAGCAATGCATAGCATAAGCTAATACAATGCCTGCTACCCACAAAAAGTGCAAGAGGTTTCACAACAAACATAAGTCGCCTGTGCGTGAATCCTATACCCGTTGCCTATGTCATACATAGGAAAAACGCCGAACGAGAGTAACGGCTAGGCCGTGAAAAAGTGTGCGTACGAGCATTACTGCAACTAAACAACACAGCATTGTGAAACACATATACTTAGTTAAAGCAACGGAATAACACCAGTTCTAATTGCATGTGGAGCATCAAGCTAAAAAGAACCTATTACTGAGTGTAAGTTGCAGACCTTGCTTAACCTCGTAACACAACACAACTCACCCCCCAACGTAAACAGGGTAGATTCATATATACACAACCCCACCATATGATTTGTTTGAAGAAACACACAGTTTGTTCGGCCAAAACACAGTCCCCCTTATGTCGGGGAACTTTTTTTATTAATACTAATAAAGTGTAAGGCACAAAATCATAGAGGGGCCGGGAAGGGTGTAGGAGAGGGGATACAGAGGGGAAAAAAGTCACTCCTAACGGCGTCTGCCACCTCGCGCCGCTCGAGTCTTGCCACCCCGGGGAGCCCCGGAGGGACGGTAGGTTACAGTCTGCTGGACACGACGTTCCCTACCGTCTCCTCCGGTCTGGGATGGGCCGGCGGTGGCCGAAGCGCCGTTTCGTCCCCTGGCCCTCTTGGCAGGGCCAGCAGCGGCGGCGGAGGCAGTGGTAGCGGCGACGGAGACAGCTCGACGTCGCGGAAGCCTTCTGCCCCCACCGGCAAGGACGGGAGGCAGAAAATGGGGTTGGAGGACGGATCTCTCCTCTGCCATTTCTCTGCATGTTGAGGTCATCAATTGCAGGGCCTTCCCGAACAGGCCAGCATCGGAGAGGGCGGCCGTCAGAAGAGGGGCTCTCTTCTTCTCTGGCACACGGGCCTGCTCCAGCCAAAGGTGACGCTGGCCCAGGGTGGCCAGGGCGCGCACTTTCCCCATGGCTATGGCCAGCACCTGGGAAAGGTGCAGGACAGCTCCTGCAGCCTGGGTGATCTGATCGCATTTTACCTCGTTCAGATCCGTGCCGCCCGTCATTATCCCCGATACAAATCTAGCCAGGTGGGCGATGTTAGACGCCGCAGCCAGCGATTGTGTACCAGCGATGAATGACTGGTCACCCCAATAAGCCAATCGCCTAGCCGACCTCCCCTGGAGGACCGGCTTGCATAGGGGTTCCCACACCATATCCGGACAGAGGAGCGCGGCCATCGGATTGTCAAGCCGAGGCACGCCCTCCCCCATACCTTTGACTAACCCCGACACCCGCGTAACTGGTACGTAGGCGGGAGTTAGTCCCATGATGTTGGACACCGCCTGACCCCGACAAACATAGGCCCCCATCGATGGGAAAAATGGGTAGACAACGTTCACCCCTCTCACTGGGGGACGCTGCCAGGGATGGCCTATGAGGTCATCAGGGACAGGTGCAGGCAATGGCAGCGGCAGCGGCACACCGTTCGCGGTGGCGGCTACCGCCATGAGCTCGGGAAACAAGGCCCGCAGTTCCCCCTGCGAACCTTCCTCCACCGACCCCGCATCCCTCGCATACAGCAGGCTGCGACTGGTCAAGGAGCCACAATCCGATGCGGCCGACAGTAGGGCATCCTGCTGCTGAGGCCAAGGTGGTTCCTCGACATCCTCAAACAAGGCGCCCCATGGAGCCATTTCTCCCCCCTCCGGGGTCTCCGGAGGAGGGATACTCTCCTCCACGGGACCATCATACAAGAATCCGTCCGCCTCTTCCATGAAGTCTTCAGTTTCCATCAGAAATCCAGAGTCGGACGCATCCTCGCTGGTCTCCAGCAGCTCCCCAAACCCAGGCCGTTCGCGTCTGCACGCCACCATCTTGCGACGCGAGCGAGCAGACGCGAAAAGTTTGCGTCGCAAATCCTCCGGCTCTAAAACAATCCCCCGTTCATCAACGGGCGATTCCCCAGAACCAGAGGAACCAGAGTCGAGATCAGGCCATCGCCGGAGCGACGGCACCGAACCCTCGGCTCGTCGGTGAGGAAAACTATCCACCGGCAGTCTCCCGGGCTGGGTCGGCAACCACGAGAGTGGCAACAGCCCAGCACCGAAGCGCACGATGGAGGCGGGAATGGAGAACCGGTGGTGAAGAGTAGGTCTAGCGGGTCTACTCTCCGCAGAATACATTATGACCCAAATCTTTTCTTATACAACAAAGTGAGAGAAGAAAAGATTAAGCACAATGTAAACCAGTCACAACTCTTTTCAACTAACAACACGTCAAGTGGGGTACTACCGAGGCACTTCCTTGTGGTGAAAGCGAGAAGGAGGAGAGCAGGTGACCACACACCTGCTTATGAAGGTAAGCTGATGAGGGGTGTGGTCAGACTAATACTGGTATTAAAGGTATATTTGTGGAATGTTATTC
>NC_140168.1:27055814-27060814 GCF_963971535.1 Notolepis coatsorum | reverse complement strand
GGTTTTTCATGCTTGTAGGCAGCTCATCACGTTCAGTCAACTGTAACTCCCTCTACTCTGGGTCACTGAGTCTCTTCCCCTTTAGCTCTTATTCTGTTGGTTTTATCTGTTAGTGCTTTTTATTCCTCTTACCATGTCTAACAAAGCACTTTGTAAGGAAAAAGTGATATACAAATAAAGTGTATTGATTTATTTACTTTTATAAATGTACTGCACAGAAAAGCCCTTCTATTTTGTTGTAGTTGTTCTTTTTCCACTTATATTTTTGACTAGTTGTGTTTTGTTCATTTGTTTTTTTTATGTCTTGTCTTGTCTATGTATATAATGTCATGTATATGTATAATGAGTATGTCTATATGTGTGTATGTATATATATTGTACTGTATATATAAATGTGTGTGTATACTATGTATATATATACGTGTGTATGTGTGTGTGTGTATGTATGTATGTATGTGTATGTTTTGTGTACATATTGTATATATATATATATATATTAGTGCTGTCAGGCGATTCAAAAAATTAATCTAATTAATTACAGGATTTGTAATTAATTAATCTAATTAATCACATTTTAATCGCATAACCATTTTATGCCTGATATTCTATATTCTATAATCATATTTCAAATTGCATGTGTCCGGATGGCAGAATTCAGTACTGTATCTACAAAACCTTCTGTTTAATCATCTTCCATCTATTAATTTGCTTAGATTTTTCAGGTCTGGTCAATTTGAGCATGGTGTTATTCATAGTCAAAGATAAAAGAAAATGTATTGATATTCTCATTTGGTTCATTCACCGCGCAGATTGATTGATTGAATGAAAATGTTATTAACAGATTGCAGAATGGGTACAATACAGTACGGCTCAATACACACAATTGTTAAGGGGATGCAAACCAGAGAAAGACTTTCGTCTTGTTTACATCAGGGTCCCCCATTTTCAATTCATAATGAATTGTAAGTAAGGGTGCAACTTGCACCGTGCAATCCATTCTTTGTGGATCTAGCCCACAGTATTACTGACACTGGGAATACATTCCCTGAGATTCATAGATGTCCCTAGAATCAGATACCAAGAACATGCAAATGGACTATATTAAAAAAAAAAAGTCTGTAAATGTGTATTCTACATTATTATGGAATGAATGAGATAAAAAAAAAAGAATTGCAATTAATTTTGAGTTAATTTTCATAACGCGATAATTTGCTGTGTAATTAATTAATCTAATTAACGCGATAAACTGACAGCCCTAATATATATATATATATCCAGGCACGTGCACAAATAGAGCCCAAAGGGTGCTCAAGCACCTGCCCTTTTGTGCCTCATAAAAAAGTGCCTTTTTTATGCCAATAAAAAAAATTGCTTACGGATCCACTTTACACCAAAAACAAAATACTGTATATGTACAAATAGGTTCGGTTTGTACAATTATGCTAATAACCAATAATAAACAATACAGTCAACTCATGAAGTCAAAACTATTTGAGGCACTCATCACTTCCCAGTGCAATACCGGCTTCCAACATCTGTGTGGCGCTGTGGCGCATACAGTTCAATGCTGGTATTACACTCACTGAGGGACACGAAGAAGTCAAGTCCGATGGGATTTGGGAATCTCAAATACAAATCGGGATTGGAATAAAAAATGCATTTATATTAACACTTTAATCGCCGGAAACGCCGAAACTCGTCATTGCCCGCCATGCTCATTCTGCCGAAGACGCCGTAACACGTCTTTGACATCAATATTTCAAAAATCTGTGATCGAAATCATATTTCTCTCCCGGGGACCTGAGATATACTGCTGAGCTCCACTCAACTCTCTAACGGTTCAAGAGCGCCATCTGGTGGCCGATCGGCAGATCGCCCCAACAGGAAGTCATGTGGATGAAGTGGTGCTCACCCATATTTTGTCCGGGCACTCGCTATCATTAGCAGGACTCCATCTTGACACAGTGAACACCGATCGGTGCACATAACTCGATAAACAACTGGATTTGGACGTATATACTATTATACAAACTGGAAATGGATCGGATATTTCGACATCCCATAATAGAAAAAATTCTATTCCACGCTCATCCCCCAACGGCGCGAGGAAGATACGGTGAGTTTCAGCGTTCTTTTCTACTGTCTTCTATACTAACTGCTCTGATGATTATATGACCCACACTAGATGAATGATATAACGTTGCCCACGGAATTATAAACGACCCCCCGCCCATCCGGTCAACATCAGATCATACGTAGTAACTTCTAAAAGTACCTCCAGTTGACATTTTTTATCTGGCACCGATCGCTACCAAACTTTATTTGATCATCAATATAATGCATTTGGGGCTATAAATCAAGTTCTGGAGAAAGCTGCAGAAAACGATAAAAACATACTTATACTTTAGACCGTATTTTAGTATGAATATGTGAATGAAAAAGTATAACGTTGCTACACCCTGAACAATAGATATAGGACATTGAATGGGCCATAATAATGTCAATTTAGCAATACAATTTAAAAAGTTATAGCCCTGCAAAGAAGGGGAACTTCTCCATAGACAAATAGAGCTGGCTAGGGATGGTAAATTATGAATTTAACCATGGCGATCAAAGTGTTAAACAATACAGAATATACAGCACTTCTTGGGGTCTGTAGGGTAAGCACTTATTCCCTCCCCCCTGAACATTTATGGAGATGTATGGGCCTTTTAAGTCAGTGATAAAAGTGTTTCAAGGATAATTGAGCTCCTGCACTGATTATTATAGTTCAATATTCAATATTTGATCACCAAAACACCCCATAAAGCATAAAAAGGGGGCCCCCCGCCCAAAAAGGGCCCCCAAAAATCACACGTGCACAGGCCCAGTACCCTTTTCAGCCTTTGAGCACCTGCCCCTCTAAAGTTCTGTGCACGTCCCTATATATATATATATATATATTGTTTTGTTTTGTTCTGTCATATCCTTAAATGGTTTGTCTTGTATAATGTTTTGTTTTGTATAATTATCAAATAATGGAGAAAAGAAAAAGAAGAAAAAGTACCTACTTGCAGTCGTTATACCCATAGAAAAATATATTTGCTTTGAGACACGAAGACCCCTAGAGGGGAAACACTCAAGTACCTTCAAGTCTCTTTCCACCCTTAACCTTCACAGCATCCTGTCTCGTCTTCCAGCACAATAGATCTCAGGCCGAAGACCCGCTGATCTTCCAACACGGGCAATTAAGCGACACTCTTGTGAGCGACAAGAGCAGTCGATTAGACTAGATCAAAAGTTGTGTCCGTCCCCCCCCCGCTGGTTGCATAACGCGCGGTAGGGGAGAACAGCAGGCGTGCTTTTAGGACTCGGAGGTAATAACAAGGCTCGCCTCATGTCAACACCGTGGCCTCCCCATACATGCATTTTTCAGCCACACCGACAAACACACACGATTATGACACATTTCATCGCTCGCATCGCCCACTCCCCGCGTCCTGACGATAATTATTAGCAGAATTACATACAACCAACACATGTCATTAGGGGGCACAGATGTAGGGGAGGGGGGCGCAGTACGTGCCCAGGGGGCCTCCTCCACATCTTTCTTTAAGTGTCGGTAATAAAAAAAAAAAAACTCAAGTCACCACCTCCCCCAGGAGCTCCTGGCCAATGGGAACTCAAAGAACCGACTTTTATGTGTCCTGAGGAGAAGTTTGAGCATCCCAGGCACAGGTTCCTCCAGTCAGTCCTCACCATGCGCACGTAGGATTGACTTCAAAGGGGGGAATTTTCATGTCTTTGGCTCCTTCTGCTCCTTTTTCTCACCACCAGCAACACCACCAACACCAACACCACCCTCTCTTCTCATCGCAGAGCCTGTCTCTCCACCCAGGAAGGGAGTAAAACATGGCCTTCCACAGCTCTACTTTGACAAGGTAAGGTCCTGAGGTCTTAGCACTTTCTACCCCCCCTCGACGTTAACCATCTCTCTCGTCTCTCTTCTCTTCTGCCTGTAGGTTGTGTGGGACTGACTCTGGGGCATGGGGGTTTTCGCTTCTCGCTTTGCTTTACGTAGGATGTTCTGTTAATCTGTTAAGGGTCTTTGGATCATCGCCCCTTTGGCTCACGCTGCGTCTATTTTTTTTATCTCCGTTACGAGGGTGGAAATATCACCCTGGATGTTTTGCAGTAAGCAGAGTTTAAATGATCCAAGGTCGTTGGGGGTCTAGTGTGATATTTAGCTCCTTGTGGAGTCCCTGTCTGGCCCCTGGGTCCCCGTCTGGCCACTCCCACACATATAAGCAGCCTAAACGATCCCATTTAAACCAGGGAAGTGGAAACTTTTGGCTTTGACTCTTCTGCCTTTCAGTGTGTCTTTGTCACAGTTCTGTTAAGAGTTCTTGGTCTAGGCCCCCTGGTGTTTGTGTGTGTGTGTGTGTGTGTGTGTGTGTGTGTGTGTGTGTGTGTGTGTGTGTGTGTGTGTGTGTGTGTGTGTGTGTGTGTGTGTGTGTGTGTGTGTGTGTGTGTGTGTGTGTGTGTGTGCGTGCGCGTGCGTGCGTGCGTGCGTGCGTGCGTGTGTGTGTGTGTGTGTGTGTGTGTGTGTGTGTGTGTGTGTGTGTGTGTTTTCATGAACCGCTGTGCTGAAGACAGTGAAGTGCACACACACAGACACACTCTTATAGCACACAAAGCGTTGTCTAGGGATTCTACGAAATGATCAGCTCACACATTAAAGTGACTGATTGGTTTAATTGGCATGGCTGAGTGCTGTGTCGAGCACCATTCCAGTTTGGGTAATTAAGACCAATGAGTGTGTACACAGAAGTCACACCAGGGCTGCTGCTGGCTCCCACGCGGCCCGCTCTGGGGCCACACAGAGGGTGTCACCATACGGAGGCCGCTGGTGGCAGAGTGTGTCCCAGATACAGGGTCTAGAGAATGGGGCCGGCGGCGGGGCTCGTCCGGTAATTATGTGCAGAAACGTCGACAAGCGACGACTGAATTGACGTGGCTGA
>NC_140168.1:27050814-27053314 GCF_963971535.1 Notolepis coatsorum | reverse complement strand
TCTCTGTGTGTGTGCATGTGCGTGTGTGTGTGTGTGCGTGCGTGCGTGCGTGTGCGTGCATCCTCCTCCATTGTTCCTCCGTTGTTCCTCCGCTATTGGATTGTTTTATTGATCGGACACAGAGGGGAGTTGGAGTGATTTGGATTATGACTATTGAATATTGATCTTCTCCGTCTTCCCCCCTTCCCCGGACAGGAAGCGGCCATGGCATCAAGCGGCGTTGCTTTACCCCTCGGCCTGTTTGGCCCTGCTCTCCCTCCTCCTCCCCCCCGCCCTCGGACGTAAGTGACCCCGCCCTGCTGCAACCGGTTCGACCAATCACAGACAGTTCACCACCACCACCACCGATAAACACATTCAAGAGATAAACACTGATAGGAATTAGCTTTTAGGCCAGTGTTAAAAAGCCCCACATGATGGCTGTTTATTTTGAGGTTGCGCCCTTTATATCGAAGCCAAATATAGCACAGAGCCGGGCCTACTCCGTGAGATTAAAATCAGATTAAATCTCCCCCTTTTGATAATCATGATAAGCCCCCTCTCTCGGGTTCTTTAGGGATAAAATAAGAAATCTACTGTATTGGACACGTCGCAGTGCAGTCATTCACCCAGTCTGTCAATTCTGTGCGGCGTTGAACGTCAGATTGTAATAAACGTAAACCACCGCATCCCCCGGTCGTTATACTGCGGTTCATCTCGTTGCACTAATGACTGCTTTTTTTTCTTATTTTTTTAAGAACGTATTGCTGTGGCAGGGAGTCTTTTAACAACTTGAAGCCCACATGCGCAGTCAGATAAGTGTTTATTGGTAGTAAACAGAGGAGTATAAATACCGTCTCACTACTGGATCCCATTTCTCAGCAGTAATGTGGGATCGTATAGGAAAGGCTTCCAGATGTGTGGCGTTCACACTCCTCCCCGCTTCAAACGGGCTGACTCAGGTCCTACTGACTGGAGAGCCCCTCTGGCCGTGCCTTTCATGACTTCCAGATTCACATTCAGTGGCTCCCCCCCCCCCCCCCCCTCCCTCAGATCAGAGAGAGAGAGAGAGAGCAGCAGTGCGGTGTAGTAAAACAAGAACAGCGCCCTCTGCTGACATGTAGTGAGCGTTCCCTCCTAATGCCCCCATACAGTACCTTTACAAGCTGAAGGTAAAGAGGGGGGATGTTGTGTAACATAGCAGAGTAAGCCACTCCTTTTACACTCAGGAGGTCAACAAGTAGTTTTATTTGACCTGTGAGCCCATTTTTATATCAAATATAATGTCTTTTTTTTATGTATGTATGTATTTTATGATTCAAGCTGCGTTATAGACCTGCCACTGTCATATGTCTGCCAATTCATCATGTCTTTTGACGAGGTCCACAATGGAAATTGTGTCAACCTCGATGATTTTATAATGTATGCACGACTGTGTATGCTGTGCTTTTGTTGATTGATTGTCGAAATAAACTATAAACTAAACTAAAGTATGCCCATCCAAATGACTGTGAGGCCTCGAAGCAAAAAAACAAGCATTTCTCAGAAACGGTGTACTCTGCACATCGCTCCACCAAAGCACTCGAATGGTTATGTCTTCTGTCGACGCTCGAGGAAAGCAAGCTTTTTCCAAAGTTACAGTACTTCTAATTCCTATCGGCTGCTTTCCCTCGTGGTACTAAGAGAAGCCAGGTCAGAGGTCTTCGAATAAAACACACAAGCTAATATTATTACAGATGGGGTCTGTTGAAGGCAGAGGTTCTGTGTAGGATTGTTAGTAACTGTCTAACTGCCTATATAACTGTTTACACTAGTAACTGTATAACTGCACATATAACTGTTTCCACTAGAGGGCGCTCTAGGCGGAGACACTCAGGAACACCGCCAGGTGGCGAGTATAAATAGTGGTGTCTCCTCCCACTTCTTTCTCTTTCCCCCAGTCTCTCAGTAAGAGAAGACCTGTAGTGTTACTGCCATGTAAATAATAAACCACGCCAGTTAAGGCTTAAGATAGAAACCATGCCCCTTGACCACATTATTGTCGCCCTACAGCCGAATTCTGTTAACAGGGTCGATCAACTCGAGCAACATTGATGACGAAAACACGAGTAAAATGTGATTTGTTTGTCACAGTCACCCCCCTCCCCCCACCCCCCAACAAGACTTCAATCTTTATAAATCAGTCCTTGCTTGGAAGAAAAAGGAAACCGCCGGCTCGCCTGCCAACCGGCTCAAATATATCAGAAGACATGAGAAATACAGCCTTGACTTTGTAGAACTCTGCCGTCATGCGACGGTCAGATAGCTGCCACATTCATCAACACTACTCTTCTCCCTCACCCGTGGCGTATCTGGATCACAGGAGGTGTCCGACGGCTCGGCGCGGTGAATCATAACCGCTGTGTGTTGATATTAGTCCTCGCATGTTTTTAAAAAAGATTATGTGACATGTTAGCGTAGCTGCAACACTAACCCCCATTAAACATTCATCGCAGTGCGTTGTGAGATGGTAATAATCCAT
>NC_140168.1:27020814-27045814 GCF_963971535.1 Notolepis coatsorum | reverse complement strand
CACGGCTCGGAGTCATTGATGTATTGATCTGAGCACGCTGGGCATGGCATGATGTAAAAGGCATCTTTGTCTCTCGGATTTAATTACAGCCGTTTCATAATGTATTTGAATGTCAAGAAAGGGCGAGGGAGAGGCTTTGAACGTTAAAAGATAATTTTTTTTCTTTTTTTTTTATATATAAATCATTCATGCTTTGATCGCAGAGCTGGAATGATGGATATGCTTTGTGATTATACTGTACACCCATGCTTTGTGATCATGTGTTGTCTTTGACATGAGCTGTGTTCTGAGACCACCCTGGGCGAGAACGCCATGGGTGTGTGTTTGAGAACAATGACATGCTCTGGTCTTTCTTTTTCAAATGAGAAATCTGCATTGACCAATTCAATTAATGCTGTATATATACTGTATACATTTATTCTTTACCGTATATATACAGTAGGGCTGACCTCAACTGTCTGTACAAACCTGCATATAATCCTTTTTACATAATATGTAGATATTATATCTATATCTGTACATATCCCTTACCTACTCTTACTAGTTACACTGCTGGCCAGTATGACTTACTACCATACTTTATACCTGTACATATTAATACTACAACTCTGTACATGCATCCGATTAGCAATATTACTCAGTAGTACTCATTTATATATTCTATAACCAGTTGAATGTACATTGTATATTACTATTGCACTTTACTGTTACATTTGCACTCTGGTTGGATGCCCAACTTATCTTTCGTTGAATCTAATCTAATCTAATCATAGCCTTTGCACAGACCAATACTGAAGCACAATTTACATTTGACTCTATAAAAGTCCATTTTGTACCAGCTCAGTGTGTAATTGGGCTCAAATATACCTTGTGATTGGGGGTGTTTACCTCAATATAGATCAATTCTGCTCTATCCTGGTTGTTGTTTACACCAATGCCGATACCAATAGCACACCTTTATTTTAATTACTATTACACTTTACTGTTACATTTCAAACACACGACACGAGGCGGACCGATTAGAACACGATCCGCTCCACATGAATCCTACACCCGTTGGTCGAACACAATGGGGTTATTAACCTTTTCGCTCCCCATTTCTCCCCCTCCCATCGTCCCTCTCCGCTCAACAGACTCAACTTCCCCCGGGGCTTTCCCGACGAGTACTCCTTCATGGTGACGTTCCGCATGATCAAGAACACGGTCAACAAGGTGTGGAACGTCTGGCAGATCGTGGACGAGGGCGGCCGCAAGCAGGCCGGGATGAGGCTGAACGGGGACCTGCAGGCCCTGGAGTACTACCTGATGGGCGCCGACGGCAACCTGCAGACCGTCACCTTCCCCGGCCTCTCGGTGCTCTTCAACACCAAGTGGCACAAGGTGATGATCGGCGTGGAACGCGACCAGGTCACCCTGTACGTGGACTGTCAGCCCGTGGACCGCAGGCCCATCAAGGGCAAAGGCCCCGTCACCACGGAGGGAGACACCCTCATTGGGCGGCTGGACACGGACTCTGACGCCTCCGTCGTGGTGGGTATAATTAATATATATTATATAGGGGGACGGAGAGACCCTTTCACTACCACACTACAAAGGGTTAACACTTCACGACCACACTACAAAGGGTTAACACTTCACGACCACACTACAAAGGGTTAACCCTTTCACTACCACACTACAGAAGGTTACCCCTTTCACTACCACACTACAAAGGGTTAACACTTCACGACCACACTACAGAAGGTTAACCCTTTCACTACCACACTACAGAAGGTTAACCCTTTCACTACCACACTACAAAGGGTTAACACTTCATGACCACACTACAGACGGTTAACCCTTTCACTACCACACTACAAAGGGTTAACACTGTCACGACCACACTACAGAAGGTTAACCCTTTCATTACCACACTACAAAGGGTTAACACGTTCACAACCACACGACAGAAGGTTAACCCTTTCATTACCACACTACAAAGGGTTAACACTTTCATTACCACACTACAGAAGGTTAACACTTTCACTACCACACTACAAAGGGTTAACGCTTTCACTACCACACTACAGAAGGTTAACACTTTCACTACCACAAGACAGAAGGTTAACCCTTTCATTACCACACTACAAAGGGTTAACACTTTCACTACCACACTACAGAAGGTTAACACTTTCATTACCACACTACAAAGGGTTAACACTTTCACTACCACACTACAAAGGGTTAACACTTTCACTACCACACTACAAAGGGTTAACACTTTCACTACCACACTACAAATGGTTAACACTTTCACTACCACAAGGACAGAAGGTTAACCCTTTCATTACCACACTACAAAGGGTTAACACTTTCACTACCACACTACAAAGTGTTAACACTTTCACTACCACAAGGACAGAAGGTTAACCCTTTCATTACCACACTACAAAGGGTTAACACTTTCACTACCACAAGGACAGAAGGTTAACCCTTTCATTACCACAACACAGAAGGTTAACCCTTTCACTACCACACTACAAAGGGTTAACACTTTCACGACAAACACTTTCACGACCACACTACAGAAGGTTAACCCTTTCATTACCACACTACAAAGGGTTAACACTTTCACGACCACACGACAGAAGGTTAACCCTTTCATTACCACACTACAAAGGGTTAACACTTTCATTACCACACTACAGAAGGTTCTGTTTCATTATGGCTTTCGCTCAGCATCATCTGCACTGTACTTCACTTCGTGCACGAGCACTGAATAAAAAATTCCACCATGTACCTTTACATCCCAACATTCGTCTGGCCACACCCCCATCCGCGTACCTTCATAAGCAGGTGTGTGGTCACCTACTCGCCTCCTTCTTCACTTTCACCACAAGGAAGTGCCTTGATGAGGTTGTTAGCTGAAGAAAGTTAAGACGTGTTTACATTGTTGCTTGTTTTTTTCTTCTCTCATATTTCGACAGAAAAAAACGAAGTCATAATGTCTACTTCGGAGAGTCGCGCTCGCAACGCTACTCTTCACCAGCGGTTCTCCATTTCCGCCTCCGTCGTCGTCTTGGAGCGGGGCTGAGACCTCTCTCGTGGTCGGCAGCCACGCCCGGTAGGCGTCCGATGGGTAGTTTGCCTCTCCAAGGAGATGGTGCACCAGTGCCGTCTCCTGTGCGATGGCCTGGTTCCGGCTCTGGTTCCTCTGCTTCCGGGGAATCGTCCGCTGTTGGGCGGCCGGTTCCCTTGGTTGCGGGGGATTTGAGACGCAAACTTTTTGCGTCAGCTCGCTCCCGTCGCAAGATGGTGGCTTGCAGACGCGAATGGCCCGGTTTTGGTAAGTTGCTGGAGCCAGGTGAGGATGCGTCGGTCTCTACATGCCAGATGGCGACAGAGGACTACATGATAGAGGTGGACGGGTTCTTATTTGAAGGCCCGGTGGAGACATGTCTCCCGCCCGTCCAGGTAACACTGGAGGGGGGTGAGATGTCTCCTTGGGGCGCCTCGTTCGAAGATGTTGGGGTAGAACCTCTGACTCGTCGGCGGGATGCCCTGCTATCAGCCACATCGGAGTGTGGCTCCTTGACCAGTAGTAGCCTGCTGTATGTGAGGGATGCGGGCTCGGAGGAGGAAAGTCTGCAGGGGGAACTGCATGCTTTGTTTCCCGAGCTCATGGCGGCGGCAGTCGCAAACGGCGTGCCGCTGCCGCAGCCACTGCCTGTTCCTGTCCCTGATGATCTCATAGGTCATCTATGGCAACGTCGCCCGGTGAGAGGGGTGGACGTTGTCTACCCATTTTTCCCCTCAATGGCGGCCTATGTCCGTCAGGGCCAGGTGGTCTCCCACATCATAGGCCTTACTCCTGCCTACGTGCAAGTCACGCGGGTGGCGGGTTTGGTCGACGGTATGAAGGAGGGCGTGCCACGGCTTGATAGGCCGATGGCGGCGCTCCTTTGTCCGGAGGTGGTGTGGGAGCCGTTACGGAAGCCGGTTCCCCAAGGGAAATCGGCGAGGCGGTTGGCATATTGGAGCGACCAGTCATTTATCACGGAACACAATCTCTAGCTGCCGCGTCTAACATCGCGCAGCTGGCGAGATTCATGTCCGGGATATTGACGGGCGGCATGGAGCTGAGTGATGTACAACATGACCAGCTCGCCCAGTCGGCAGGAGCCATCCTGCATCTGACTCAGCCGCAGGCTATAGCCGCTGGGAAAGTGCGCGCCCTGGCAACTCTGGTCCAGCGCCACCTTTGGCTGGAGCAGGCTCGTGTGCCGGAGAAGAAGAGAGTTCCACTTCTGACGGCACCCCTCTCCGATGCTGGACTATTCGGGACGGCCCTGCAGTTGATGACCTCGACTTGCAGAGAGATGCAGGAGGAGCGCTCCGTGCTCCAGCCTCATTTCCCCCCTCCCGATGTCGCCGGTGGAGTCAGACGGCTGCCACGTCGTCGAGCATCCTCCGCCGTGGCCGCCGCTGCCACTGCTGGACCTTCGGTGAAGAAGGCCAGGAGGAGAGAGGGCGCCTCCGCTACGACAGCCGGCCCATCTACGCCCGGAGGCGACGGTAGGGATGGTCGAGACCAGCCGCCGATCGTTTACCGTCCCTCCGGGGCTCCACGAGGTGGCAAATCCCGAGCGGCTCGTGGCAGGCGTCACTAGGACCCAGTGACTTTTTCCCCCTGTGGTCCCCCTCTGTTTCCCTTCCCGGCCCCCGCTATGATTTTGTTCAAAAATAAAGAGTCTCCTCTAAATGGGGACTGTATTTTTTGTTAACAAACTGTGTGTTTATTCACCAAACATATGATGGGGTTGCAACGTGTGAATCTTCGCTAGTATGGGTTGATAGGAGGGTTACATTCATGTTAGAGCTTAAGCAAGGCCTGCAGCCTACACTCGGTTGAAAAAGGTTTTTTTCTGCCTCGGCCTGAATCTCCACATAAAGGTAGAGGCTAGTTGTGTGCTCTGTTGCTTACACAGTGATATTGAGCTACAACACTATTGTGTTGGGTTTGCAGTAATGCTCGTATGAAAACGTACCACGGCTCAGCCGTTCTCTCTCTCTCTATCAATGTTTTTTCTGTGTTACAACATGGATGCGGGTGTAGGATTCACACACACACGCAACTTGGTCTTGTTATAAACCCTGTTCACAGATTGTCTGTGGTTAGCGTGCATTGTATTAGCTTGCGCTATTCATTAGCATTGCTACTAAAGGTATCATATGGCTAGTTGTTGTTGTTGTATGCAAGGGTTGGGCTTGATTGATTGATTGATTGATTGAAAAGTTTATTAACAGATTGCAGAATGGGTACAGTACAGTACAGCTCAATACATACAATTGTTAAGGGGATGCAGACCAGAGAAAGACTTTCGTCTTGTTTACATCAGGGTCCCCCATTTTCAATTCATCATAATATGACATACATGACATACAGATAGACAGTACTGCTACATCTATACATTTATGACATATCAGATTTGCAAATACAGTACTGTTTGTGATACAAAAGTGTCCAGAAAAAGAGTGTATATACATTTGGCGTAGAAACTGTACATTGGAGGAGGTTGGGTGGGTGGGGTGGGGTTGGGTGGGTGGGGTTGGGTGGGTGGGTGAGGGCTGTACATTGGAGGTGGGGGGGGGGGGGGGGTTGGGTAGGGGACACACACACATTTTACACTGTACATTGGAATACTGACAAAGCCTTACTTGGTAATTTACTGTACAACTAGGTTAGGACATTTGTAGGGGCCAGTTTCAAATTGCAGTCTCACGTAGGTGTTTTTTGAGAGTGTTTTTGAAAGTGGGTAGTGATTCACATTCCTTTACAGCTTTAGGTAGGGCGTTCCACATTGATGTGGCATAATTGCGAAACGTGTTTAGTCCCTTGTTTGAGCCGAATCTGGGTTTTACATGATTTGTGGAGCTCCCTCTGGTGTTGTGATCGTGGTATTCACTGACCTTTGGGAAGTATTTTGACATGTACATGGGTACCTTGGTCGCCCATTGCAAGTTGCTGTACTCTGTCGTCTACTCTAAGCCATCCTAGGTTGTCAAAGTGGGCAGGGGTGAGGTGGGTTCTAGGAGTCAGGTCAAGCAGTAGTCTGACTAGCTTGTTTTGAGATGTTTGTCATTTGTTTTTTAGTGCCTTTGAGGTGCTTTGGTACCATGAGGTGCAAGCATAGTCGTAGTACCCTTGAATGAGTGCTCCTGCTAGAGTCTTCAGGGTATTCTTGTTTACCAGAGAGGAGATCCGGTACAAGAATCGCGTTCGTTGGTTGACTTTTTTTATTACATTGGATGCCATTTTGTCACAGGAAAGATTAGCCTCTAGGATGGAACCCAGGTAGGTAATTTCATCTTTCCTTGTGATAATATTGTCACCCACTGTAACCGAGAAGCCGTCGGTCTTGCTGAGTTTGTTATTTGAACCGAAGAGAATGGACTCTGTTTTGCCCATGTGTAATGATAGTTTGTTGTCGGCGAGCCATATGCAGATTTTGCCTAGTTCCGAGCTGAGGGCTTTTTCAACCTGTAACTTGTTCTTGTCAGAGACCAGCAGGGCTGAGTCGTCCGCAAACAGGAACAAGTTGCAGTCACAAGCTGACGACATGTCATTTGCATAAATTAGGAATAGTAGCGGTCCTAGTATGCTTCCTTGTGGAACACCACAGCTCACTGTGAGGGGGGGGATAGGGTACCGTTTACCTCCACCATCTGTTCCCTCCCCTCCAGGTAGGATTGTATCCAGCTCACTGATAAACTATCAAAACCAATTGCTTTTAGCTTGTCAATCAGAATGGTGTGATTGACAGTGTCGAAGGCCTTTTGTAGGTCCAGCATGACCATGCCGCAGTATTTGCCCGCGTCCACCTCTTGTTTGATGTGGTCGTTCAAGTAGAGAAGGCATGTGTCAGTGGAGTGGGATGTTCTGAAGCCAGATTGGAATTCGTAGATTAGATTTTTTTCCGCAAGGTACTTTTCGATCTGTTCGTATACTATTTTTTCCATGACTTTCGAGATGGATGTAAGGATAGAAACAGGGCGGTAGTTGCCCGGGTCTAATTTGCTGCCCTTTTTGTGCAGGGGTGTTACTCTCGCAATTTTGAAGTCCTTGGGGACGTGTCCCTGTTTTATGGAGGGGGGCTTGTGAGGGGGTACCGGATAAACCCCTCCTTCCCTCTTCTGATTGGTCAGGGGGGTTATTTCCTCTCTTGTTAGTTACGTCAGGGCCAAGCTGTTAGGCGGCTTGGCAGGGAGGGGGGAGGGGGAAGGGTTTCCCAGACTGTGCACCTATCACAGGCGTTGAGTCTTGGGTTTCCCCCCATCGTAGCACACGTCACTACGCACGTTGCTATTGGACGATGGCTTCCGTGAGTTAGACCCGTATGTAAGGTCTGTTATTGTCAAGTGTCGGGATAGAGCGTAGGAATTAAGGTTCCACTACGCTTGATATACGCGTAACTTGAGTCGGTTGGTCACATGACTCAAGGTTACCGTGGCTTTTCAATCTATGGCTCACGTGGGAAGTCTCTCTGGGGAGTTCCGTCTATCCTCTGTGGTAGGGATGACGGGATATAAAAATGGAAACAGTTTTTATCCTCGGCTGCGTCAAGTGGGATTCATGTCAGTCGGTGTTTCTTTCTTTTTTAATGAAAGAGTGTGGAGTATATGAAGCACCACACCCTTCTTGTCGTTCTCCCAGGCGCCTTGAGGGATCAATGTGGGGTCTGGTTAGACTGTTCATTGATGTGTTTTGTGTCCCGACGCATGCATAGTGCTGGCTCGGGGTGTTTCTGATAAGAATCATGTGGGTGGCTAGTACGCCTTGGTTGCTTGTTATTAAAACAGCGTTTTTATAAAGCAACTGGGATGGTTTTTTTTTCCTCTTCCGAGAGCCTGTTACTAGGTCTCGACGGATTCTCGTTCATATCTGGGGGATGTTAACGGAATAGATCAGAACATAGGTAGAAGGGTCTCACACCCTTGGGGTGGACCACCGAGCACGGTTCAAACCGGCCCGTCTGGGTGGCGCCCTCTTTTCATGTTTTAGATCAACACGCATATCTGCCCCTTCTCCTGGAGTAGGCATGTCGGCGTGGTTAGGGCACAGGACAGGTTCTGGTCACGCTGGTCCAGGTCAGTTAACCCGTTGTCCGCCGGGGATGCAGATCTGCTGTTCTGGTACCCTGAGGGACTTGGGCTTTTTTCAGGGGGAAAAATGCCTGGTCGGCCCGGGTGTCACAGGGTTAGGCGTTATGGAGACCCTTTGTTGGGTACTCTTTTGTACCTGGCACTATTGTATGGGGCTGGTTCTCCTTCTTTCGCTCGTCTCTCACGCATGGCGAAGAGGGGGCTGTTGGGGTGGTCTTCTGGACCCCCTCTGGTAATCCTGTGTGCTTCCCGGGCCGCCGGGCCCGGTCCGAAGTAAAGTTTCGTTGCTACCGTAGGCCTGGGATAACCCTTTTTTGGAAACTGAAACACTTGTACTGCGGTATAGCTGGTGTATACCCGCAGGTGTGTTTTGGAGTTTTTTCTTGAGGGGTTATAGGAACAACCACCGTCTGTACCGAGAGGGTAGTTGATTCCCTGGTATGTTGGAGCAGAGTCAACTCCCGGGTTACCCGGTTGAGTGTGCCCCTGCACGTTCATGACATCTGCCAATCATGTCAGCCTTCTCTGCCTCGACCACTCTGGGTGGTTTTTTTTTAATGGAGGCTTTGTCATGGTGATCAACAACGCCAGCATACGCCCCTTCCGCCGGGGGGGCTGTTTTCAGCTGACTCCTTTGGCGCCTGTCTCGTCCGCAGTGCTCCAGGCTCAGGTTACAGCCTGCTGCCTGGTTTCCCCAGTGCGCTGCCTGCTTCCGTTGGTTAACCTTTTTGAGTGCTTACGGCCATGCCGTAACAAGGTTTGTTCCTTCCGTTCGTTCCCTGGTGGCATGCGGGTTGTGCGTGTGTGTAGTCGTGGGGTCAAGCCACGGTCTGCTCACCCTGTGCGTTGTGTTGCTTGAGTTCCTCTTCGCACGGTCGGATCCGTCTCCCTCCCGTAAGCCTCCAATAGGGGGGGTATCCTCCATTAAGGAGGGTCGGGGGGCTCGGTCCTCCCCAGTCTGATGGTTGTGGGGGGCCTCAGCGGGGTACATTTGTCGAGCTATGGCTCCTGCTCAGCTCCTATTGTGCAGATGATTCTGAGCGAAAGCCATAATGAAACAGAACGTAAGGTTATGTATATAACCAAGTTCTGTGAATTATGGCGACGCTCAGCATCAGACGCCGCTGCGGCCCTTGATCTCGCCTTGTGGTGAAAGTTTGGGAAGGAGGCGAGTAGGTGACCACAAGCGGATGGTGGTGTGGCCAGACGAATGTTGGGATGTAAAGGTACATGGTGGAATCTTTTATTCAGTGGTCGTGCACGAAGTGAAGTACAGTGCAGATGATGCTGAGCGTCGCCATAATTCACAGAACTTGGTTATATACATAACCTTACGTTAACACTTTCACTACCACACTACAGAAGGTTAACACTTTCACTACCACACGACAGAAGGTTAACCCTTTCATTACCACACGACAGAAGGTTAACCCTTTCACTACCACACTACAGACGGTTAACTTTCTGTAGTGTGGTAGTGAACGGGTTAACCTTCTATAGTGTGATAGTGAAAGGGTTAACGGTGCTGTAAGCAGGGGTGTAAAGTACTTGAGTAATTGTACTTTGTTACAATACTTAAGTACTGTTTTTGGGGATTTGTACTTTACACGAGTATTATTAGGTTTGTATACTTGTGTACTTTTACTCAATTACATTTCAGAGGAAAAAAACATACTTTTTACTCCTTACATTTAAAATGCAGACCTACAAAGTACAAATCTCGCAGGTCCAACAATCTTTATTAGTATATTTGTTTCTCTGGCCGAATATTAAAAATAAAATGTAAACGACGCGCCTAGTTCATAGTCGCAAACGCAGGTATGATTTCTCAACCCCCAGTTCAAGCTTCAGCGTCCTTTGACGTAATTTCAACATGGCCATTTTACTTTCAGCCCCATAAGCCCTTCATTTAAAAGTAGAATCCGTAATGCCATCAAACAGTGACCTCTAGGCAAAAGAGCCCCACTTGTTTACGTTCTCTGTTTTGGTCTGATGTTTGATGTTGAAATTTAGACATTTATTATACTATGGATTTCTCCAGACCTCTCGGCAGAGCCTGAGGTGTGGCCAGCGACAGCAACCCCTCCCCCTATCCCCACTCAACTCCAACCCTCACATCAGACCAAAACTAAACATGTAAACAAAGTGTAGTACCAAGTAGGGCTCTTTAGTGTAGAGGTCGCTGTTTGACAGCATTACAAATTCTACCTTTAAATAAAACTAATTTGAAGGTAATGCCCGAAACAAAAACAAAAATGGCGTACATTGTAAAAGGACCAACCCCCCCCCCCCCCCCCCCCCCCCCAACCCCCGAAAATGTAACTTTATCCTCTGATTAGGGAGCCTGTCTTGTTTTTTTTAACAATCATTGGAATAGCACAATGTAAATTGTGTTTTAGGGTGGATGTTTTTTTGGTGACTGATGAGGGGTTCATACAGGCCCCTCAGTGGAGCAGTGCTTCATACAGGCCCCTCAGTGGAGCAGTGCTTCATACAGGCCCTCTCAGTGGAGCAGTGCTTCCTACAGGCCCCCCTCAGTGGAGCAGTGCTTCCTACAGGCCCCCCTCAGTGGAGCAGTGCTTCATACAGGCCCCTTTAGTGGAGCAGTGCTTCATACAGGCCCCTCAGTGGAGCAGTGCTTCCTACAGGCCCCCCTCAGTGGAGCAGTGCTTCATACAGGCCCCTTTAGTGGAGCAGTGCTTCATACAGGCCCCTCAGTGGAGCAGTGCTTCATACAGGCCCCCCTCAGTGGAGCAGTGCTTCATACAGGCCCCTTTAGTGGAGCAGTGCTTCATACAGGCCCCTCAGTGGAGCAGTGCTTCATACAGGCCCCTCAGTGGAGCAGTGCTTCATACAGGCCCCTCAGTGGAGCAGTGCTTCCTACAGGCCCCTCAGTGGAGCAGTGCTTCATACAGGCCCCTCAGTGGAGCAGTGCTTCCTACAGGCCCCTCAGTGGAGCAGTGCTTCATACAGGCCCCTCAGTGGAGCAGTGCTTCCTACAGGCCCCTCAGTGGAGCAGTGCTTCCTACAGGCCCCTCTCAGTGGAGCAGTGCTTCATACAGGCCCCTCAGTGGAGCAGTGCTTCATACAGGCCCCTCAGTGGAGCAGTGCTTCATACAGGCCCCCCCTCAGTGGAGTGGAGCAGTGCTTCATACAGGCCCCTCTCAGTGGAGCAGTGCTTCATACAGGCCCCCCTCAGTGGAGCAGTGCTTCATACAGGCCCCTTCAGTGGAGCAGTGCTTCATACAGGCCCCTCAGTGGAGCAGTGCTTCATACAGGCCCCTTCAGTGGAGCAGTGCTTCATACAGGCCCCTCAGTGGAGCAGTGCTTCATACAGGCCCCTTTAGTGGAGCAGTGCTTCATACAGGCCCCCTCAGTGGAGCAGTGCTTCATACAGGCCCCCCTCAGTGGAGCAGTGCTTCATACAGGCCCTTCAGTGGAGCAGTGCTTCATACAGGCCCCCCTCAGTGGAGCAGTGCTTCATACAGGCCCTTCAGTGGAGCAGTGCTTCATACAGGCCCCTTTAGTGGAGCAGTGCTTCCTACAGGGCCCTTCAGTGGAGCAGTGCTTCATACAGGCCCCTCTCAGTGGAACAGTGCTTCATACAGCCCCCCCCCCCCCCTCAGTGGAACAGTGCTTCATACAGCCCCCCCCCCCCTCAGTGGAGCAGTGCTTCATACAGGCCCCTCTCAGTGGAACAGTGCTTCATACAGCCCCCCCCCCCCCTCAGTGGAGCAGTGCTTCATGCAGGCTTGATTGATTGATTGATTGAACATTGTATTACCAGCTTGCAGAATGGGTACAATACAGTACAGCTCAATGCAGACCAGGGAAAGACTTTTGTCTTGTTTACATCAGGGTCCCCCATTTTCAATTCATCATAACATATATGACACACATGACATACAGGTAGACAGTACTGTTGCATCTATACATTTATGACATACCAGATCTACAAATATACAGTACTGTTTATGATACAAAAAGAGTCTAAAAATAGAGTATATACATTTGAGGGGGAAGAAACTGTACATTGGAGGAGGTTGGGTAGGTGGGGTGGAGCAGTGGCTCTTCTGCCAGCAGACATAGGCCTCAGGTTTATAGGCGAGAGGAGCGCCGCTGTAAACTCTGAAGTCCCCCACTGCTACACGGCAGAGCTACAGCTCAGTCGGTTCCACTGAGAGGAGAACAGAGAGAGAGTAACTAATCCCTGAGGAAAAATAAATAAAGCGTTTCACTCATAGGCCTAGATTTATGGAGGGCTGCAAGTTTCAAGTTTCTTTATTAGTTGTCATACAAAAATACAGAATACTTTTATATGAAATGCTTTTTCCTGTTCTGCTCCTGAGCGTGTGCTAGATAAAAAATAAAATAGATAAGTAAAAATAGAAGTCAAAAGTACGTAACAAGTGTAAACAAAAGTGTTCAAAACAAAAGTGTTCAATATACATAATATACAATATACAATACAGAGTAGGACATTTTTTTTAACTGAGTTACAATACAATATAAAGTACAAAGTGCAATGCAGAAATGGGATGAAGTACAACTTAGGGTAAGGTGCAACGAGGTATGAGTTGTAGTGCAAATCTCTTTACCAATAAATATAAAGTGTGTTAAAGTGTCTAAAGTGTGTAAAGTGGGTGCTACAGTGAGTTGTTTATTTAAAGTGAGTGTGTACGTATGGATGTGTGTGCTGTGAGTGTATTTGATGGTTTGTTACATATAGTGTTATTGTCATTGAGCATCCTGATGGCCTGGGGACGTGTCCCCCTTCAATATTGAGAAGAGCTACATTTGTCCCCTTCAAAAAATATAGCTAATATGAAAGACACCCCCCTCCCAAAACATGTATTTATCCTTCTTACCTGTAACTATATATTAACCAACAATTTCAGACAGGACCGTACCATCTCAACCTTGCAGACGGGGGAGGCCCCCGCGACTTAAGGTGTTGAAACCAAACCTATACCCTTGGTTTCACTCATACATAAAACATACCTGCTTAGAGCCATAAATTAATGAATGAATGAAAGAGTGAAAGAATATTTTTTTCGAACAAGTATAAAAACAAAAATATAACTGTTCATTTGACATATACAAAAGATAATAAACAAAAATTACACAAAAAGAGAAACGGATAAATAAATCAAATTTTACCCTGTTCGAAAAAGGAGTAGGAAAAAGTATACACTTTTAAAAATGCCTACCCCTTTTTAACTATCACAAATGATCATTTAATCTATTGTTAATTATATGTATAAACACTGTATCTCTATACAATCCAATAAATGTATATATAAATAAATGTATATAAATATACCTATACATATGTAATATATAATATATATATACTAAATAAACACGTCTTTGTCTAATTTCACAACTCAAATACTACGAATCCGAAATTAAACGTGGGTGTTTGAAATTAGTATTGTGTTTGTATACGTGGATTGACACTGAAACATTCTCTCTCTCTTTTTCAGTTTGAACTCCAGTGGATGTTGATCCACTGTGACCCTAAGAGAGCGCACAGGGAGAGCTGCAGCGAGCTCCCCGCCACTGAGGTAACAGAAGGCCTGCGTCGGATCACCTACCATCTCCTTTGTGTTGCACTGTGTGGTTGTGTTGTGGTTGACAGGCCTCCCCAATTAGCTCCCGTGCCTCTGCGTTCGCTCGGAACAGGAAGTAATGGAGCAGGGCGACGGAGTTGCACGTTCAAGTATAATTTCTGCCAAAGCACAGTTTGTTCTTTTTAAGCTCACGCGCACACATAACTGACAAAGCTAACAGTTCCAGTTCAAAACCATACACATTTTGCCAGAGAACACATTGGCCCACTTTGGAGTGGTGATTTATCCTCCAGACATGAATAGTCTTGTCATGGCACGAGAGGTCCTTAGCCCTAGAAAATCGGGAGATAGTGTTGGTAATTAATCACGTCTGTCGTTGATGCAAATTTCTCCACCCGTTTGGAAAAAGGACTAATTCCCCGTTGCTCGATTGGAATTTGAGGCTAACGTTTCTGCTTCCAGCTGTATCTTTTCAGGCCAGCCAACAGTGAAAGGGTACATGCGGGGGTACCGCGTTGGCTCAACAGGCCCTGTATCCAAGCGACAGCATGAAAATAGCTCTCGTTTTGGAACAGGTGCGCTTCTGCTGTCTTTTGGGTGATGGTGGTGTGACTATTTTTTTTTACTAACTCTACATTTATCTGATTTCTCTTGCTTCTTCAGATGTTTGCCAATGCTGAGGTATTTATTTTTCCTACTCCTTATCTTTGTTTTCCTTGTCTTTTGAGCAAATAATCTACTTCAGTGCTTGGTTGCCTCATTGTCCCACATCGACAGGTGATTTTGCTTTCTTTTTGCAGGGGTGTAGTATCTCTGCCAGGGCATTACTGCACGACACAGTTCAAATTCATATAGAGAATCTCTGTGGAAATTTACCATATTCATACGGTGGCTATTTTGCTCAGGTTGGGTTCCTTTCCACCCTCAGCATGACATAAGTGTCAGGACCGAGCGCATTGAACCCAATATTGCGGACACAGAAAGGCAGATAGGTCTCGTTAAAACGGAGCACGGGTGTATTTATTTAGAAAAGCGGTAGTCAGGTATCCGGGCAGGAATCGAGTGACACGGGGAGGAATCTCATACAGTCCAGGGAGCGTGTGTGGGGCAGGGTAGTCAGACGGGCAGGGGTCAATAACGTAATGGGTACTCGGGTAATAAGGGGAGTAGGCAGGGGCAAGGTAGTCCAACAGGCGAAGGGTCATACACGGGTTCAGGTCCTCATACGTTCCGGGAAAAGGCAAGGAGGTCAGGCAGGCGAAGGTCAGAACACGTTATCCAAGCACGAGATCAGGGTCAAGAGCCAGGTATCGGACTGCGGGAAAGGAGGACAACAAAGGGTTAGGCACGGTTAAAGAATACAGAATAGATCACTCACGAGCGCACAATAAACTATGACTGACTGGGAAAACATGAAGTTACGATCTGGCAGAATCATGACATCTGAGGCAGGGTTTTATAGATGACTTAATCGGCCCACAGATGTCAATCAGCTGCTCCCATGACTCCAGCACACCTGAACTCCATACCTGGTAACGAGAGACAGAGAGAGAGAGAGAGAGAGAGAGAGAGAGAGAGAGAGAGAGAGAGAGAGAGAGAGAGAGAGAGAGAGAGAGAGAGAGAGAGAGAGAGAGAGAGAGAGAGAGAGAGAGAGAGAGAGAGAGAGAGAGAGAGAGAGAGAGAGAGAGGGAGAGAGGGAGAGGGAGAGGGAGAGTGGAGAGGGAGAGGGAGAGGGAGAGGGAGAGAGAGAGAGAGAGAGAGAGAGAGAGAGAGAGAGAGAGAGAGAGAGAGAGAGAGAGAAGCCAGGCAGTGACAGTGTGTGACAATAAGAGCAAAATGGCCGCTGTGTGAATACGGTCAATGGCACAAATTAGATCCAGCCAAAAGCCTACTGGCTGTACTGGGTAACTTGCTGTTTGTAGCTAGTTACAATCTTCAATACTAACTATAGACTTGTGTTTTCATATTCCATTTACAACACAAGAATTCAGTTCCAATCCTTCTCAATGTTTTGATTTGATCTTTATTTCTTTATTTATCTCGAACAACCATAAACACACAAACTTGAAATAACAAAAAATTACAAAGATTTTTATAAAAAACAAATTAAAATACAAATACAAATAAAATATAATATATCTTTTCCTAGACATGGAAGCAATAGTCAACATAGCTCAAGACAAATGGTTTTGTTCGAGAAGGGACAGAAAGAAGCAAAGCTTATGTCATATGGCCATGGCTGCAGTATCGCAGGACCACACTCTCAAGCCGCAACGCTCTCGGGTCCCAACGCTCTCAGGACGTTTAAAGGAACACGCCAACATTATGGGACATTTCTATTTCAATTTCACACCTTTATTTAAACTCGAAAGGAAACGGAGGTTTCCCTCATTTACAGTCACGTCGAGTGTACACAAAAAAAATAAGAAATTTAAAAAAAATTTAAACATGTAAAATATCACAGCATATAAAATCATAACAATAAGACAACAAGACGAGGCAAAAAGCAAATCAAATCAAATAAAACACGTGCAACTTGATTGACAAAGGTTGGAGATCGAGGTTTTAAACTCTGCAACAGAGGGGAGAATCTCAAGCTTTAGGGACTGTTGGAGTTCATTCCATGAGCTAGAGGGGCATCATAGCAAAATGCAGATTAACCCTGTTCTCAGCAAACTCAGAGGGCCCTAAGGACCAGCCAGTCACTAGAACGGGTTCCATAGGTTCCAAAATTCCATTCCAATAATGATGTAGTGTAAGGAGGTAGCTTACCAGTAAGGGCCTTAAAAAGTATATGCACAGGACTGTGAATTCCCCTGTATAGAGGTAATTGCATCAAATGGCTATTTGTACCAAAACTGTTGGTACAGGATGCAGAACAGGTACCTTCAGGCTGACTTTAGCTATCCGGCTGCAAGCTAGCCTAGCTTAGCACAAATTAATGGAAGCGTATACGGACCACTAGCCTAGCTCTTGGCCAAAAACACCTCTCTCTGAGTTTTAGGCTAGGCTAGTGGAAGACGGTAAGCGTCTTAAGCCCCATAATGTTGGCCCTTTAATGTTGTGCACATGCATGCTTTCTTTAGATTCATCACCGGCTAATGCAATTCAATTATTCAAATTCTATTGGACAAATGATAAGTTTGGCTAATATCACCTTATATTACTCAATAGGGGCCTTGTACAGAGTGTGTACTGTAGCTCTCTGTCTTCCAACATGGCTGCCTGTAACATAGCAACCGTTGTTTTGTGCATTACCGGGGCCAATCAGGGCAAAATGTGGAAGCGCTCTTGCACTCTTCGGCTGGGATTAATATAGACGCGTCCCAGGCACTTTTTCAGAAGGCAGATTTTGTCCCCTGCACTTTTTTATTGACATACTGTAACGTTCTTTTTTTAGTACAGTAAACATCCTAACCATGAATGAATGACCTTTATTTATATAGCACCCTTCACAGCACGAATGCACAGGGTGCTTTACACTACAGCATAACATAAAACATTTAAATAAAAAATAATCTGAAATAAATTACAACAATAACAGACAGCAGTTAAAAACAGTGAACAGTAAAATTGAAATAATTTTTTTTTTATAAAATCATCAGTCAATAACTAAAAACTATAGGAACAGTGAGGACAAAGGATGCCTAAAGCAAGACCAAGCAAGACCAAAAGCCTGTCTTGGCTCGGGCTTAAGAGGTTAAAAGCATCTAGGCTGTTGTTTTATACATACAGTATGTTGATCTCTACTTGACCCTCATAGTGCACCAGATTGATGCATTTAAAATTCTAAATGTTCAACATTTTCGCCGGACCATGCCCCAAATGTGTCCCCCCCACCTTTGAAAACCAAATGTATTGTGTCTGTTACTAGGCTTGAGTAAATTGTGATGAAAAAAAGGAGAATATAAATTATGATTTTTTTATGCATCTTTGCCGGTGAAACCATGAAAACATTGAGGTTCTTCTGATTTCACTGGGCTCATTCAGCACCTTCTTGAGATCAAGTGTACAAAAAATCTAAGAAAATGAATAAAGGGAAAATTATTAAACAGAAGGATTTGTAGATACAGTAATCAATTATAATCCATTTGAATTATAAATTCATATTTGACCTTGAACATGACCTTGACCTTATTATGGCCAAATCATACATCTATGGATAGGGAAAACTCTCCTCTTTCCAATGGCAGTGTTAAATCTGGATTTAGTCATTGACGATAAAAGAGAGATAAGATTAGCATTTTTCCGATAAATCCTTATTTTCGGTCAATCTGTTCCACCCCAGGTGAAAATCTGCATAAAATGTATACCTAGGTAAATGGAATATTGCTCCACTTCTACAAGGGCTATTTGCATATTCTTGGTATCTAGGAACATCTATGGACCTCAATGAATGTATTCTCAGTGTCAGAAATATTGTGTCTATTACAAGGCTTGCTTAAATTGTGATGAAACAAAGGAAAATATGAATTATGATTTTTCTTTTCATCTTTGACAGTGAATAAAACCATGATAATAATGACCAAAAACTGCCACTGAGCTCATTCAGTACCCTCTTGAGATCATGTGTACAAAAGATCTAAGGAAATTGATAAAGGGAAGATGATCAAACTGAAGGTTCTGTATATACAGTACTGAATTCTCCCATCCGGACCAATGCAATTTGAAATATTATTATAGAATATAGAATATATGCTTATACATTACCTTATTATAGCCAATTCGCACATTTATATATATATATACATATAGTATCTTTCAAATGGCCGAGTTCAATTTGGATATAGTATCACCAGGCGTGCATAATAACAGATACTGATATTTACTGTAATCGACTGTACTATTTTATTTCCCCCACAGTTTAACCATTTTGAAACTAATTTCAGATCTAATTCTTCCTACATGGTAACAATACTGTGGAGAAACTGACTGCGTTTCAATATTTGTCAAAAACGTTACCTTTTGTAGCTTATTATCGTGAATCATAACAATTATTGATATGATTCATTCAGAACGCTGAACTTTGAACCACCATAGTATGTGACAGGAAGTGTAGATCGGAGAAATTTCAACGCTGGCCGATTGCATTGTCATAAAATCCATTGAACTCTGGCTGGAGTAGGAATTCCTCTCCGCTCACATCAGAATGACATTTACTCTGTCCACCACCGCATTCTGATTGGTTGTTTTGTCTTCTCCCTCAGCCTGAGAAACCAATCCAAGGCCCGCCAGGTATTCAAGGCTCAGAGGGGCCTCGTGGGCCCCAAGGAGAAGATGGCAGAGATGGGAGAGATGTAAGCATCTATATGCCAAACCCCAATCAGTTCTACACTAGCTGCTAAAATGGCTGCCCCCATGTGTGATGTCATTAATCTACCCTAGTGCAGATGATCTAACCTCCACTTTTGACAGCTACCAAACGTTACAGCTAATGCTAGCTAGTGTTGATTAACGTTTACATCTTTGATTAACACTTGCTAGCGTTAGCTGTAGCCTAACATTTGGCAAAATTAGCTTGAATGTTTGTTAGCTAATGTGAGCACTAACACTAGCAAACACTGGATGTGTTATCCTCTGCGTTGTGAGGTAGATTAGGAGGGCTGAATGGCATCAAACATGGGGGGCTGACATCTTTAATAGAGTCGTCGATTTAGTTAAATCACAGTGTATATTTGACTCTACAAAAGTACATTTCACTTGTGTGGGTCCAAAGTTTCAAATCCACTCTTGTGGAATCTACACTGTGATATTGTAACATAGTGTGATCTATCCCTCTGCCTCCTTTGACGTGAGTAACGTGTGTTCTCCTCCAGGGTCTTGCAGGGTCACCTGGCGGCTCAGGAGGTATTGTAAGTATTAAATGCTAGATGATGTATTAGAAATATATTTATATAATTCATGAATTGCTTATATAAGTCTACTGGCTTCAACTGCCTTACACTGTAATCATAATTACCTACCGAACTATAGTCGACCCATATAACTCTGTATGATAGCCATGTACAATAATGTTGTAGCCATTTATATTTATATTTATCGTATGTATATATATATATTTATCCACATCTGTCCGTGGGGGACACAGGGGACATACGCCAGGCGCGTCTATATTAATCCCAGCCGAAGAGTGCAAGAGCGCTTCCGCATTCTTCCCCATTCGCCGGTAAGCAATGCGCATTTCCTTTTCCTTCGCCCAGGTGCTTGCCGCGCATGCGCATGAGGTCCTCGCTTGGTTCAGACCCCCATTCAACACGGTTAATCACAGATGCCAGAACGCGCCATATTAAAGCCTTTGGTTCATATTAGCAACGCTGGTCGCAACGCTGGTCAATCACATTAACGCTGGTCAATCACATTAATCACAGAACACGCCATATTAAAGCGCTAATGTTTACCTTCACTCTATGAACAATGCCCAGTAACAGTACGTCCATCGACATGAATGGATATTATGCCACAGCCGTGTTGCAGTCAGACATGATGGTGGATGAAACGATGTATGTAGAATGTACAGCGAAATAACGTTATGGCGTTATGTGGTCCTCGTTTGGATAATATGTAAAGTACAGTTGACAGCTGCGTTGTGTTAACGTTACAATGTACAGGGAAATATCGTTATGGCGTGTTATGGCGTTATGTGGTCCTCGTTTGGATAATATGTAAAGTACAGTTGACAGCTGCGTTGTGTTAATGTTGCAATGTACAGGGAAATAACGTTATGGCGTGTTATGGCGTTATGTGGTCCTCGTTTGGATAATATGTAAAGTACAGTTGACAGCTGCGTTGTGTTAACGTTGCAATGTACAGGGAAATAACGTTATGGCGTGTTATGGCGTTATGTGGTCCTCGTTTGGATAATATGTAAAGTACAGTTGACAGCTGCGTTGTGTTAACGTTGCAATGTACAGTACAATGTACAGCGAAATAACGTTATGGCGTTATGTGGTCCTCGTTTGGATAATATGTAAAGTACAGTTGACAGCTGCGTTGTGTTAACGTTACAATGTACAGGGAAATAACGTTATGGCGTGTTATGGCGTTATGTGGTCCTCGTTTGGATAATATGTAAAGTACAGTTGACAGCTGCGTTGTGTTAACGTTGCAATGTACAGGGAAATAACGTTATGGCGTTGCGAGTGAATCTGGTACGCGTGAATCTGGTCCGCGTCGCGATAATATACATGTATTCCATTTCTGCGTCTGAGCGGGGGAAAAGAAAATGCGCATTTGGAGGGCGTTACCGGGGCCAATCAGGGCAAAATGTGGAAGTGCTCTTGCACTCTTCGGCTGGGATTAATATAGACGCGTCCCAGGCACTTTTTCAGAAGGCAGATTTTGTCCCCTGCACTTTTTTATTGACATACTGTAACGTTCTTTTTTTTCAAATGTATCCAACAGTAAACATCCTAACCATGAATGAATGACCTTTATTTATATAGCACCCTTCACAGCACGAATGCACAGGGTGCTTTACACTACAGCATAACATAAAACATTTAAATAAAAAATAATCTGAAATAAATTACAACAATAACAGACAGCAGTTAAAAACAGTGAACCAAATAGAATAAAATGAAAATAAAAATAATTTTTATAAAATCATCAGTCAATAACTAAAAACTATAGGAACAGTGAGGACAAAGGATGCCTAAAGCAAGACCAAGCAAGACCAAAAGCCTGTCTTGGCTCGGGCTTAAGAGGTTAAAAGCATCTAGGCTGTTGTTTTATACACACCCTCAAAGTGCACCAGATTGATGCATTTAAAATTCTAAATGTTCAACATTTTCGCCGGACCATGCCCCAAATGTGTCCCCCCCACCTTTGAAAACAAAATGTATTGTGTCTGTTACTAGGCTTGAGTAAATTGTGATGAAAAAAAGGAGAATATAAATTATGATTTTTTTATGCATCTTTGCCGGTGAAACCATGAAAACATTGAGGTTCTTCTGATTTCACTGGGCTCATTCAGCACCTTCTTGAGATCAAGTGTACAAAAAATCTAAGCAAATGAATAAAGGGAAAATGATTAAACAGAAGGATTTGTAGATACAGTAATCAATTATAATCCATTTGAATTATAAATTCATATTTGACCTTGAACATGACCTTGACCTTATTATGGCCAAATCATACATCTATGGATAGGGAAAACTCTCCTCTTTCCAATGGCAGTGTTAAATCTGGATTTAGTCATTGACGATAAAAGAGAGATAAGATTAGCATTTTTCCGATAAATCCTTATTTTCGGTCAATCTGTTCCACCCCAGGTGAAAATCTGCATAAAATGTATACAGATTCAGATTCAGATTCAGACAACTTTTTTGGTCCCGCGTGGGGCAATTCATATTTGCAGCTTACCTAGGTAAATGGAATATTGCTCCACTTCTACAAGGGCTATTTGCCTATTCTTGGTATCTAGGAACATCTATGGACCTCAATGAATGTATTCTCAGTGTCAGAAATATTGTGTCTATTACTAGGCTTGCTTAAATTGTGATGAAACAAAGGAAAATATGAATTATGATTTTTCTTTTCATCTTTGACAGTGAATAAAACCATGATAATAATGACCAAACTTAAAAAACTGCCACTGAGCTCATTCAGTACCCTCTTGAGATCATGTGTACAAAAGATCTAAGGAAATTGATAAAGGGAAGATGATCAAACTGAAGGTTCTGTATATACAGTACTGAATTCTCCCATCCGGACCAATGCAATTTGAAATATTATTATAGAATATACAATATATGCTTATACATTACCTTATTATAGCCAATTCGCACATTTATATATATATACATATAGTATCTTTCAAATGGCCGAGTTCAATTTGGATATAGTATCACCAGGCGTGCATAATAACAGATACTGATATTTACTGTAATCGACTGTACTATATTATTTCCCCCACAGTTTAACCATTTTGAAACTAATTTCAGATCTAATTCTTCCTACATGGTAACAATACTGTGGAGAAACTGACTGCGTTTCAATATTTGTCAAAAACGTTACCTTTTGTAGCTTATTATCGCGAATCATAACAATTATTGATATGATTCATTCAGAACGCTGAACTTTTAACCACCATAGTATGTGACAGGAAGTGTAGATCGGAGAAATTTCAACGCTGGCCGATAGCTAGCGATCTCCTCTACAAAATGGCATAAAAAAAATACAATTCCCATGGTTCAACATTTCCATTTCCGGTTCCGGGTCAGAATAGGCGATCGCAAATAGAAAACTTAAAATGATATAAGTACACTTTTAACCTATTGCTAAACTATTGCCAACCTAACGTTTTACATTCTACATGCATTTGTGACATAGTAGTGATGTTAATACTTGAAAACAGTTGATTTTAAAATCACAAATTATTTTCATCATTCATAAAAATATGCCTATATGATAATAATGTCAAAAGGGGTCGGTACCGACCCCGTCGAGTGGAACAGGTTAAAAACATCGGTAAACAAACGTAGTGCTGAAAATATACACTTTGACTGCAGTTTTGATATGGTTATGGTCTTTACTCTTGGCTACATTTGGAAAAGAAAGACAACATTAATTATCTGTATTGATCGATTTATGATAATAAAAAAAAAACAGCAGGGTCCCCTTATAAGGAAATAATAGAAATAATAATCATTTTGAAAATCAGCTCTTCTCAGACTCAACACATTTACCCACCAGATTGAAACGTTCGCGCTGGAAGAATGAAGCTTCGCTTATTCTTTGATAATTATACTACTGAATCTTCGAAGCGGTTGACGGGCATTGTGCACGTGTATCTTAGCAACAGAGGTGGGGCGATGCTGGAGGAATGATACAGCTGTTCATGGTCTTGTCGTGTCTGTCACCCAGGGCACCAAAGGGGACCAGGGAGAGATTGGCTTGCCGGGCCAGAGGGGCCTACCGGGCCTCCCAGGATCTGCTGTAGGCAACACCCCCCCCTTCCACTACTGTGTGTGTGTGTGTGTGTGTGTGTGTGTGTTTGTGTGTGTGTGTGTGTGTGTTTGTGTGTGTGTGTGTGTGTGTGTGTGTGTGTGTGTGTGTGTGTGTGTGTGTGTGTGTGTGTGTGTGTGTGTGTGTGTGTGTGTGTGTGTGTGTGTGTGTGTGTGTGTGTGTGTGTGTGTGTGTGTGTGTGTGTGTGTGTGTGTGTGTGTGTGTGTGTGTGTGTGTGTGTGTGTGTGTGTGTGTGTGTGTGTGTGTGTGTGTGTGTGTGCGTGTGCGTGCGTGTGTATTATGTATAGCAAACAGAGTTGACATAGCACTCACAAAATAAGAATGTATTATATGTATTATGTCATATTTGTATTCATCAAATCACATGGAATCTTGATCTTTTCAATTCTGATTCGGCCCACTTTCATAATGTGGTCCTAAATCAGATACAGCCAGTCAGATTAGAAGTAGTCTGAAGTAGTTGTGTGACTTCCGTGCATCTTTTACGCCACTCTAGATTGACATCTTTATTGTTCATTTTTCGCACGCATGACCAGTTCACACTGGATTCTGATATTGGTCACATTTTAGAAAAAAAATATATATAATGTGAACGGCCCAAACAAAAAAAAATTTGATCTGAACAATAAATCAGAATTGAGCACTTTTTAGTCTTGCAGTGTGAACGTAGCCTGTGGTTCAAAGAGTGGCCCCTGAGTGTTCTTCTTCTCCTTGTGGACACAGGGACCCGGCGGCCCCCTGGGCGCCCGGGGAGCAGTAGGAGAGAGAGTGAGTGACTTTTCACTGTTCAAACCGGCTCCCTTTTATGAATCATATATACTGTACCAGAGAAACCAGTGACAAGAATAACTGACTGTGGTGTTTGTCCGTCTGTTCACAGGGCCTCCCAGGCTTCCCTGGACCAGCCGGCCCCCCTGTAAGTTCATTCATTCAATTCATTCAATCTTTATTAAAATGTTCAATGACGTTGAGCATAATACAACATACTGTACATGATAAATACAATACATATACAATAAATGCAGTTTTCTACAGTCTAAAACAGTCACTAACTCACTAACTCATTCTTAACTTTTATGTAATGCCATAACGCTTAATAAACGTCTAGGGACAATAACAGACTGTATGTCTTCAATCCGACAAATCAGCCTGGGAACAATGGTAGTAGTGGGGCCGTACTGCCATCACACGTGGTGCCTTTTTGCATTTTGTACTTCATTTTGTACTTCATTTTGTACTTTAGGTTATACTTTAGTTTGTATATTGTATATATATTGTAAAGTGGTTGGACTTTATTCTTTTAACTTTTTCACTGTATG
>NC_140168.1:26994852-27020614 GCF_963971535.1 Notolepis coatsorum | reverse complement strand
CATCGGTTCCAATGTTTCCACAAATCAGAGGAGTACATTGTATCACTTCGTTTTACATCACTAATGGCACCTATTATCTTGTTTTTTGACTCTAATAAACGACACATACATTTAAACATCATATGGACGACACCTGAACCGATTGTCCTCAAGTGTCTGATTGTGACGCATGCTATATGTATGTTTTCACGCTGGCCTCGTTTCATATCACTTTGGGTCCCTCCCTGCTGTAGCGTTGTTTTATCTGAACTCCACCGCACCTGTTTTTAGATGTCACTCCGTTGTGTTTCAGGGACCACCTGGGGCCGGCAATGCTGAGGGAAGTGGGGAAGCTGTGAGTGTTTTGTCTTTGACTTATCTTACATTAAGTAGTTCTGAGGAAGGACAGTGCGGCACATTGCTCTTCAAAATGAGACATTGAACTTGGGAGGCTCTGTGAGATCCATGACTGATGAGAGTCTGTCTGTCTGTCTGTCTGTCTGTCTGTCTGTCTGTCTGTCTGTCTGTCTGTCTGTCTGTCTGTCTGTCTGTCTGTCTGTCTGTCTGTCTGTCTGTCTGTCTGTCTGTCTGTCTGTCTGTCTGTCTGTCTGTCTGTCTGTCTGTCTGTCTGTCTGTCTGTCTGTCTGTCTGTCTGTCTGTCTGTCTGTCTGTCGTCTGTCCGTCTGTCCGTCTGTCCGTCTGTCCGTCTGTCCGTCTGTCCGTCTGTCCGTCTGTCCGTCTGTCCGTCTGTCCGTCTGTCCGTCTGTCCGTCTGTCCGTCTGTCTGTCTGTCTGTCTGTCTGTCTGTCTGTCTGTCTGTCTGTCTGTCTGTCTGTCTGTCTGTCTGCATCTGTTCGCAGTGTCCTGCTGCCTGTCCTTCTGGGCCACAGGGGAATCATGGCCTTCCGGGGATGAAGGTGAGGAATCTTAATGAAGGACACTGACTGGCTATCTGGCCAGGACACGTCAGGACATTCAGTGTCCTCTGTGACAATTAATGTCCCCTATTATAGTTTTAATGGCTCGAGTTGTCCCTCTCACTGTATTGCTCTTCCACCATCAGGGACACAAAGGATTGCCTGGTGCTCTTGGAGTCAACGGAGCGGCTGGGGCGAAGGTACGTGAGACTTTTAAACGGAAGGAAAATGATTGTTGTATCAAAAGTTCCATAACAAATAATGTAAACAGAAGGCCTCAAGCAGTTTAAAAAGCGTGTGTTCACCAATATATCATAGCGTGAATTTCCCCTCAAACATAAGAGTACAGGATTTGCTGGATCCCGGCTGTAACTCTACTATATGTACCGCGCTGCGCTATAGCTTCATATCAGAGCCCGGGCATAATTAACATAGACTGATATTAATTTGATCTCCCGGGCGACTTACTCAGACCTAAACATAAAATGCACTCACCCAGAGGTTGTTGAAATAGTCCCAACTTCGAATGTGACTTGGTGTGAAAATAAGAATTTTACATCCTGATCGAGATGTCAGCCCCAAAAATAGACAGACGTGGCCATTTTGAGAAGTTGGACCATCTCAACAACTTCGGGGCTAAGTGTTTGACACATATGTGACCTGCATTTTATGTATATGTAATATAAAATGCTTCTGAGTAAGTTAAATGAAATTATATGGCCGAGGATCGTCGGACCAGGGGATCTATGAAGTAAATTTCACTCAATGTCCACTTGCCCGGCTGTGATATGAAGCTAGCGAAGCGCAGTGTTACATATACAGCCGGGAACCAACAAATACAGGACGAGACTACACCATGCTCGTGTCACGTGAACACAAAATTACTTTCAGTAGCAGGTCACCATATAGTGAACAAGGACACACGGCATCATAGACTTAGCATAGCATTCTCGCTTAGGAACTGGTCTCGACTGGTGAGTGAGTGAATGAGTGAGTGAGTGAGTGAGTGAGTGAGTGAGTGAGTGAGTGAGTGAGTGAGTGAGTGAGTGAGTGAGTGAGTGAGTGAGTGAGTGAGTGAGTGAGTGAGTGAGTGAGTGAGTGAGTGAGTGAGTGAGTGAGTGAGTGAGTGAGTGAGTGAGACAGTGAGTGAATGAGTGAGTGAGACAGTGAGTGAGACAGTGAGTGAGACAGTGAGACAGTGAGACAGTGAGTGAGACAGTGAGTGAGACAGTGAGTGAGACAGTGAGACAGTGAGTGAGTGAGACAGTGAGACAGTGAGACAGTGAGTGAGACAGTGAGTGAGACAGTGAGTGAGTGAGACAGTGAGTGAGACAGTGAGACAGTGAGTGAGACAGTGAGTGAGACAGTGAGACAGTGAGACAGTGAGACAGTGAGACAGTGAGTGAGACAGTGAGACAGTGAGACAGTGAGACAGTGAGTGAGACAGTGAGTGAGACAGTGAGACAGTGAGACAATGAGTGGGACAGTGAGTGAGACAGTGAGACAGTGAGTGAGACAGTGAGTGAGACAGTGAGACAGTGAGTGAGTGAGACAGTGAGACAGTGAGACAGTGAGTGAGTGAGACAGTGAGACAGTGAGACAGTGAGACAGTGAGTGAGACAGTGAGACAGTGAGTGAGACAGTGAGTGAGACAGTGAGACAGTGAGTGAGTGAGACAGTGAGACAGTGAGACAGTGAGTGAGTGAGACAGTTAGTGAGACAGTGAGACAGTGAGTGAGTGAGACAGTGAGACAGTGAGACAGTGAGTGAGACAGTGAGTGAGTGAGACAGTGCCGGTCACATAGGTGCCTCACATCTAAGAATCATTGCCAGATCATTAGCAGGTTTCTGGGGATGTTGCCTAAGCAAATTAAAAGCTCAGTGCGATTAGCATTTTGAAACCTGATTAATTCGCTGTTAATTGTTTTCCTGCAGGGTGACGGCGGAGCAGCTGGCGAGGCGGGCCCCACGGGACGCATGGGAGACGACGTAAGCATGCAGCCGCACACACACACACAGTCCGGGCTCATAGCCGCAGGCACGTGCACACATAGAGACCAAAGGGTGCTCGAGCATCTGCCCTTTTGTGCCTCATAAAAAAGTGCCCTTTTTAGTTTTTATTAAAAAAAAATTCCAATATTTTTTTTCAAGTTTAAGTCAGTGATAAAAGTGTCTTTCAAGGATAAGTGAGCTTATGCACTGGTGATTATTATAGTTCAATATTCAATAGTTGATCACCAAAACCCCCCAAAAACCATAAAAAGGGGGCCCCCCATCCAAAAAGGGCCCCCAAAAATCAGACTCGCGCCTGACACTCGCTTCGCACACGGACATACACAGCGACCTTTTCAGCCTTTGAGCACCTGCCCCTCTAAAGTGCTGTGCACGTGACGTCCCTGTAGCCGCCTGCCGGAGCCGATAGGAAGCCAAGCTTGAGAAATGAAGAAGTCCAGGCAGAGGAACCCGAGCGGCGCCACACACCGCCGGGTCAGGTGATGCGCGGTTGACCAGGCGCCAAATAGAGCGGCTCTGCTGAAGCTGTCAAAACCCACCACCTGCTCGCTCACTCCGCGGGTCGCTCACTCCGCTACACGTTATCGCCGCTGCTTCTGTTTGCGTTCTGTGTTGCCGCTGACGTCTCCACCCGAGCGTCCACATGTGGTCTTTGTTCTCTATGGTTATATGGGGGAAGGAGGGGGGGGGGGGGTTATTTGTCTGTATTTATGTATGTTGTATGTGTGTAAGTAGGTAGGTGTGTAAGCCTGTGTATGTTGTCTCTTTTGTTTTTGCCTTTGTTTGTGATCAGCTTTAAATAGCTTCGTGGGAGACCTGGCACACGCTCACCATGATGATATGTATTGTATTGTGTGTGTGTGTGTGTGTGTGTGTGTGTGTGTGTGTGTGTGTGTGTGCGCGTGTGTGTGTGTGCGTGTGCGTGTGCGTGTGTGTGTGTGAGAATAATTCAAATTCAAATGTAAGAGCTCAGACGCCAGGGTAAACCGTGTTGACATTTCACCATGCGAGTGTATGAAACAATACCCTTGTTTGACTTCTTCAGGGACAAAGAGGGCCCATTGGATTCCCCGGTTCCTTCGGAGAGAAGGGAGACAGAGTAAGTTGTTTTTTTGCCACGGCGCTTGTTATGTAAATCAGCAGATCCTGCAGCACAGAGAGAGTGCTGATCCGGTGTGTCGGGGAGAGAGAGAGAGAGAGAGGGTACAGTAATGTACTCACTTTCTTCGCCAGGCTTATGTACATCATTATACCATCCTCTGCCAGCTCTATTTGTCTATGGAGAAGTTCCCCTTCTTTGCAGGGCTATAACTTTTTAAATTGTATTGCTAAATTGACATTACTATGGCCCATTCAACGTCAATTATCTATCGTTCAGGACGTAGGAACGTTATACTTTTTCATTCACATATTCATACTAAAATACGGTCTAAAGTATAAATATGTTTTTATCGTTTTCTGCAGCATTCTCCAGAACGTGATTTATAGCCCTAAATGCATTATATTGATGATCAAATACAGTTTGATAGCGATCTGCGCAAGATAAAAAATTTCAAATGGACGTGCTTCTAGAAGTTACTACTTATCATCTGATGTTGACCGGATGGGGGGGGGGGGTCGTTTATAATTCCGTGGCCAACGTTAGATGATTCATCTAGTGTGGGTGATATGATCATTAGAGCAGTTTGTATCGAACACGGTAAAAAAAAACGCTGAAACTCACCGCAGCTTCCTCGTAGCGTTGGGCGATGAGCGTGGAGCAAATATATTCCTATTATGGGATGTTGAAATATGCGATCCATCTCCAGGTTGTATAATAGTATATACGTCCAAATCATGTTGTTTATCGAGTTATTGGTAACGGATCACTATCCATTGTGTCGCGCTCGAGTCCCGGGACCTATAGCGAGTGATCGGACCGAATTTGGATGAGCACCAGTTTCCGTTTCCAGTTTCCGGTTTGGGCGATCCGCCGATCGGCCACCAGATGGCGCTCTTGAACCGTTGGAGAGTTGAGAGGGGATTAACAGTAGATCTCAAGTCTCCGGGGGAGAAATATGATTGCGATCACAGATTTTTGAAATATTGATCTCAATGACGTGTTACGGCGTCATTGGCAGAATGAGCATGGCGGGGAATGACGAGTTTAGGCGTCCTTGGCGGAGAAAGTGTTAAACAAGCAATTCATGACTAACTAACTGATAGTAACAGATAATAATAGTGACAGAGGAGATGCCAGATCTGGTAAAATATAGTTACCAGTCAAATCTGAGAAGTATCCGAAGGCTATCAAATCGTTTTACATTCCTTTACATTATTGCTGTTTAGCAAAATGTCAGAAATGCAGAGGTACTTATGGATAAATGTGCCATTCACTCATCAATCCATATCTGTAAAAACACAGGCATGTAAAAACACTTCTTCTCCATGATATTGATTAAACAGAATGACAGTGATCATACTGTTCTTGAATACCATTTCTATTATTATTATTATTATTATTATTATTATTATTATTATTATTATTATTATTATTATTATTATTATTATTATTATTATTATTATTATTATTATTATTATTATTATTATTATTATTATTATTATTATTATTATTATTATTATTATTATTATTATTATTATTATTATTATTATTATTATTATTATTATTATTATTATTATTATTATTATTATTATTATTATTATTATTATTATTATTATTATTATTATTATTATTATTATTATTATTATTATTATTATTATTATTATTATTATTATTATTATTATTTGGTAATTGACTATGTTCTGTTCTCCACAGGGCCCCCCTGGTTTCAACGGCATCCCCGGGCCCACCGGCCCACCTGGAGCTCCTGTAAGCAGCCAAACTCTAATCCTCTTTAAATATACCTGCCACTTTCAGTTGACCTGGGAAACGACACAAAGTGTTACTGACAAGCAATTCATTTAATTTCAAACCTTTATTTATACAGGTAGAAATCTCATTGAGACATATAGTCTCATTTACAAGAGCAACCTGATTAGCAATGGTCCAAAGTATCCAATACTGAATGATAGACTATAGAGAGCTAGGCCAGCTGTCACGGGTTGGGAAGTCCAAGTGCTTTTCTTGGTTCCGGGGATGACTCGTCCTCGAGTGTAGTAGAGGTTTCAGTCAGCCTGTGAAAGGAGAGCTGAATGAGTGGCGCATTCGATCGTAGTTCAACATCCAATAACAACATATAACGAAAACATGTAAAGAAAAATTTTACTTAGCTTGGGAGAGATGAAGTGAAGATGAATCCCAAGCCGAGGCGTTCAAGCTGCTGTAACGTGGTTACATTGGAGCTAGTGTAACGGAGGTACCGCGAGTATATCCACAGTCACGATGGACTTCAAGTGTTGTGAAGTGACTGTGGATGTTAGCGGTACTGCAAGTAAACTCATTCCCCCTTAAAAGGCATCCAGACACATTACCAAGTAGTGAATTCACCTCTTGGTATAGTGGTCTGCGATGTCGCCCGCGGCGCGGGAGACCGGGGTTCAACTCCCACTCAGGGCATGTCAAAATAAGACCGGTTTCAGTGGTGCCGTGACCCGGATGCCTTGGGTGGTGTGAGTTTAGGGGGGTGAGTGTAACAGAGGTACTGCGAGTATATCCACAGTCACGATGGACTTCAAGTGTTGTGAAGTGACTGTGGCACGTAGCGGTACTGAAAGTAAACTCACTCCCCCATAAAAGGCATCCAGACACATTACCAAGTGAATTCACCTCTTGGTATAGTGTCTGCGATGTCGCCCGCGGCGTGGGAGACCGGGGTTCAACTCCCACCCAGGGCATGTCAAATAAGATCGGTTTCACTAGCTGGTGTTAGCATTGAAAGGGATGAAGAACTGTCATTAAAGATGGAGGGGGAATGGGCTGAGTTGTCGCAAGACGTCCTCGTGGAATCAGTCTGTCAGTCCATATCTCTTTCCTGGTTTCAAGCCCCAGGTGCCGACCCATTACATCATCATGATCCTATAGGGAGGTGTAGTCTGACGCCACTTTAGTTTCCCGCGCGGTCGATTCGTATAGGGATTTATCATTGAGAAAATGTATTATCGGCTATCGTAATAATTCTGCCTCATGAACATTGGCAAGCTCTCCATTTTTTTGTTTAATAATTTTTGGTGGAAATAAAGTTAGTTATAAGGTTGTTTAATTTGTCGTTAAAAAAGAACTACACCTGTCGTTCAGTGCTGTTGCCTAATACAGCCAGGGGTCTACGCTGTGGTGACGTCAGTTTCAGTCAGCAGCGCCAGAGAGAAGTGTAGTTCCTCAGTGAAACGAAAACATAAACGTTGTTATTTTACTACCTTTACGATTAATTGCGAATTTTTTCATGTTGAGCTATAGATTGTGGATGAATACACACAGAAAGGTACACCGTGCCAATGTTCCTGCTTTATTTGTTTTAAACGAGACGATTTAGAAATGGGTCCATTGGAAATACATTGCGATTTCAAGAGGGGTGGACCGCGCGGGAAACAGCAATGACGTAACCACTACACCTCCCTATAGGGAAGCTTGAGAGAACAGCAAGGGAGGGGAGAGAGGCAGCCACAAAAACACACCAGCCAATCCGACTGGAAACTAGAATCAATGTTTGTTTTTTTACTGGGCGTTAACAGGCAATTTCTCCCCTTCTCATATTTGTGCCACCACTGCAATTGTCATTGTGTTTTCATCACACTGGCCAGCATATAATCTGTGGTATCAAATTGTGTGCCAGAATCGGAGATAATGATAATGAACATCTGCACGTTGAGCCAATATAACACTAGAGCACTGTGTTACTGGTGAAAGAGAGGACTACACACTACTATCTGTTCAACTAGTTCAAGTTCATGTTCAAGTTTTGTTTTATTTGTCACGTATAAAGTACATGTACATTACAGTGAAATGCTTGGTTCTGTATGAGAATGTGCTTCATACAGTAAAAAAATTTTTTTTAAATAAGAATAAAGTCCCAACAAATATACAATATACAAACTATACAAACTATACAAACTAAAGTACAATGAAGTAAAATGCAGACAATGAGGTACAAAAACACTTCCCATTTGAGCCTAGAGTCATACAGCAGAGGTGTAGTCACTACAGCTGATTGCATTGTCACTCATCTCTGACCCAGTAATGTGTGTTTGGGAGTCAAGTCATTTATTTATAAAGCACATTTAAAAACTCAAGAGCCAAACAAAATGCTGTATAATCAAAGCATAAGATCAATGTCATAATATAAAATACACAAATACAAAAATAGAAAAAGGCACAACAGGACAGGACAGTACAGTCAGAGAATAGGACAACAGTAGGCCAACAAGCGGATAGGGAAGCACAAAGTACAGTATAGCACACAGGGGACAGAGGAGCACAAGAAGAGATACAAGGGGGAGGGGGCAGGATACAATTGCATGGGAGTGTGTGCAGGGCCGCCTGGGAGAAATATATATAATATATATATATATATATATTTTTTTTATACAGTCAACATATTCCTAAATAATAGCGCCGCCCGAGGCTGGGCATGATACAGTCAACATATAGTAAGAGAGAGAGCGAGAAAGAGCTCCCGTTCTACAGTCAATATACAGTGTACAGAGAGAGAGAGAGAGAGAGAGAGAGAGAGAGAGAGAGAGAGAGAGAGAGAGAGAGAGAGAGAGAGACATTGGAAAGAAATTGAAATGCTATTTGGCCCTAAACAGAGAGTACACAGTGGCAGAATACCTGAGCACTGTGACTGAAGATCCTTGACTAGGTACAGACTCAGCGAGCACAGCCTAGCCATCGAGAAAGGCCGCCATAGGCAGACTGTGTGTGTTAGAAAGAGAGAGAGAGAGAGCATGTGTGTTTGTCGTGTGTGTGTGTTAGAGAGAGAGCATGTATGAGAGAGATAAGCAAAGATGACCCCCTAAAGGATATTCAACTTTTAATGAAAGAACAAAACAGAAGGAAAAGATAACTTCACAAAGGCAACATGAATATACATAGATCCAAAAGGACAAAGATCAACACTTAAATCCAAAGAGAAGAGGGTCTATACCAGAGAAAACAAAGCAGCAAGGAGCCAATGGCTGACATCAGCTAAATAGGCTAGCCAGGTAGGCTACTGACACCAGGCCACACACAGCTTTGGCCAACGGCCCAACGCTACCCAAGCTACACAAATCTACCACAAAGCTACCAAAACACACAATTCACACACAGCACATGTCGTATCTCCAAATGTTGTGAAGTAACATATGTTTTGCCTGGAAAAAAACATCGTTATTAACAAAACATTCGGGAGGGGAAGGAAGGAAGAGTGGGGTAATGTCATGACATTTTCATTCATCTTACCTGCACCAAGGAACGCAGGGCGAAAGGCCGCAACACAGGTCTCCACGTTGACGAAAGGCCTCTCGCTGGCGGCACAAAAAGAACCTATGGCCGGAGCCTTGTCATGGTGCAGGCCCGACTACATCTTCTGTCAAAGATGATGTCGTAGTCAGAGTGCCAGAACCCCCTGCTATTCTCACGGCTAATGTCAATGGTCGTAGCACAAGCTAACAGCTAACTCTAGGCTAACTGATAGCATCAAACTAACGTTCCCAGCCGAGCGCAGCCGGCAGCTAACGTCGTAGCTAAACAGCTAACTGGCTAACAGTTAGCTCAACCCGGCTATCGCTAACCATTAGCTAATGCAGAAGCAAGCTATGCGGCTACCACTGAAAAACTGTACAATGTGAGAAAAGCAATACAGGTGCTGACACCAGGCCACACACAGTTAGCTAGTAGTACTACAACAGCTAGTCGGCCAGTTTGGCTCCAGAGAGAGAGAGAGAGAGAGAGAGAGAGAGAGATATCCACGGCGGGAATAGAATAGAGTTAATAGAATAGGTTAAAAACTCACCAAACGTCCAAGAGGATGGAGACAACCGCGTGGAGTTGACGAAGTTCATCTGCCAAACGACCATCCTCTTCATCTTGGCTGCATGCGCTGTCTCTAGGTTAGCTAACGCTAGTTAGCCTTTAGCTAAGCTAGCTACTAGCCGACATCATCATGGCTATATCCCGACTGCACCATGACAAGGCTCCGGCCATAGTTTCTTTTTGTCCCGCCAGCGAGAGGCCTTTCGTCAACGTTCCTTGGTGACCGACCGACTGATAATGACCGCCCTCTTCGTCTTGGCTGGCATAACTAAGCATAACCTCCAAAGCTGCACGCGCGAAATAGTCAAACGCAGCTGACGCACGCCGGCGTACACATGATGTAACCACTCCCTTCGTTGAAACCAATAGTATGTCTGCTGCAGAGCCCCAGAGCTCCAATAATGAGTATGTCTGCAGACCCAGGAACAAGTCAGACACATTCTACAAACGTGTCTAATGTGAAATATATAAGCATATAAGCAAAACTAGATTTTAGGTCTGTGATGAAAAAGGGCCTCGCGGGAAGGGGGGCCTCGCAAAAACAAAAAAAAAAAAAAAAAAAAAATACATACTTTTTTTTTTTTTTTTTTTTTTGCGAGGCCCCCCTTCCCGCGAGGCCCTGTGCGACCGCACTGCTCGCACACCCCCTGAGGCGGCGAGTGTGTGAGTTAGGGTGTGGAAGAATCAGGGTTTATTGAAGGCTAGGGAATAAAAGTGGGTTTTTAGACGGGCCTTAAATGTCTCCAGCGAGGGGGCAGATCGGATCTCCAGGGGTAGCTGGTTCCACAGTTTGGGGGCCACGGCCTTGAAAGAGCGATCGCCTCTCTTTTTGAGTCTGGTGCGGGGGGGAACCAGCCGAGCCTGGTTGGAGGATCTATAGTGACCTGGGTGCTGAGTAGGGGGTGATGAGCTCTGTTATGTACAGGGGTGCTGTACCTGATTGTGCCTTAAAGGTCAGGAGGAGGATTGTGAAGTCTATTCTAAGTGTGATAGTGAGCCAGTGTAGGGAGGCTAGAACTGGTGAAATGTGTTCTCTTTTTTTGGTGAACCTAGCTGCCGAGTGTTGTACCATTTGGAGGCGGGACAATAAATGAACAGTCCGCTTGTTCATTTATTCCCTGAAAGTATTTTCTTGAGATATTATAGGTATTTTGTTCCCGCACTGGGAAGATTCAGTAATGAACACAATCTTTCTGGTACAGTAAAGGAAAATACATTTAGTTGACTTAGAGAAATGGCAGAGTACATCGCGAACACAATGCAACACATTATACATAGAAGGTGAAATAATGAACAGACCAAACTACTGGCGTTCGTGAGCCAACTGCTGCCGTACTGCACTGCGTGGTGTCATGGATTCTTGGATTGGCTTTGGGCTCATATCACTACATCTTGCAAGCCGTAAATAAAGTTGAAGTTGCTTGTTCTCGTGAAACCAGGCTAACCAGTCTCCCAACGCCAGTGTAGAAGGGGGCTCCTTAACCCTTCCACTGCCACACTACAGAAGGTTAACCCGTTCACTGACACACGACAAAGGATTAACCCTTTCACTACCACACTACAGAAGGTTAACCCTTTCACTACCACACTATAGACGGTTAACCCTTTAACTACCAAACTACAGACGGTTAACCCTTTCACTACCACACTGCAGAAGGTTAACCCTTTCACTACCACACTGCAGAAGGTTAACCCTTTCACTACCACACTGCAGAAGGTTAACCCTTTCACTACCACACTACAGAAGGTGAACCCTTTCACTACCACACTGCAGAAGGTTAACCCAAGTGTGGTAGTGAAAGGGTTAAAAATACAGTCTAAAACCTCCCCGCAATTAATCAGAATTCGCCCCAGCTGTTCCATATTAACCCATTAACGGGTTAACGGCAGGCAGTACTGTCAACCTGTGACACTTCCATTCAGTTAACCCTTTCACTGCCGCACTTACAAAAAGGTTAACCCTTTCACTGCGACAATACATAATAATAATGGATTGGATTTATATAGCGCTCTTCATGACACCCCAGTGACCCCAGAGCGCTTACAGAGACCATTATTCGTTCATACACAGTCATACCGGTGGTGGTAAGCTACAATTGCAGGCCTGAGGCAGACTCACGGAAGCGTGGCGAATAATGATCGCCTACGGCCCCTCCGACCACCACCAACATTCATTCACATGCATACACATTCATACGAGGCAAGTAGGTTAAGTGTCTTGCCCAAGGACACAACGGCAGTGGGATGGACATGGGCTTGAGCGGGATTCGAACCACCAACCCTTCGATCATTGGACGACCCGCTCTACCCCTGAGCCACGCCGCCCCAACACAGAAGGTTAACCCTTTCACTGTCACACAACATCAGGTTAACCCTTTCACTGTCACACAACGGCAGGTTAACCCTTTCACTGCCACACTACAGAAGGTTAACCCTTTACTATCACACTACCAACCGTCGGTAGTGTGATAGTAAAGGGTTAACCTTCTGTAGTGTGGCAGTGAAAGGGTTACATTGGAAGTTGTCTGTACATATTGTACATGACCCCATTTGATACGATTTAGTCCCATGGACCTCCGGTCTGCTGTTGGATTGCATTAGGAGAGGGGCCTACCTGTCCACACTCTAGCTGAGGAGAGTGAGGCCGCCTGAGGCGTATATGGTCGGAACAGGCAGTCTTATACATTCTCTCACTCGGCTAACTTTTTAGCATTTAAATGAAATACAGTGGAATTGAATTAGTCTCTAATCCAAATGAGCACTATACTCAATAGTACTAATTTACTTTAATTTAATAGTACCCAGTTTAATCACCTGTACATTGTATATTACTATTGCATTTTACTGTTACAATTGCACTCTGGTTGGATGCCGTTGTACTGTATACGTGTGCTGTATAACGACAATACATTTGAATCTAATCTAATCTAATCTAATATAATCCATTAGGTGGGTAGAGTGAGATTTAGGGTCAGAACAGACATTCTTATACATTCTCTCACCGTGCCAACTTTTAGTATTTAAATGATAGTGAAAAGTAATTATCTCAGATTAGAAGGGGTTGGAACAACTGGAATAATACGTCTCAGCTACATGTATATGTTTATGTTTATTAGGATCCCCATTAGTCATCATCAACGCATTGACTATTCTTCCTGGGGTCCGCACAGATATACACATACAAATATGAAACATTCAGTGTAAATCATATCACATCAATAATCAATAGAAAATAAAACAAAAGGTCATAGGTGAATCAATTTCACCATACCTTTAAAAAAACACAAAGTAAACAGAAGAAGTTTGGATAACATGGCTGCAGCCACACTCATGCATGCCATATATTGATTTCCTTCCGGATTATGGCTCCTTTAAGTTTCTTTTTGAAACTGTCCTTGTTTTCCGTCCGTATGATATGTAATGGGATCCTAATCCAATATGTGACTAGCCATAGACATTAGGGTCTTGTTGAGGCATCTTCAAAAAAAAAGTTTTACATGATATGAAAGTACAGATTCATACCTTCAAAATAAGCCATCACTTGTTCAGATCGGGGATATAGCTTTCAGTCTATGTATTATGAATCATGCTGAATCATGCTGATACCACAGTCTGTTTCCTGAGAAAACACCCATTATCTGAATCAAAGTGATTAACTGCCACACTCGTGAAGAACTCTTTCACCCAGAATTCATTGCAATCCATGGCCCCCCTCTCTCTAGGGCAATTAACGTTAGGTTATGACTATAACCAAGTTCTGTTAACACTTAGTGAATGCTCAGCGTTCATTGCATATATCTCACTTCAGCATATATACACTGAATAATTTCACAATGTACCTTTAAATGCCAGCATTCATCTGGCCACACCCCCATCCGCTTACCTATATAAGCAGGGATGGTGCCACACACTCATCTCCTTCCCAACAAATTTCATCACAATGAAAGATCAAGGGCCTGCAGCTAAGCGTTCACTAAGTGTTAACAGAACTTGGTTATAGTCATAACCTAACGTTCTGTATCACACTTAGCTCACGCTCAGCGTTCATTGCATAATAGGAGCTGAGCGGGAGCTAGAAGCTCGACAAATGTACCCTGCTGAGGCCCCCCACAACCATCAGACCAGGGAGGGCCGAGCCCCCCCGACCCACCCTAATGGAGGGCACCCCCCCTATTGGTGGCTTCACGGGAGGGCGACGGACCCGACCGTGCGAAGAGGCACTCAAGCAACTCAACGCACAGGGTGAGCAGACCGTGGCTTGACCCCACGACTACACACACGCACAACCCGCATGCCACCCGGGAACGAACGGAGGGAAACAACCTCGTTACTGCCCCCAGAATCACGGGGTCAAGGACAAACCCAACCCCGTGGCAAGGCCGTAGCAGCGGAGCGCGAAGGAAGACCCAGACCCACCAAAAGGACTGGACTCCCTGGAATGGGGGCCCGGAGAAGTCCATGATGCCAGCATCAAGACCCCACCAGGTGGGCACGTAGTGCCCCGCCCCCCACATCGCCAGCGTATTCGGACAAAGGCCCCTCAGCCGAGCGGGCCCTGTCCCCCCAATAGTACACCGCCTGGCACACTGACCCTGCAACAGGCAGTCAGCATGGCCGTAAACACACAAAAAAAGGTTAACCAACGGAAGCAGGCAGCGCACCGGGGAAAAACCAGGCAACAGGCTATTAACCCTAGCCTGGAGACTGCGGACGAGACAGGCGCCAGAGGGGACAGCTGAACACAGCCGCCCCGGCGGAAGGAGCGGAAGCTGGCGGTGTTGCATGACCAAGCCTCCATTTAAAAACCCCCACCCAGAGGGGTTGAGGCAGAGAAGGCTGACACGATTGGCAGATGTCATGAACGTGCAGGGGCACCCTCAAACGGTGAACCCGGGAGTTGACACTGCTCCAACACACCAGGGAATCAACCACCTTGGCGTTACCCAATGCGGTGGTTGTTCCTATAACCCCTCAAGAAAAAACTCCAAAACACACCTGCGGGTATACACCGGCTATACCGCAGTACAAGTGTTTCAGTTTTCAAAAAAGGGTTAACCCAGGCCTACGGGTCGACGAAACATTACTTCGGACCGGGCCTGGCGATACGGGAAGCACAGGGTCACCAGAGGAGGTCAAAGACCACCCCAACAGGCCCCTCTTCGCCATGCGTGAGAGAGGAGCGAAAAAGAATGGAGAACCAGCCCCTAAGCACACCGTACTTGGTATTCCCAGGCGGTCTCCCAACCAAGTACTAACCAGGACCAACCTGTGTAGCGGCCGAGATCCGACGAGATCGAGCGTGTACAGGTTGGCATGGCAGGTTGGCATGGCTGCAACATACATGACTTAAATCAGCTGATCACTCAAGTCACAAGAGTCTGCTCTTCCACACAAACCATCATTGATCTAATTCTGACATCAGACCAGACCAAGATCTCTAGAAGTGGCGTGATAGAATGCAGTCTAAGTGACCATCACATCATTTTCTGCACTCGTAAAATTCACAGACCTGTAATAAATTGTCACAACACAATCAGATTCAGATCTCTGAAAAACTACACAAGTGAAGCCTTAAAAACAGCTCTGGACAAAGTAGATTGGACAAATGTACTAAACTGCACATCGACAGAAAAAGCTTGGTCATGCTTTAAAACCACCTTCCTTTCAGTTATTGACACACTTGCACCCTCAAAGGTGACCAGGGTCAAAGCCAGAACAGAGCCCTGGGTCACTGCCGAGATTCTAAAAGCCATCAGTGTGAGAAATGAGAGCTTCTCTAAATACAGAAAAACTAAAAATGAACAGCTCTTTGAGACATGTAAAACACTAAGAAATGGAGTAACCAATATGATCAAAAAAGCAAAACTGAACTATTTTAACGAAAAAATTGAGGAAAATAAAAATAATCCTCAAAAACTGTGGAAGTCTTTAAAAACACTGGGTCACAATAATAGACTCAAGACTAAAACCACAAATCTCAACCTGAAAATAGATAACACGATCATCTCTGACAAATTGAGCGTGGCAAATTGTTTAAACACCTTCTTCACAACTGTTGCTACCACTTTGGTGAACAAACTGCCGATCCACTCTGGCCGATATGGCATACAGCACATCCAGGCCTTTTATAAGGAACTGGGTGTACGTGAAAATGATTTTAAATTGACTGAAGTAACTACTGAAGAGGTTATGAAAAAGCTCAGTATGCTGCAGCCAACAAAAGCCACAGGCCATGACAATATTCCCACCAGATTTCTCAGAGACTCTGCTTCCATCATAGCTCCCATTGTAGCCCATATCACCAACCTCTCCATCAACCAGGGTCACATCCCGCAAGAACTCAAGCTTGCTAGGGTAACCCCTCTATTTAAAAAAGGAAACAAACTAGATCCAGGTAACTACCGCCCCGTTTCTATCCTTTGTTCCATATCAAAGGTAATTGAGAGGCTGGTATATGAGCAGATAGACAACTACCTGACTGAACATAGACTATTGTACCAGTTCCAATCAGGTTTCAGAAAATCACACTCCACTGACACCTGTTTACTGTACCTGACAGATTATATAAAACGGGAGATGGACAAGGGGAACTACTGTGGGATGGTAATGTTGGACCTGCAAAAGGCGTTTGACACGGTCAACCATTCCATCCTACTAGAAAAATTGAGAGCGATAGGCTTTGATAGCAAGTCAGCCAAATGGGTCAAGTCCTACCTGGAGGGAAGAGAACAGGTGGTAGACATCAATGGCACCTTGTCCTCGTCCCTTCCAGTGACATGTGGGGTCCCCCAAGGAAGCATTTTGGGACCTCAACTGTTTTTAATATATATTAATGACATGAAATCGGCATGCGATTGCAACCTGTTCCTGTTTGCTGACGACTCGGCACTCCTGGTCTCAGACAGGGATAAGTCTAAAGTGGAAAGTGTCCTGAGCAGTGAAATGAAAAAAATCTGCTCCTGGCTCAGTGACAATAAATTGTTTCTACATCTGGGAAAAACAGAGGCCATACTCTTTGGGTCAAACGCCAACCTAAAGAAATCCCAGGGTTTTAAAATTAGAGTAGGTGAAAACATTATTGAGGATAAAGAGGAGGTCACCTACCTGGGCTTTATTTTAAATAACAAACTTTCTAACGAAAAAATGGCACAAAAAGTTATTACTAAGGTCAATCAAAAAACCAAATTTTTATTTAGAATTTCCTCGTTCATAAATAGGAACGCTCTGAGGACCCTAGCTGGAGCCCTCATCCAATGTCACTTTGACTATGCTTGCACTTCATGGTACAGCAACATATCAAAACAAATGAAGACAAAGCTCCAGACCTCCCAAAACAAACTAGTGAGACTCCTGCACAACCTTCACTTTAGGACTCACCTAACGCCAGCCCACTTTAGCAGGCTGGGATGGCTTAGGGTTGAAGAAAGAGTACACCAGCTTAAAATGCTACTGGTTTTTAAAGTACTAAAAGAAACGGTCCCCAAGTACCTAGTCAATTATTTTAATAAAGTAGGAGATGTCCACAAACACGCCACAAGAGGAAGCCCCACGGACCTGGTCCCGCCGAGAGTCAGGACATGCATGGGGAAAGATGCATTTTTTTACTCTGCTACGGTAATGTGGAATGCCCTGCCAACATTTTTAAAACTCCTGAACTCCCCTCTCGGATTTAAATCCGCCCTAAAAACATGGCTCAGCAGCAACTCAAATTGGTCTTAAAATGTTTTTTTTATCTCTTTTATCATAACTTGGCTTTTATTTCTTTTATCATGAGTTGCTTTTAAGGGTTTGCGGATTTTCTTTTAACATTAGTTAACTGTATGAGTTGTCAGGTTAGGTGTTTTTATAATTTTTATTTATTTTTTTTAGAATGTGTCCTGTCAGTGTACATGTCCATTTGTGTTTCTGTGCCTTTTTATGTTCCATGTATGGACCACAATGGAAACAAGCCTTGGCTTTATTGTGTTTTATCCATTTTTGACCTGCATTATTGACACTGTTATTGTCTTGTCTTTTAAAATGTTTTTTTTTGTCATACGATTTGTGTCAAAATAAAGTATTCAATTCAATTCAATACGACAGTGCTGAGTAAAAACGTACCCAACCAGGGTCTCCATAGCGCTTAACCCCGTGACACCCGGACCGACCTGGCATTTTTCCCCCTGAAAAAAGCCCAAGTCCCTCAGGGTACCAGAACAGCAGATCTGCATCCCCGGCGGACAACGGGTTCAACTGATCCGGACCAGCGTGACCAGAACCAGTCCCGTGCCCTAACCACGCCGACATGCCTACTCCAGGAGAAAGGGCAGATATGCGTGTCGATATTAACATGAAAAGAAGGCGCCACCCAGACGTTCGGGCGAACCGCGCCTGGTGGCCCACCCCAAGGGCGTGAGACCCCTCTACATATGTTCAGATCCATTCCGTCATCATCCCCCAGACATGAACGAGAATCCGTCGATAACCAACCCAGGTCGTGGGATGTGGTCGTCGGAAGAGGAAAAACCCCCATCTCAGTTGCTTTATAAAAACGCCGTTTTAACCTCAAGCAACCAAGGCGTGCCAGTCAGTCGCCTGTTTACAGCGAGCTAGCACTATACGTGCGTCGGGACACCCCCCCATCAATGAACAGGCTATTTAGACCTGTCATTGAATCCCCAAGGCGCCCAGGGGAACGACAAGAGGGGTGTGACACTTCCTAACTCCAACACTTTTTGAATAGAAAAGAAGGAAGCACCAACAGTATGTATCCCAGTCTACACAGCCGGGGGTAAAACATTTTCACATTTTTACATCCCACCACCCTCCCATAGGAAGGAGACGGGGATCCCCAGAGAGACTTCCCACGCGAGCTGTACAGATTGAAAAGAATATATTGCACCTTGAGCCATGTAAAAAATTGGTTTTAGGGCTCTCCGGGGAAGAGGCACTGAACCCATACACACTCAATAATCGAATTGAATCGAATACATACACAATAGAATAGGACACCTTCTAGAGGGTCCACTCACTTTGACAATCTGAGGAGGAAGGCTCTGTACTCTGATGGAGGCTCCCTCACATGGGAGGAGTCCGAACTCACAGAAGGCCCGAATAGGCGCTTGGTGAGGAGGAGCCCTGACCACCCCCCCGAAACAGATCCATCACATGGACCTGAACAGCACACGGAAGTCCTACCAACAGAGACGCGCACGGTGACGTACTCCATGGCGGGGGAATTTCTGCGGTGCACACGCCCAATATTCCAGGCCCAACCTGAAAACCCACCGCTTCTCACAACAGCGGCGCGTCCACAGTTCAGCTGTGCCCTGAAAGGTTTCACCCCAACCAACACAGCAAGGAACTGCAGTTGAGAGGCATGCAGCGGTGTGCTCCCAATACGAAAACCGGTGGAGGATTTTAGAATGATCATCATCTTCCAGACACTCCAGTACGAAGACAATATCGCCGTATTTTCTCGAAAATAGTGAGAGAGAAAATAAAGATATGATGTCAACGTATCTCCTTGTGCTTCCCTTCCCCGTAAACATTTATCTTTCTCCACGTCAAGTGGGCATATAGCAACACGTTGCTTGTGATGAAATTTGAGAAGGAGATGAGTGTGTGGCACCATCCCTGCTTATATAGGTAAGCGGATGGGGGTGTGGCCAGATGAATGCTGGCATTTAAAGGTACATTGTGAAATTATTCAGTGTATATATGCTGAAGTGAGATATATGCAATGAACGCTGAGCGTGAGCTAAGTGTGATACAGAACACCTGGCAGCTTTCCAGTCTGAGGCCTTTGTCTTGTGACCCTGCAAACTGCAAACCTACAACACAACACCCAGAGGATAAAGGAAAATAGTCATGATAGTAATAAAAAAAATTGTGTGGTAGTGAAAGGTTAACCTTCTGTAGTGTGGTAGTGAAAGGTTAACCTTCTGTAGTGTGGTAGTGAAAGGTTAACCTTCTGTAGTGTGGTAGTGAAAGGTTAACCTTCTGTAGTGTGGTAGTGAAAGGTTAACCTTCTGTAGGTAGTGAAAGGTTAACCTTCTGTAGTGTGGTAGTGAAAGTGTTAACCGTATGTAGTGTGGTAGTGAACTATACTATACTATACAAGAACCACATTGTAGAGAGTTCAGTGTTCAATGTTATATACTGTATGTGGTATTTTAAGAACATTTATTGTGCAAAACTGCAATAGAAAAATGCAAAACCCTTTCTCAAGTTACTTCCATCTCTGAAAAACACTTTTTTCATGAAATATAATCAAATCAAGCGGCACAAAGTGAAAATAACAACTATAGCAGGATAGGAGGTTTCTTTCCCTCAAACAACTCAAACACAATACAACGCCAACATAACTTAACTTTAGTGTACATGTTTGACAACGTAGAGAGAGAGAGAGCGAGAGAGCGTGATGTAATAGGTTTGAGTTTGAGGTTTGAGCGTTCTGAGATGACATAGCTGATGATGTCACACCATGATTTGTTTATGGTTATGGTTTATGGTTGTGGTTATGGCTCTATACATTGCAGTTTTCTTTAGAGCATTGGTTCTAGGCAGAGGTAGGGTAAAGCGACTACTTGAAGCATGTCTGGTATTATGGTCATGTCTATCATTGGTGGATAAAAGCATAGAATACAATTGGGTGGGTTTACCTAAGGTACAAATGTTCTTTAAAAACCGAATCAAACATGCACGCTAGTCTCTCGTCCACCCTCATCCACAACAGTCTAGCATGCATTCCCTCCACACTATTCCTTTTTTTTTTGTCTACTTTTTCTCCCCATTTTTCTATTTTTCTCCCGTCCCCAATTTCGTATTGTCCAATTCTACCCTCCCCTGTCTCGAACGCTATTAGGCCATGCCTCCCACAAGCCGGCTGCAATGTGGACGAAGCCTTGCATCACGTGTCCCCTCCGGTACTCGAGGAGGCAGCCATCGCATCTTTTCACCTGCACAGCGCGATCTCTCAGCGGCGAGGGTCTGCATGGGAGGGACACGCCGCCCTCGTCGCTTCCTGATTCTACTGCGCAGGCGCACCAACCGACCTGTAGGAGTCGCTGTCCACAACGTCCGATCCCCACCCACCAGCTTCCCACCCCCTAATACTGCCAATTGTATTAGTATGAACGACCAGCCAAGCTGGTAGCAACGCCGAGAGCTGGGCTCGAACCCAGCATCTCCCTGTGTTGGTGGCGAGCGCCTTGTCCACTGCGCCACCTAGCCGCCCCCCCTCTCCACACTATTCCTTATAGAGCAGTGAAGAGTGAGTCTCAGCTACATGAACAACACTTGCACGTCACCCTCCTGTCGAGCGCATCAGAGGACCTCAGCCAGACGAAGCGTCAAAGCGTCTGCTGTGATCGATGATGAGATTCCCATGTGTGTTTTCCCCCCTCAGGGCGTGGAGGGCATCCGAGGACGGCAGGGCGTGGAGGGGCCTAAAGGTGAAGAGGTGAGTACCGCCTCGTTCACATAACTCAAGGTTCAAGTTCAAGTTTCTTTATTAGTTGTCATGTTAAAATACAGAATACTTGTTTTATATGAAATGCTTTTTTTCAGTTTTGCTCCTGAGAGTGTGCTAGATAAAAATAGATAAGTATAAAATAGAAAGTCAAAAGTACGTAAACTAGTGTAAACAAAAGTGTTCAATATACATATATACAATATACAATACAGAGTAGAATTTTTTTTAACTGAGTTACAATACAATATACAGTACAGTGCAGAAATGGGATGAGGTACAATTTAGGTACAACTTAGGGTAAGGTGCAATGAGGTATGAGTTGTAGTGCAAATCTCTTTACCAAAAAAATATAAAGTGTGTTAAAGTGTCTAAAGTGGGTAAAGTGGGTGCTACTACAGTGAGTTGTTTATTTAAAGTGAGTGTGTACATGTGAGTGTATTTGATGGTTTGTTACATATAGTGTTATTGTCGTTGAGCATCCTGTATGACAGCATGTACCATTTTGCTGTATATACCAAATATATACATTTATATATTGTATTTTACAGCGTATATATATAGTGCAGCTCAATAAATTAGAATATCGTGGAAAAGTTATTTTATTTCAGTAATTCAATTCAAAAAGCTAAACTCTCATAGATTATAGATTCATTACACTCAAAGTGAAATATTTCAAGCCTTTATTCGTTTTAATTTAAATGATTATGGCTTACAGCTCATGAAAGCCCAAAATTCAGTATCTCAGAAAGTTTGAATATTACATGACATAAAAAAAATTATATAGAAATGTTCATGTATGTTCACTCAGTACCTGGTTGGGGCTCCTTTTGCACAAAATAATTACTGCATCAATACAGAGAAATATGCTGACTTTTCCACGATATTCTAATTGATTGAGCTGCACCTGTATATCCATATCTGTCTGAATATACCTGCATATAATTCTTATATATACCTACTTATACACCTGCATATACTCCACATCTGTCTGTATATAATCCTTTTTACATATCTGTAGATACTATATCTTTATCTGTAGTACACATCTCTTACCTACTTTTACTAGTTACGCTGCTGACCAGTGACCAGTATGACTTACTACCATAGTGTCTTTATACCTGTATCACTGTACATATTAATACTACAACTCTGTACATACATCTGATTAGCACAACACTCAGTAGTACTCTTATTAGTACTTTATATCCAGTTCAATGTCCTGTACATTATATTACCATTGCACTATACTGTTACATTAGCACCCTGGTTGGATGCCAAACCTCTCTTTGTTGTACTGTACTTGTGCTGTAGTATGACGACAATACATTTGAATGGAATCCGCTGGAACACAGCAGATGAGTGTGAGCGGGTCCCTTCCCATTAGAGAACAGTGGTTTGACGGGTGTCTTCTTCCACCACAGGGAGCTGTGGGACCTCAGGGAGAACAGGGGGCTGGAGGAGACAAAGGAGACACTGTAAGTAAAACGATATCCGAGATAAGTTCTTATAAATTCCTCTGCTGCGGTTTCCTGTTGTTGTTGTTGTTGTTGTTGTTGTTGTTGTTGTTGTTGTTGTTGTTGTTGTTGTTGTTGTTTGTGTGGCTGGAATATGGTTTGGGATGCGGTCAGTAAACAGTCTCGACGTTACAGGGAGAGCCAGGCGCGGACGGCTTGGACGGGCTCCCCGGGGAAGATGGCGCCAAGGTGAGTTTGTACAGCAGCCTGACCTCTGAGCCACAACCTGGCCTTCAGATTGTTTTGTGTTTTCTGTCCATTAGCCATGGAGTACATGCAGCCTACTACCGTACGAGGCGTCACAATCAATTATCGTATTTAGCCTGCCTTCGTTTAGCCAGCGGGCTAAAAGTCATACTGACAATATACAGTAGAGTACACCGTCGCCTGATTGATTGATTGATTGAAAACTTTATTAACAGATTGCAGAATGGGTACAGTACAGTACAGCTCAATACATACAATTGTTAAGGGGATACAGACCAGAGAAAGACTTTCGTCTTGTTTACATCAGGGTCCCCCATTTTCAATTCATCGTAACATATATGACATATATGACATACAGATAGACAGTACTGCTACATCTATACATTTATGACATACCAGATTTGCAAATACAGTACTGTTTGTGATGCGAAAAGAGTCCAGAAAAAAAGTATATACATTTGACGTAGAAACTGTACATTGGAGGAGGTTGGGTAGGTGGGGGGGGGGGGGTACTGTACATTGGAGGTGGTTGGGTGGGTGGGGGGGGGGGAGGTTGGGTAGGAGTGGGGGGGGGGGGGGTTGGGTAGGAGGGGTGGGTGGGGGACACTGTACAACTGTACAAGCAAAACTGTACATTGGAATATTGACAAGACCATACTTGGTAATTGTTACTGTACATTGGAGGGGGTTGTGTTAGGACATTTACAGGAGACTAGAAGGCTAGACCCACAGCTAGAAGGTCCAGGGTTCGATTCCCGCTTGGGGACCAGGTTTCCGCGTTGCCAGGTACCCAGGTGGGGTATCTCCCAGGCCTTTCTGTGTGGAGTTTGCATGTTCTCCCTGTGCTCGCAAGGGTACATTATACATATCATATTCTACCAGATCCTTGTAGTTTAACATTATACATATCATATTCTACCAGATCCTTTTATAAAATGCAATAACAGAACAGTCCTTTTTAACATGACCTACCGCTTGCAGACCAATAGAAAACAACAGCATATTGATACAGTGGCAAGTGGATACAAAACCTACCATGTTACATCTATGAAATGCTGACATGTTGAGAGGATGCCTGTCTTGTCATTATGCATGGTGGTACATTATTTTAATAAACGTGTCATCTTTCCAACAGGGAGATGCGGGTGCTTCCGGGCTCGGAGGCGTGAGGGGTATCGTTGGAATCCCAGTGAGTTAATTTTCAGCCATCTGGCTTTTTATTTATTTACTTTTTAATTAAATGTAACCTTTATTTACCCAGGGAAGCAAGTACGAACAAATTATTATATACAAAAGCAGTCTGACAAAAAAGCAAAGGCCGTTTGAGGGAAGGGGGGGGGGGGGGGGGGGGGTTGGGTGGGAGGCTGCAACAAAAACAAGGTTATGTACATGCATACAAGTAAATAATAAAGTAAATACTTTTTTTTATATACAGTAACAATAGCATACAAGGACAATTACAATAAATAAGGGAGAGAGAAGGAAAGAGAGAGAGGGAAAAAGAGAAAGGGAGAGTGAGAACTAGAGGGAGAGAGAGAGAAGAAAGGGGGAGACGGAGGGAGGTAGGTGAGGGGGCTTAGGGGGAGGAGAGAAGAGTCTGAGGGCTATGCGTGTGATTGGGAGGCAGTCAGCGGGTGCAACAGTCAGTTATGATCTGTGTGGCTGTGTATGGCTTTGTGCTTTTGACCTTCACTACAAGAGTTTAATCACTCCGATTACACAGCTGTTTTGTGTTGCTGTAGTAGGGCTGTCCCCAACTAAGGATTTGTATAGTCGACTATAAAAAATAAAAAATAAAGTATGAATTATTATTATTATTATTTTTTTATCATTCCATTTGGGCTGTGGGGGTGCTTAATGTCTGAAGGAGTCGACGGAAGACTTCTTGTCCTCTGCGAAAGCATGCAATTGGTCCACTGATGGATACATCTTGATATTTGTCTAGTCTAGTGTGTTCATTAGATGGGTGAAATCCTCTTTCAGTGCCTCTGTGCCTGTTTTCTTAGGCAGTTAGCCTCTGGTATGTGTGCCATTAGCGTTAGCCACGCTTCTAGGCCTATTTTCTTTTGGAAAGAATGAAAAAAAAATATATATAAAATAAAAGAAAATATTATAATATAATATATATAGGCCTATATATATTTATTTTTTTGCATTCAACTAAGAGGTTGGCAGTCGACTACGGCTCCTGATCGATTAGTCGACTATTCGACTAATCGGGGTCAGCCCTATGCTGTAGGAAAATAATGCAATGTTTGAAGAATTTTAACAAATGACTATTGAGAATTAAAACTCGGGGCGGCACGGGGGCACACAGTGTGTTTGCTTGGGTTTCCTCCCACACCAAAGAACATGCACGCTATAGGCACCCCTGCCGTTGCCTCTTGACCGAGGTACTGGCATCACAACGGGTGTTGGTCCCCCGGGGTGCACGCCAGTGTCTGCCCACCACTGCTCCTGAGTGGCTAAAGGTGCTAAAAGTGTTTTTGACTTTGTTCAAATAAGTGTTAGATAGCTCTACACTCCAACACTTACTTACTTACTTACTTACATCTTTTACCCCGTTTGGGGCATAGGCCGTCAACAAGGGTTCGCCAAGCATCCCGATCCTGAGCCAACCTCTCAAGCTGGCCCCATCACTGATATAGAGTGTTTGGTCAGTAACATGGGTCTCCCAGTCCCTCCGCTCTGCAGTAAATAGAAAATACATGTACTGGTATCCCGTTCCC
>NC_140168.1:26907352-26989852 GCF_963971535.1 Notolepis coatsorum | reverse complement strand
TCTCCTGAAGGCTGGAGAGAAGGGCCAGCGGGGAGCCTCTGGGGCCGAGGGCAGGCCAGGGCAGCCAGGCCACGAGGGCTTGACCGGCCCCATGGGAGCACGCGGCCTGGAGGGAGAGAGTGGGATTCTCGGAGCACCAGGCCCCAGAGGTCTACCTGTAGGTGTTTTTGTTACTGTAACAGAGACACTATCATGTACCATAGTCTCATGTCTACCTGTAGGTGTTGTTGCTAACAGAGACACTATCATGTACAATAGTCTCATGTCTACCTGTGTTGTTGCTAACAGAGACACTATCATGTACCATAGTCTCATGTCTACCTGTAGGTGTTGTTGTTAACAGGAACACTATCATGTACCATAGTCTCATGTCTACCTGTAGGTGTTGTTGTTAACAGAGACACTATCATGTACCATAGTCTCATGTCTACCTGTAGGTGTTGTTGTTAACAGAGACACTATCATGTACCGTAGTCTCATGTCTACCTGTAGGTCTTGTTACTGTAACAGAGACACTATCAAGTACCGTACTGTAGGTGTTGTTGCTAACAGAGACACTATCATGTACCATAGTCTCATGTCTACCTGTAGGTGTTGTTGTTAACAGGAACACTATCATGTACCATAGTCTCATGTCTACCTGTAGGTGTTGTTGTTAACAGAGACACTATCATGTACCATAGTCTCATGTCTACCTGTAGGTGTTGTTGTTAACAGAGACACTATCATGTACCGTAGTCTCATGACTTCCTGTAGGTGTTGCTGTAACAGAGACACTATCATGTACCGTAGTCTCATGTCTACCTGTAGGTCTTGTTACTGTAACAGAGACACTATCAAGTACCGTACTGTAGTTCAAGTTCTTTAATAGTTGTCATACAGAAGTACAGAATACTTTCATACACTGTAGGTGTTGTTGCTAACAGAGACACTATCATGTACCGTAGAAACAAGAAACAATTACATACAGTAAAAGTTACTAGGGATGCTCGATATTGGCTTTTTTACCGATACCGTTATACCGATATTGTCCAACTCTTAACACTTTGATCGCCATGGTTAAATTCATAATTTACCATCCCTAGCCAGCTCTATTTGTCTATGGAGAAGTTCCCCTTCTTTGCAGGGCTATAACTTTTTCAATTTTATTGCTAAATTGACATTATTATGGCCCATTCAATGTCTTATATCTATTGTTCAGGGTGTAGCAACGTTATACTTTTTCATTCACATATTCATACTAAAATACGGTCTAAGTATGTTTTTATCGTTTTCTGCAGCTTTCTCCAGAACTTGATTTATAGCCCCAAATGCATTATATTGATGATCAAATACAGTTTGGTAGCGATCGGTGCCAGATAAAAAAATTCAACTGGAGGTACTTCTAGAAGTTACTACGTATGATCTGATGTTGACCGGATGGGCGGGGGGTCGTTTATAATTCCGTGGGCAACGTTATATCATTCATCTAGTGTGGGTCATATGATCATCAGAGCAGTTTATATCGAACACGGTAATAATAAACTTACCCCAGTCTCCTCGGGCCGTTGGGCGATCAGCTTGGAGTAGACAGTTTTCTATTATGGGATGTTGATCTAGATGAACCATTTTCAGGTTGTATAATACTATATACGTCCAAATAACGTTGTTTATTGAGTTAGGGCGAGCGATTGATTATCCAGTGTGTCGAGATGGAGTCCTGCTAACGATCGCGAGTGCCCGGACGAAATATGGGTGAGCACTTCCTGTTTGGCGCGTCACTTCCTGTTGGGCGATCTGCCGATCGGCCACCAGATGGCGCTCTTGAACCGTTAGAGGGTTGAGTGGAGCTCAGCAGTATATATCTCAGGTCCCCGGAGGAGAAATATTGATATCAAAGACGTGTTACGGCGTCTTCGGCAGAATGAGCATGGCGGGCAATGACGAATTTCGGCGTTTCCGGCGATTAAAGTGTTCATTTCCGATACCGATATCAACCGATATCACATTTTAATGCCGATATCGGCCGATAATATCGGTAGGCCGATAATATCGGACATCCCTACAAGTTACATAACACAGTAAAAAGAGGGAGGCTGGGTGGCGCAGCGGACTAAGCGCTCATCACCAACGCGAGAGACACTGGTATCGAATCCGGCTGTCAGAGTTGCCTCCGGCTTGGCCGGCCGTCATACTGGCTCAATTGGCAGAGTCAGCGGGAGGGAAGCTGGTGGGGTGGTATTCTGGTCACTAAATGAGCTTCAAATATATTGTACAGAGGGTGGTCTTCAAAAGATATTCAATTTAGTCCTAGTTCGCTTGGCAATAATGATCTCCAAGGAATCAGGAGGTAAGGAATTATTTGGAAGTAAAACTCTGTAAGCTCTTCACTTCCAGCCACATTAAAGTACAATTTGTTGTTTTACAGGGTCCCAAGGTGACTGATGTCAAGCTTCGCGAAATGTGCGCAGCCATTGTTGAAGGTAAGATGCTACGCTCTGATAACGCCTCCTACGCTGAGCTTAAGGTCAAATCTAAACCATGTTGCTTCATAGACATCATGATAATCTTACCTACCCACCTCACTATAGTCTACCCATAATACTCTGTATGATGTACAAAAGTGCTGTATATACCGCATACACATTATATATTTATATTTACCGCATATATACATATCCATGCCTCTCTTAATTTACCTGCATATACTCCTCCTATATACCTACTTATATGGGTTATATATATATATATACGGTATGAATAAATATATATATACGGTATGGTATATACAGCATTATTGTACATGCTATCATATAGTTATATGGGTTATATGCAGGTGTAGAACTCTGTATGATAGCATGTACAATAATGCTGTATATACCGTATATATATATATATATATATATATATGTATCCACCTGTCTGTACATACCTGCACATAAACAATTTACATATCTGTAGATACTATATCTATATCTGTACATATCCCTTACCTACTCTTACTAGTTACACTGCTGTATGACTTACTACCATAGTGTCTTTATACCTGTATCACTGTACATATTAATACTACAACTCTGTACAGTACATATATCTGATTAGCACTACACCCAGTAGGAGTAAATTGTATATTTTATACACAGTTTAATCCCCTGTACATTGTATATTACTATTGCACTTTACTGTTACATTTGCACTCTGGTTGGATGCCAAACTTATTTTTGTTGTACTGTACTTGATATATAATGTATTGTATGATAATAGTATAATGACAATACATATGAATCTAATCTAATCTAATCTAACCTAACCTAACCTAATGTAATCTAATATAACCTAACCTAATCTAATCTAATAGAACCTAATCGAATCGAATCAAACCTATCTAATCTAATATAACCTAATCTAATCTAATCGAACCTAATCTAATCTAATCAAACCTAATCTAATCGAATCGAATCGAATCAAACCTAATCTAATCGAACCTAATCTAATCTAATCTAATCTAATCTAATCAAACCTATCTAATCTAACCTAACCTAACCTAATCTAATCTAATCTAATCTAGGGCTGTCCCCGACTAAGGATTTGGATGGTCGACTATGATTGGCCAAAATGTGCAGTTAGTTAGCCTCTGGTATGCGTGCCATTAGCGTTAGCCACGCTTCTAGGCCTCTTTTTTTTTGGAAAGAATGATAAATCTTTTTTATTTTTATTTTTATTTTTTTAAATGTCTTAATTTATTTTTTTCAACTAAGAGGTTGGCTAGTCGACTACGGCTCCTTTCGTCCGATTAGTCAACTAATCGACAAATAGGGGTCAGCCCTAATCTAATCTAATCGAACCTAATCTAATCGAACCTAATCTAATCTAATCTAATCAAACCTATCTAATCTAACCTAACCTAATCTAATCTAATCGAACCTAATCGAATCGAATCTAATCAAACCTATCTAATCTAACCTAACCTAACCTAATCTAAACTCATCTAATCTAATCTAACCTAATCTAATCAAACCTATCTAATCTAACCTAACCTAATCTAATATAATCTAATCTAACCTAATCTAATCAAACCTATCTAACCTAATCTAATCTAATCTAATCTAATCAAACCTATCTAATCTAACCTAACCTAACATAACCTAATCTAATCTCATCTAACCTCACCTCCTTCTGTCTCTGCCTGCGTAGAACAACTAGAAGAGTTCAGACAGGAGCTGTTGAAGAGGCCGTTGCCCATCGGGGCCCCTGGTACAGCGGGTGTCGCAGGGGTCTCCGGACCCCCCGGAGCCGGTGGGGCTGTAGGGGCAGCTGGACCCCCAGGGTCGTCGGGTCTTAAGGGCCACCCTGGCTACTACGGACTCCCCGGAGCACCCGGCAAGAAAGGTACTATATTGTATATATGTATATTGATGAACACTTTGGTTTACACTTTGTTTACGTACTTTTGGCTTCCTATTTTTATACTTTATCTATTTTTATCTAGCACACTCTCAGGAGCAAAACAGAAAAAAGCATTTCATATAAAAGTATTCAGTATTTTTGTATGACAACTAATAAAGAAACTACAGCGGGATGGTAGAACATCTTAACTCTTTCACTACCACACTACAGACGGTTAACCCTTTCACTACCACACTACATACGGTTAACCGTATGTAGTGTGGTAGTGAAAGGGTTAACCTTCTGCAGTGTGGTAGTGAAAGGGTTAACTTCACCCTCCATTCCTTAAACCCAAAAAACAACGCTGATTTATTTTTGCACATAATTCTCACACATGTCAAAAAAAATAATCAAAACAGTTTTGGACACGTTCATTTAGTTTGTCCGTTTTTTAGAGTCAAGTCGTTTGGATGTGACCACCTGTGATGTACATCGGGGACATTGAGCAGTCCCCTATAAGACAAGATATTGCTATTCTTTCATCTACATCATTTCATGGAGCTGCACAGGGATTCAATGTCTCTGATGACATCACTGGTGGTCATGTACAAACTAACTTTACTCTCAATAGCTGTCAAAGTAAATGAATGTGTGCGTTTTTGGGATGTGCATGAGATTATGTGCAAAATAAATCTGCACTGTTTTTTTTTGGTGAAGTGCCCCTTTAACTTTTAGCCATTTTCAACACTCACACAGCATATCCAGTGACGTTTATGTCACAAGAAATCCTCGGGAGCTTTAAAGTGATTTTGAAATGTCTGTACCGTTTCATTTTGTGAGCTATATAACCGGCAGAATATACAGCAGCGACCATAGATAAACAGCAGCACTGAGTTATGTGCAGCCTTATCACGGAACAACAGCACTGTGATAAAGCCTTTAGAGAGAAGAAGGGTGGCTCAATCCCATTAAAGAGCCACCCATCCATAACCCTGAACAATCACAGGTTTCACAGAACCAGACTGAAGAATCAACAGTGAAGTGTCCCCCCATGCATTACCCTTTTACTACCACACTATAGAAGGTTACCCCTTTCACTAGTAGTGAAACCTTCTGTAGTGTGTTAGTAAAAGGGTTAACCTTCTGCAGTGTGGTAGTGAAAGGTTAACCTTCTGTAGTGTGGTAGTGAAAGGGTTAAGCTTGCTAATTACAAGCGTGTGGTCCTGAGGAGAACAAGCTTCACACGTGTCGTCGCTCAATCCCGGTCCGGCATGAAACTCCAATATACTGCATACGTGCCGTTCTTTAGGTGACGCCGGAGGGAAGGGAGATAAAGGAGACAAGGGAGAGGACGGCGTGGGGATCAATGGGAGTCCAGGCGAGGCGGGAGCACAAGGTAAACTGACTGTGTTTATATAACGCTTTTATACAAAACGCTTTACAACTGGTGCCTCACATTCACCCATTCACTCACACAAAGTGTCGCCCCAATAGCTAAAACAATGGTTCTCAACCCATTTGATGCTTTATATATATATATATATATATATATATATATATATATATATATATATATATATATATATATATATATATATATATATATATATATATATATATATATATATATATATAAAGCATCAAATGGCTTACAACAGACGTTTATATTCTACTATCTCATCTTGTATGATGATTTTACTATCTCATCTTATATGACCATTCTACATAATATACCATTATATATATATAATGGTCAAGATGAGATGGTAAGCTAACAAACGTCTGGCCAAGTAGCAACATGTATTACTATTAACTTTATTGGAAGGAAGATTATAATCTGATTTCATCATGTTTTTGACCGAGGGATATCTAATCATCTCGTGTTTCCAAAAAACAGGTGCATCCGGTGCCCCCGGCGTCGGAAAGGACGGCAAAGACGGTGCGCTAGGCGACGCGGGAGCCCCCGGCGTTCCGGGAGTGTCCGGTCCAAGGGGCGCCACCGGAGCCCCCGGCCTCTGTGACCCCTCGACCTGTATCAGCAGACCCCAACCCTACTATCTGCTCAGCGGCGGGAAAAAGTCGGCCAGCTACAAAAACCCATGAGACCCCCGCTGAAAAAAGAAAAGCTCCACACAACCACCACTCCACACTCCGTCTCAGCCTTCGGTGAACAAGGAATAACGAGGCTTCCCCCCCCCCCCCCCCCCCCCCCCCCCCACCGGGAGTCTGGGAGCGGCGATCTCTGCGGGAGACCTCAACTGTCTCCATCGCACAACGGAACAAAAGAGACACAAAAAAGGGAAAAACAGAGATGAGGCACACTTGTAGAATACTGTATAGATCTTTCTAAGCTTTCATCTTTTAACTTTGTGTTTGTGATTTTGTAGAGAGAGAGAGAGAGAGAGAGAGAGAGAGAGAGAGAGCTTATCCGATGGTGTGTTTTCAAAGACAGCTGCTATACCGATGCCAAAACAGATTCAACAGACCCAGAGTTCCACACGCCCAGACGAGAAATAAATCTAGCCGATTACTCTTACAGTCCTTTCTACATTTGACCGTTCCTCCTCCTGTATCTTCCGCAAAACAAATAATGCCAAACATGCTAATCATTACACAAGGTACATGTCTTGTAAATGACTCCCTCCTTCACGCACAAACTGTATACGTAGACACGGTGGGTCTACTTCCTCGACTAAGCTCACTGAAAACACCACATCTGCTTTCAGCTCCATGTACAGCCTTGTGTAGTGAAATAGCTAACTTATGTAATTTTTGAGTCAAATCATTTCCCACCAGTCATGAGCCACAGCATACTTAGAGCAGTAAAATTGTGTTTTGATTCAATTGTTTTTTAGTTTTTCTATTATAATTTTGTTGTTTTTTTTTTAAATAAGAGAAGTCTTGTTTACATTAAGATATTAGCATTAACATTCCACCACAAGTCCACATGTCAGATGAAATGTGTCCAACATGTGTACACCTGGCATCATGCAAATCCTCATTTCACATGTTAATGTTGTTTTCAATCGAACGGAATAAAGCGGTTATGTTTTGGAGATGCTGCGTGTGTATGATAATAAGACGGCTGTGTTTCCAGATTCATAGGATATATGACCGCAATTTAACCTAGCGGGGGTTTCGGTGAATTGCTTCGAGATAAATTATAATCTGAGACTGTGCAACATTTGCATAATACGGCACACAGCATCTTCCGTTCTGCCCCAGGCATTTGTCACAGCCTTCAATCCACCATCTTGGAAGTATAGATCCGCCATATGGCGGGTAGATTATGTTTTCACTGTACTGTGTTTAGGCTTATAGGAAAGTATTCTGTATATTGCAGATGCATCCAGAAGATACAGAGTGCTGTGTACTGACGAGTAGATTAGTCGTTCTGTACTTCTGGCTTTGAGTACAATTTGTTCTCCAGCCTCTGCAGTAAAGCTGTGAGAACAAAGTCCATGAAATCCATATATCAGCACCACATACTATGGCAACCGCACAGAAGGGTTGCCGTATGAACCAACGTCCCGTTGGCCAACATGGATACGGGAAGATCTCCCACTGTTGCCTGGTTACCAGCTAGAAAAGTCAACATGATCCCCATCCTCTCTGTCTGCTCACCACAAATACATTTGCTGATGGGCAAATATGACCTTTCACAAGCGGGCAAGGCTCTACCTGACATTTCCACCCCTCCCCGAAGAAGGCATCCTTCTGTTCTAGCAGATCGTGGGTCGGAGACAGTTTTGAATATTGCATAATGAATAAAATATCCGGCGACGGGTGTCGCAGGATTAACTCTACAGTGGGCGAAAAATCGAAATTGTAATCAGTGCGGGATCTGTAGTTTAATTCAATAAGACGCATATTGATTTGACAGACGGTTAAAACAAGATGGATTGTGAAAGAACAAAGTGACGACAAGTCAATATACAGTAATGGACCTGCCGTTGTCACTGATTATTATTTAAACGGTGTCATTACACAGAAGAAGTGGATACTTTGCATTCTTTCATGAACCCTTTCACTACCACACTACAGAAGGTTAACCTTTCACTACCACACTACAGACGGTTAACAGTCTGTAGTGTGGTAGTGAAAGGTTAACCTTCTGTAGTGCGGTAGTGAAAGGGTTAACCCTTTGTCGTGTTGCAGTGAAAGGGTTAACCTTCTGTATTGTCGCAGTGAAAGGGTTAACCCTTTGGTAGTGAAAGGGTTAATGCCCACTGTACAAAACGGACAAAACAAGTCTCAACTCCATATCTACCAAAACATTTAGTTAGTGTGTCATGAGTTCAGTCCTACGAGTGACAGAAAAGAGAAGCCCACGCAAAAACCAAAGGAGAAGCCTGTTCTATAAAATGGATTCCAGTCTTTATTACAATATACAGTACAATACATGTATATCTTTCCAATACTTACAAATATACCACTAATTTAGACTATCTTCGCACCAATTCATAGGGATGAGTTGAAAAGATATGGATTAGTTGTTTCAACCACTTATTGGTGGTTGAAATTTTGAATAATTTAGTTTGAATTAGTTTGAATAATCAAAGATGTAAAGTAGGCCTGTGTGGACATAGGAAACAAACCAAACAAATAAATCATAAAGATCTTAGTGGTGTGCTGAAACAAAAACGAAATAAAAAAAAGTATCCAACCTTATAATGCACGTAGTGATGAATGTAACAAGCATTGTCGTTTACAAAACCAAGGAACTACAACACTGATTTGGTTTGATTGTGCAACAATACAGTAATGAGAGCAGAGAACTAGCTTCCAGACACACCTGTATTAGATTGCATGGCACTGTCCACAGGTAGCGGGAGCAGATTGTAGCTGATTGAAACCGTTAACTACCTCCATTCACACATTCTGGACCTGAAAAAAGGATTCTGTACATATATTGTGCGGTGTACTCATAGCTGCTCTCGATCATTCTTGCTAGCATGATAAGCAATTATAATATTTTGTAAAAAAAAATGTGAACGTGTCTTTTTTCCTTTTTTTGGCACGCTAGGGAGCGTCAATTTGTCGTGGTATCTGTATTGACGTCAGTTGCAAAAATGGGCACATCGTGAATAACCTTAGGTACGGATGAGTATTTTAAACATGCCTACAAGCCTTAGACCGAGTGGTAATCACACAGGATCTGAACATTTTGTTTAAACCTGACGACATGTTGAAAATGATAATTAACGCTGCTTGTATTGCAATTTTTCTTCACATAATTTTCGAGAAGACGACAAAGAGCCCTCAGTGGTGGGCATCTAACAGGTCCCAGACCAGCAGCTCGTCTGAGGTTTAAGGGGAGGCGGTGCACTCGTCCACAGGGGGCACGACCGTATCCCAATGCAGGGAAGCAACCCTCTCTAATTTGCGGTTCCAGGGAGAGAAATGAGAAAAGCGATGTGTTCTCACCACCGCCGCCCTTCGGTTGCCCTGCTGTCGCCCTGCTGTCGCCCTGCTGTCGCCCTGCTGTCTTGTTTGTGGAACAGGAGCCAAATAAACCAGACCTGGAAGGAAGTGACACGTCTGGAGAAACTAGCCGATTCTGAGGCAAAAGGTCAATACAAAGGCTGCCAATTTTATTTTTTTATCCACTTTTTCTCCCATTTTCTATATTTTTCTCCCATCCCAATTTCGTATCATCCAATTCAACCCCCCCCTGTCACGAACGCTGTTTCTTGCCTCCCACAAGCCGGCTGCAATGTGGACTAAGTCATACATAGCACAAGTCCCCTCCGGTACTTGAGGTAACAGCAGTCGCATCTTTTCACCTGCGCAGCTCGATCTCTCAGTGGCGAGGAGTAACGCGTGGGAGGCTCACGCTGCCCCCGACACTTCCTGATTCTACTGCGCAGGCGCACCAACCGACCTGTAGGAGTCGCTGTCCACAACGCCCGATCCCCACCCATCAGTTTCCCACCCCCTAATACGGCCAATGTGTATTAGTATGAACGACCAGCTAAACTGAAAGCAATGTGGAGCGCTGGGCTCGAACAGGCGAGCCCAGCGTCTCCGCATTCGTGGCGAGCGCCTTGCCCACTACGCCACGTAGCCGCCCTAAGGCTGCCAATTTTTACGTTATTTTAAAAAGTGTTTACTGCTCCAAAAAGTCCATGCAGGAAAAACAGAATGACCAAAAGCTACCGAATTAAATATGAAAGTAAAAATGTAGCAATTATTCATTTATTTTCCCTGGACGGCTTACTTCTATCGCAAAAGTACATGCACAGATTTTTAAGCAGTAATAAACATCCGCTGGATGTGCTTAAAATAAAAACTATATTACACGAGAAATTCACCTTAACACAAACTTCATATACAGTACATGATGCTATTAGTATTCTCTTGGACGGTTCGATTTAGATGAGTGAACGGGAACAAGTCCCACTCTGAGCTAGAGACAACACTGCCAAGATTGTAATCTGCAATGTCATTAAGAGACACTTTGTGGAAAAGGGTGACATTGAATGAGAGATCAACCTTGTGGACATTTTGACAGTGCCGATTATCTGGTTCAAAACTACTCTAGAGTTTCATAACACTGCTGTGATGTCATGTGGGTCATGTGAGGAGTCCACAAGGCAACGTGCACGCATCGCTCTTCTGTGGTCACGGGCAGCCTGCTGTAACGCAGATGCCTTCTAGCCACTACCCTCCTGTCATACCACTACCCTAGGGCAATGCATCGAATGAGCACTCATATTCGAGCAAGCAGCAAATCTAAATTTAATCGGACGGAGGGATTACGATTTGCTTCTAGCAAAGGACTCAATGGACTCCGCCCACCCCTTTTTCACCTCAGAGAATTGCTACTAACGCTCAGGAAATGGCCATTTAAAAGGTGAATCAGTCTTCCCACCACTAGAAGGTGTCCACATTATGGGCCCGTTGCCTCTGACCGTGGAAGGAAAATTCTATGTGCACGTTGCACTGTGGACTCTTGGAGAAACCCTCATAACGTCAGGGCAGTCCGCCATTGAAGTAGAGTGTCTCTTGATGACATTGCAAATTGGAGGATTGGTTCACTGGTGTGTTTCCAGTTCACGTAACTACAATGAAATGTCAAAGATGACTGGGGGGGAAATAAGGATGTGAATTTTGTTTTAGGTTGGTGCAATTAGTGCTCAAAAGGCGTTCACGTCTGCACAATACAAAAGCCGGGCGGCCATCCTTAACGGCGTGTGACGAGGCTAAATAAGAACACCACCACAAGCTTAGAGACAATGAATGCACAAAGCAATTTACCGCCATCCACACATTGGTATTAAAACCCCCTCCGACTGCTCTCCCCGTTGGTATTAGAGAGCGCGCCTCACGCTGTTCCTCCCATCAATAAAAAATAAAGTAGATAATTCCCCCCGGCTGGATAATTACCAGCGGACGTCAAAGAAGCTCCCTTGCAGTGGATCAATTTGGTGATCCCCGGTTTGATGCTCCGTAGTAAATCTATGGCAAGATCCGGTACACCCGGGTGTGAACTACGTGGGAGTAACTGATGCAACTGACACAAGGCAGAGAAGAAGAAAACGTGCCGTCAAGCACAATATCAGACTCCCGTGTCCTCGCTCTCGAGGGCTGAGAGAGAATGAAGCACCAAGTAAGTTTGACTCCCCTATGGATTTTACGGGAAAAAGTGAGGGATCGCAACTCATTTCTCACTTTTCCACTTAAAATCCAAACCCACCGCCCAGCGCCTCTGTCCCCTCCGTCCCCAACTTCATACCCCAAACAAACAAAACAAATATCTGACCGGCAGCACATATTGCTTCAGCCCTCCAAACTGAGGTTATTATCAGCTTTAAAGGGAAGAGTTCTTGATTCATACTGACATGTCCAAGTTCATAAATACAGCTGGACTTCAAGCTTGTCGCGCACGTCCTTTATTTCCCCTTGACGTTTTTGGTGTGGGGTCTTGACGCCAGGCTGGCGTAGTAGGCACACTGGGTCGGGTCACACTGCCCCGTAGGACCCGCGGGCCCAGACTGACCGTGGGGACCCGGGTTCCCTGGCTCTCCCTGAGTTCCGGCTTGTCCTGGGCTTCCATCTTTACCGTAGCCGGGCAAACCGGGTGGACCTGCATGAGGGCAGACAGACACACAGGCGAATATGACGTATCACAATATCTGTTTAGGCAATTACATGTTCATACAACTGATGTTCATTGCATTGGACTTCATGGTCATGGGAAGTGTAATATAAAACCCAAACGGTCATTTTCAACTGGTATTCTTGAAATATTTCAGAAATAATATATGTATATATATGTATGTATGGCTGCATTTATATACTGTAGCACTTTTATCCAAAGCGCTTTATAATTTGTCCTCACATTTTACCCATTCACTCACACACCGACGGTGGAGGCGACCATGGAAGGTGCCAACCTGCTCATCGGGAGCAGTTAGGGGTTAAGTGTCTTGCTCAAGGACACTTCGACATGCGGGAATCGAACCGGGAACCGGGAACCTCCATATTACGAGACGACTGCTCTACCTCCCTGTCCCTCCCCTCACTGTCGCCCCCTAATACTTTTTGTACTGTGGCACTTCACCAAAAAACTATGATGATTTATTTTGCACATAATCTCACACACGTCCAAAAACTCTAAACAGTTTTGCACACATCCATTTAGTTTGACAGTTAACACTTTGAGTGCCAACGACGAGATTTCTCGTTAGTTCATACCAACCGTTGAGTGCCAGAGAGACGAGAGATCTTGTTTTTGATCGTTATTTTTTTTATTATCGATTTCCATAAATTTTTCATCAATCTAGCCTCACGTTACCAGTGGGGATCTGTCTGAACTCGAACAGGGAAAATACCGCCCCCTATCGTCTCTCCGGATGGTCAGGAAATAAGATAATTGATTTTTCAGCCCGCTTCCCTAGCGTGCATAAGTACACATATACTATCGATAATCTAGCGTTTATTTGAAAACGATTCAATTACAAAAAAATCAAAAAATTACAAAGTTTTTTGTGTATTCCAGTATATTCCAGTAAAGGGCGATTATCACAGAATCTTCTGAAATGTTCTGAAACTTTCAAGAAACAAGCGTTTTTCAAAATGGTATAAAACGGAAATGAACCGAATAAAAAACAATCCGTTTCGACAATGTTGACTGCAAACACGTCATTGATAAGCGACGGCCATATTAGACACATAGCCATAATTTAAGATATAGTTTATGCGTTCGCAAATATGAGAGCTCTATCATTGAAGTGGGTGGTGGCACGCAACAGGGTTCCCGGGCACCGGACCCGTGGCACTCAAAGTGTTAATGAGTTTGAATATGGCCACCAGTGATGTCATCAGGGACATTGAATCCTTGTGTTGTGTTATTTACAGCTCAATGAAAATATGAAGTAGCAGTCCCTATAAAACATGGTAATGCTATTTTTTCATTAGTAATTTACACACCACAAGGATTCAATGTCCCCGATGGCATCACTGGTGGTCATAATTCAAATCCATTTACTCTCAATAACTGTCAAACTAAATGAATGTGTGAAAGACTGTTTGGACATAATAAATCAGCCTTGTTTTTTGGTGAAATGCCCCTTTAACATTATCTGCTTCAGTGGAGCAACAAATTAGACACAGACCGTAAACACAATTGGCCTAATAAGAATCAATACAGAGTATCAGTAATACAGTAATACAGTAGAGTGAGTCTTACCGATGGGCCCTGAGACGCCTTTCTCTCCTCTGTCCCCGACTCCAGCTGCTCCATTTTCTCCTCGTTCTCCTCGATCACCTGCAAGGAGCAGAAAAACCGTGTGAAATTGGTCGATAAAACAACATATTAAAAAGGATTATTCTAACAGTATTTAGTATCTTAAATTATAATATATTATTTAAAAACATATGAATGAATAGTTTATTTTTCGGTCTTTGTTTACAACAAATCAAAAACACACTTGTGTGGACTTACAAAAAGAAACAAATCACAAATGTACATATTCAAAGTAAGCTCACACACAAAATCCAAACTCAATGACCGAAAAAAGGAATAGGCTGAAGCACATGCTTATTTTTGCCTATCCTTTACAAGACATTAATTACATATCTAAAAGACTCTCAAGATATCGTTAATCGTTAATAAATTGGACATTTTGTGAAATGCATTTAATCAAATGAGGTCAGATGGTCCATCCATGCCTATCATCAGATGTATGCAAGTTGAAGCTGATCAAACAAGTCAGCCTTTTTTTTATCCACTTTTTTCTCCTCTTTTTAAATTTTTCTCCCATCCCAATTTCGCTGTGCCAATTCTCCCCTCCCCTGTCTTGAATATGCATATGCCCCCCACTGGCCGGTTGTAGGGAGGATAGAAGCCTTGCATCACGTGTCCCCTCCGATACACGAGGAGGCAGCCTGTCACATCTTTTCACCTGCCAGCGCGGACTCTCATTGGCGAGGTGTAACGTGTGGGAGGCTCACGCTGCCCCCGCCATTTCCTGTCTCTGCTGTGCAGGCGTCCCCCAACCGAATTGTAGGAGTCGCTGTCCACAACATCCAGATTACCACCCATCGACTTCCACCTGCTAATTCTGCCAATTGAGTTAGTATGACGGCCGGCCATAGCCAGAAGCAACGCCGACAGCCGGATTCGAACCCGGTGTCTCTTGCGTTGGTGACGAGCGCAATGTCCGCTGCGCCACCCAGCCGCCCCCAAACAAGTCAGCCTTAAAGGAAGACTACAACATTATGGGACATTTGCTTACCATCTTCCCCAGAGTCAGAAAAGAAGAAACCCTGACATAACTAAGCGACTAGCTAGCTTAATACTCCGGGAAAAGGTGTTAGTTGGCCAACGCCTAGTCTAGCTTCTTCTCATCCATTTCCACTCATTTGTGCTAAGCTAGGCTAGCATGCAGCCGGATAGCTTTCAACTGAATGCACAGAGAGGAAACTGGTCTATCTTCTTGTCTCTCTCTTGGAGAAGACGGTAAGTGAACTTCCCATAATGTTGGCGTGTTCCCCACCCCGCCTCATTTGAGATGTTTCTTCTGTAAACCAAACTGAAGACCTATGGAACGGTATTGGAATCTATGGTAGTTGTGAGGCAGGTACAAAATAAAACAACAATAGACAAACATCAGAGGAAAATAAGTAATGCTGACGCTCATTAATAATGCTGAGGTGATCCTTATTGTCTTCTAAATGTCTTATCCTACAGATGCAGCTCTCAGGGCTCTGAGCTCTGCTCTGCTCTGCTCTGCTACTGCGGTAATCATACACCATTAACCTGGCAGTGCTGTTAACGAGGCGTTAACGATACTGCACCCTTGCAGTAGGGGTTCGATTTTTAAGAGCTGGATCTGTACCTTTAGGACCCGAGGGTCCCCGGATGCCCTCTCCTCCGTTCTGCCCAGGCATGCCAGACTCTCCAGGGGGTCCAGGTCGTCCGGAGCTACCGTCTTTACCGGGAGGACCGGGTGTTCCCGGGCGGCCCGCTGTGCTCTTCACATGGGTCGGCTGCATCTGGGCCATGAGGTAGGCCATTTTGGCTGGAGATGAATATAACATGAGTCACACACACACACACGCTTGTACAAACACACACATCATATACTGTATACATACAAAGACCCTCAAACAACTCCAATGAATCAAAGCAGCTCACAATAAACATCTTAATCAGGATCTAAAATGTTGCAGCCTCACCGTCTAATTGTTTCGAGAGCTCCTCCTGGATGAGCCGTCGCATCTGTTCCAGTCCCACTGACTCTCCCTGAGGGGGGGGGGGCAGAGATGAGAGCGTTTACTGTATATCCGCCGGGTCGAAACCGTCTCAAAATGTCATTTAACGCTATGTTTTCAATGTAATGACTCAAGAGAATGTAGCTCACTCACCCTAGGGCCTGGTTGACCAGGGTTCCCTGAAGGTCCCTGTGTCCCAGTAGGTCCCACCTCTCCTGGGGGTCCGCTCATGCCCATCATCCCCGTGTGGCCCTTCCTCCCTGGCATTCCCGGGTTGCCAGGTATCCCCGCTTCGCCGTTGTGTCCCTTGTCACCCTTGTTACCGTGGTCACCCTTGAATAGATTACGGTACTTGTCAGTAATGAACGCTCACCCTTGAATATATCTACCCATATAATGTATGATATATATACCATATAAAATATATACATTTATATATTCATATTTACCGCATATATATATACATATCTGTCTGAATATACCTGTATATGATCCTTCTATATACCTACTTATACACCTGCATATAACCCATAACTCCGTATGATAGCATGTACAATAATGCTGTATATATATCATCATCATCATCATCATCATCTTCCGTTTTACGTCCCTATTTTCCCACTACAGTGTGGCTGGACGGGCGATGACTCCACGCCACTGGGCACGGTTTTGTGCCATGTCTACATGTATCTCCAGATCCCTCATATCATTCTCCACACATCCCCTCCACATCTGCTTCGGTCTCCCTCTCGGCCTCCGCCCATCCACAATCATCTCCTCCACCCCTCTCAACATACATATATATACATATATCGTTGTACTGTCCTTGTGCTGTATAACGACAATACATTTGAATCTAATCTAATCTATATCACAGCACTTGTGGGGGAATTGCTGGATAAGGGGGGGAAGCACAGCATCTTCTCAACAAACTCACCCTCTCTCCTTTGACGCCGCGGTCGCCGATCCTTCCCGGCATCCCCTGTACAACGCAGACACAGCAGGGTGAGCGACATCGGAGTAAGGACTCCAATATGATGAACGATGGCTTCATGAACCACTAATGTTTTATTAAATATGAATGTGTTTTTTAACAAGCAGCGCCGTACCTGTTTTCCCTCTGGGCCAATGGGACCGTGTGGACCCTGGACACAGGAAGAGAGGTTAAGATACGGGTCTGAAATCCAATTAACTCAAAATCGGAAACACTTTCATTTAGACATTTTTGAATCCACTTATAACATTATCCACTTAATATTACAACTCTGTACATACATCTGATTAGATAGCACTACACTCAGTAGTACTAATTTATATATTTTATAAAGGAATCAATATATCTTATATTACTATTGCACTTTACTGTTCCATTTGCACTCTGGTTGGATGCCAAACTTCTTTTCGTTGTACTGTACGTTGTGCTGCATTAATGACAATACATTTGACTCTAGTCCAGTGGTTCCCAAACCTCTCCTCGACGCACCCCAGCCGTTCCATGTATTTGTTAAATTCCACCAGCACCACCTGATTCAACTAATAAAGGGCTTGTTAAGTTGAATCAGGTGTGCTGGTGGTGGAATTTAACAAATACATGGAACGGCTGAGGTGCTTCGAGGAGAGGATTGGAAAGCACTGCGTCTAGTCTAATCTAATCTAATCTAATCTAGTATATAATATCACCATATACGAGATGCAGGACTTCCGCAGGACACTCTGCTGCCGACAGTAAACTCAAAAGGAAGAAAGTCCCCCACTCACCGCAGGTCCCTTGGGGCCACTGAATCCCGGTAATCCAGGGTTTCCCGGCTCCCCTTTGTTTCCCGTTAAACCCTGTATTAGAAGGGAGAACATGGGTGCGTGTCACATGGCGCGCACATGGCAGGGGTGTAACTGTACTCCAAGTCTAGAGAGCCTCACACTCATTACGGGGGATCGAGGAAGATTAACGTTCAGCCTGAGGTGCCTGATGAAAAAATCTCATAAAAGATCTTGCGGTAGGACGTACCAGCTGTGGCGGATTAATATTCATATTTACAAGAGACAGGCATGGGATAAATGTCAAGCTGGCAGCGCCTGCCGCAGGGATTTACTATTTGCAGACGTTTCGTTGTACATGTACTGTACTGTGGGCCTTGTTGAATGAATTAATTAATGCAATGGAACAGATTGCAGAATGGGTACAATACAGTACGGCTCAATACACACAATTGTTAAGGGGATGCAGACCAGAGAAAGACGTTTGTCTTGTTTACATCAGGGTCCCCCATTTTCAATTCATAGTGTCCTCTTTTGTTCCTCAGGCCTTAAGATGTTAAAGTACCTGCACGCCTCTTAATGCCACTATATACAACAAGTTAGTTCCAACCAAGTCATTTGATTGGACAAGAGGCATTCCATGAGTGCTGATATTCAGTATAACAGCACGGGGACTTTTAACTATTATGTATCACTCCGCCACACAGGTGTTCTATTAATAACCGTTAATTTACCCCCAAGCCCAGACACTAGTTCCAGCTGGTGTTGAGAGGGAGGAGGGAACCACGGGGGCACGTTTCCCCAGTTATTTTGAAACGTCTTTGGTAACTTCTAGAAGACGACAGAAAAGCAGCCTTCGGTTGAGAAGAAAGGTCAAACGAATTTGATCGTCCAGCGGTAACGTGTGTGTAGACCTGTACAAAGCAGCAAACTGTGCAGGAAAATGGTTGTGTTGAGGTTGCCTGGCAACGGACACTGTCAACTTATAAATAACTTATGAATGGCGATTGTAGAACGTTGCATGAAAGCACAATATCACACTCGAGGTTGTGCTGTTATACTGAATATCAGCGCGGCTGTGATTGTCTTCAGCACTCGGCCTGCTGCCTTGTAGCTACGACTACAACCACGATGACACCTTGTGTCCTGGTTGACTTGAAAAAGTAACAAAGTAACAAAATTAGAGATGTTCGATATTGGCTTTTTTACCGATATCCGATATACCGATATTGTCCAACTCTTCATTTCCGATACCGATATCAACCGATACCGATATATGCGGGGTTTCCCCCCCCAAAAACACAACATTATGCATACTTTTCGCAATAAATAAAATAAGAATTTGTTCTTACTTGCTTGCCTGGGTAAATAAAGGTTAAATAAATGTAAAAAAAATAAATTATAATAATAATAATAATAATATATATATATATTTTTTTAAACCGATACAGATAATTTCCAATATTACATTTTAATGCCAATATCGGTAGGCCGATAATATCGGACATCCCTAAACAAAATGTAACAAAGTAACAAAGTAATAAAATTTAACAAAGTGTATATTAAATGGGCACAGGTAGAAAACTCACGGGAGTTCCAGGGTTCCCTCCTTTTCCCGATGGTCCTGGTTCACCTGGCTTACCCTGAGAAAGAGAGAGGGAGGTGGGAGGAGGAGAGGAGGGAGAGGAGGGAGAGGAGGGAGAGGAGGGAGAGGAGGGAGAGGAGGGAGAGGAGGGAGAGGAGGTTGATGAACAAGCAGAAAGACAAGCCGGAGAAGACAGAGAAGACAGCCAGACAGAGAGATTCCCTCATTTACACAGAACGGAGAGAATGGACGGAAAGGAAAGAAGAAATCAGGACATCCATCACGTCCCGAGTGCCACTTTTATGTCCGTATCTGTCTGCCCGCTCCACGTTGGGCTTATGTCTGTCTGCCTGCTGCCAGGCACACGTCTATCAAGAATGACCGGAGGCAGACACTCACCGACTCCCCTCTTGCACCACTGAGTCCCTCTAGTCCTGGAGGACCCGAGGCGCCCTGGAAAAATAAACACAATACAAATATCATTAGCTATCTTGGGTTGGGTCGGAGGGGTGGGTGGGTGGGGGACACTGTACAACTGTACAAGCAAAACTGTACATTGGAATATTGACAAAACCATACTTGGTCATGTACTGTACATTGGAGGGGGTTGGGTTAGGACATTTACTGTACATTGGAGGGGGTTGGGTTAGGACATTTACAGGGGCCAGTTTCGAATTGCAGTCTCCCGTAGGTGTTCTTTGAGAGTGGTTTTGAAAGTGGGTAGTGATTCACATTCCTTTACAGCTGTGGGTAGGGCGTTCCACATTGATGTGGCATAATTGCAAAACGTGTTTAGTCCCTTGTTTAAGCCGAATCTGGGTTTAACATGATTTGTGGAGCTCCCTCTGGTGTTGTGGTTGTGGTATTCACTGACCTTTGGGAAGTATTTTGACATGTACATGGGTACCTTGGTCGTGTAGTGTATCTTGTAGACCAGGCCCATTGCAAGTTGCTGTACTCTGTCGTCTACTCTAAGCCATCCTAGGTTGTCAAAGTGGGCAGGGGTGAGGTGGGTTCTAGGAGTAAGGTCAAGCAGTAGTCTGACCAGTTAGTTTTGAGATGTTTGTAATTTAGTTTTTAGCGCCTTTGAGGTGCTTTGGTACCATGAGGTGCAAGCATAGTTGTAGTACCCTTGAATGAGTGCTCCTGCCAGAGTCTTCAGGGTATTCTTGTTTACCAGTGAGGAGATCCGGTACAAGAATCGAGTTTGTTGGTTGACTTCTTTTATTACATTGGATGCCATTTTGTCACAGGAAAGATTTGCCTCTAGGATGGAACCCAGGTAGGTAATTTCTTCTTTCCTTGTGACAATATTGTCACCCACTGTAACTGAGAAGCCGTCGGTCTTGCTGAGTTTGTTATTTGAACCAAAGAGAATGGACTCTGTTTTGCCCATGTGTAATGATAGTTTGTTATCAGCGAGTGATATGCAGATTTTGCCTAGTTTGCCTAGTTGGGATCTAGTGTAGACTGTTTGGGATGTAGTGCGGACTGTTTTTTGTCTGAATTGGTCCATTTCTCTAAGCTGAAATAAAGTGGTCTCACATAATACTATGCACATTTGTAACAGGAACACATGCAGTATTAAAACTATTTATATATTTGTAACACACATATGAGGTTATTTAAACCAGAAATACAACCACCCTCAGAATGCCTTGAAAATATCTAAATTATTTATACCATAGCCTGGGTATATTCTGTCTATACTCCTGGAAGGAGTTCTAAACCATCATGTAGAAGAAGCTACTGGTTTGAGTAATGGTATCATGTAGATGAAGCTACTGGTTTGAGTAATGGTATCATGTAGATGAAGCTACTGGTTTGAGTAATGGTATCATGTAGATGAAGCTACTGGTTTGAGTAATGGTATCATGTAGATGAGGCTACTGGTTTGAGTAATGGTATCATGTAGTTGGGGCTACTGGTTTGAGTAATGGTGTCATGTAGATGAAGCTACTGGTTTGAGTAATGGTATCATGTAGATGAAGCTACTGGTTTGAGTAATGGTATCATGTAGATGAGGCTACTGGTTTGAGTAATGGTATCATGTAGTTGAGGCTACTGGTTTGAGTAATGGTATCATGTAGATGAAGCTACTGGTTTGAGTAATGGTATCATGTAGATGAAGCTACTGGTTTGAGTAATGGTATCATGTAGATGAAGCTACTGGTTTGAGTAATGGTATCATGTAGATGAAGCTACTGGTTTGAGTAATGGTATCATGTAGATGAAGCTACTGGTTTGAGTAATGGTATCATGTAGATGAAGCTACTGGTTTGAGTAATGGTATCATGTAGATGAAGCTACTGGTTTGAGTAATGGTATCATGTAGATGAAGCTACTGGTTTGAGTAATGGTATCATGTAGATGAAGCTACTGGTTTGAGTAATGGTATCATGTAGATGAAGCTACTGGTTTGAGTAACACAACATTAGCTTTCCAAACTAATCAACAGCGTCCTGAATCATGTACTTTAAAGTTATGTTCCGCTGTCACAACAATGTATCCATCTAATGACTGATGGAGACGTGCATCTGGACTGATACTCAGAATTACAGAACTTTAAGGTAAAGTTATTCTGTTGAGTGAACAGAATAATCTTATTTCTTCCTCCAAGATTGAGCTAGCAAAGCACGTTTGGTGTTTTAAGATGAAGTATTTATTTTGTCTGAGGTAATTACCCACGACAACGTGTTTAAAATAACATTAGCAGACATGCTGATGTTAGCGTTGTCCCTGGCAGCACTGACGTGAGAGAGCAGGGGTAATGAGCCTCATGTTGTGCAATATATTGTGATAAAACCACACACCTTGTCCCATTATCCCACTGCACTGTACATACAGTAACTAGGCTAAACAAACACACACATACCTGCCTGTTGTTACACACACACACACACACACACACACACACACACACACACACACACACACACACACACACACACACACACACACACACACACACACACACACACACACACACACACACACACACACACACACACACACACACACAGGCCAGTGCACCCCACTCTCCTCTCTCTCTGATCTTTTGCACATTTCGGGGTGTTTGGTTGAATTTGCGTACATTCTTAGCCCCCTCTAAGGCAATGGTATGGGGAACACTGATATGTACTGTACTGTACTGTGCTGTGCTGTACCACAAACTGCCCCTTGGAGGACATCAACATCAACGTGTCATAGCTTACTTCTTTCCCAGGCTTGCCCTCACGTCCTGGTAGTCCAGGCTTCCCATCTTCACCCTGGTTCGGCACGTGAGGTAAACAAAAAGTGAGACAACAACTCCTAGGACCTTTGATTAGTTAAATTGGTTATTTGCGTATGGCTTACATTGGGGGTGTCGTCCAAATATACACAGCATGAAGAATTTTTTTTTTATAAATAAAAGTGGATAATGATCAATCAATGTGATCGACGTTAATTGAGACTAATTATACCATCAAGGCAGTTCCGTCTACAAGAAATACACTTTAACCAGGGTCCCAGGGAGCTCCTGTAATGAGCGTTCTGCTGTCAGAGCAGCAGCCCCTCTGTGCAGCAGCAGAGCAGGCGTGGAGGCAGAGAGCGCCCGCCCGCCCGCCCGCCTGCCTGCCTGCCTGGCATTGTGACTCAGGCGGTGGGGTTTCTATAATGAGCCACGGCTATTGGTCACAGCATCGTGGCAGAAACGTCTCCCGCGGGGAAACGCGTCTCCGACGAGACGGTGAGAGACCGAGCAGCAGGTGAGATGATCTCTCTCCACGCAGCCGGCGGGCAGGAGTAGAAAGTGCAATTATGTCAAGACATTTCACGGTGCGTGAGTTTCATCTCCACGTCTCCGAGATGCCGGATGCCAAAATTCTGAATAAAGCTACCCGGCCTGAGCCGTAGATTACACGGGTTTGTCAAGGTAAGCAGTAGGATGATGATGACATAACGCTATACCGGGAACCCTCCAAGGAAACAAGTGATATATTTTCAAATGATTGTGAAGGTGCGAAGTGAAAGAAGGAATAAATGTCAGAATGACAAATGATTGTGGATAATGCCTATTTTCAGAAGGGGCTGGACAATGGCTAGTAAGTCTAGGTTCATAGTATAGTCTACCACATAGTTCAAGTACAGTATACTACAACTCAAGTGTCTGCACTCTCTTCAGAATCTCTAGATGGTTGTGGTAATACACTGACCTTAGTTCCAGGAAGTCCACCTTCTCCTCTGTGGCCCTTGAAACCCTGTAAGGACAGAAGAGAAACACTGACTATCCCTCCATCGGTTCCTCCGACAACTCATTGCGGTCCGTAATCCAAAAGTATGCCCACTAAACCTGATTTATTTTTTTAAGCTTTTGCTCATGTTTGAAATGTTTGCTACCATTGCCTAAGATTGTGGTTATGAAGTGGTCCAAATGCCTTTAAATCAGTGCAGGTGTGACTACTTACAGGAAGTCCTCTGAGTCCAGAATTGCCTGGCGGTCCTGGTTCTCCCGCTTTTCCCTGAGATCACAGCAGAGAGAGACATTATGTATGATGGCAATACACATAATGATGTGAGCGATAATCATTTATCTACTGCAGGAGTGGACAATGTTAAGTTGATTGTTTTAAAGATATATAAATACGTTATCTACTGTAGGAGTGGACAATGCTAAGTGGATTGTTTTAAAGATACATGACTACCCATAGAAAAGCCAAATCCAAGATGAGATGTAATTGATCATTTATTTACTTCTAAAAATGTACTTTCTTATACCTCTCAAATTCAACTGAGGAGAAATAACCATCGCTGAGCATTATATATACTGACATCTCTCTGTCCCTCTACAAATAAGAATATCTAAATATTTGATGTACCGGTAAGTGAGTGAGTGAGTGAGTGAGTGAGTGAGTGAGTGAGTGAGTGAGTGAGTGAGTGAGTGAGTGAGTGAGTGAGTGAGTGAGTGAGTGAGTGAGTGAGTGAGTGAGTGAGTGAGTGAGTGAGTGAGTGAGTGGGTGAGTGAGTGAGTGAGTGAGTGAGTGAGTGAGTGAGTGAGTGAGTGAGTGAGTGAGTGAGTGAGTGAGTGAGTGAGTGAGTGAGTGAGTGAGTGAGTGAGTGAGTGAGTGAGTGAGTGAGTGAGTGAGTGAGTCAGTGAGTGGGTGAGTCAGTGAGTGAGTGAGTGAGTGAGTGAGTGAGTGAGTGAGTGAGTGAGTGAGTGAGTGAGTGAGTGAGTGAGTGAGTGAGTGAGTGAGTGAGTGAGTGAGTGAGTGAGTGAGTGAGTGAGTCAGTGAGTCAGTGAGTCAGTGCACTTACTGAATCTCCTTGTTCACCTGGTCTGCCATCTTTTCCCATTTTTCCAGACTGACCCTAGAGGAGGAGAAAATGCATCATTTACATAACAGTCATGTGGTCTAGTACTCAATCAAATCAACATGTTGACATCCAGATGGGTGTTGCTGTAGTCTCTCTCGCTCTCACTCACTCACTCACTCACTCACTCACTCACTCACTCACTCACTCACTCACTCACTCACTCACTCACTCACTCACTCACTCACTCACTCACTCACTCACTCACTCACTCACTCACTCACTCACTCACTCACTCACTCCCCCACCCAGGAAATTATCTAGACATGTCTTATACCTTACAACCATGTAATTATGTATGAAAAACCTTTTTCAGCAAACATCTTAGCTTCAACAAAACTGATGCAGTAGTCTTGGGTTTATAGGTGAAGTATTAATAGTTCAGCCCGTTTAGACTGAAATGCATCCAGCCCTCCTGGGTTCTGTTGCACCAGCTAGGTGCTATGAAGTGGGATGTCAGAGCTAAATACAGCGTATCTATATGTCCCAGCGTTATGCTTAATATTTAGGCTACAAATAGGATCTAAAAACACAACTGCCCCCACCCGGCCTCGTGAGGCAATCGTGAAGGAATGTTTAAGAAGCACTTAACCCTTTCACTGCCAAACGGTTAACCCTTTGACAATACACAGAAGGTTAACCCTTTCACTGCCACACTACAGAAGGTTAACCCTTTACTATCACACTACCGGTTAATGTCACAATGATGCTCCGAAATCTATGACACTTCACGTCCTCGTCTTACCATCAACCCTGGCAGACCTGGCGGGCCTTGGATTCCTTTGAGACCCTCTTTGCCCTGGTAAAGTCACCGTCAGGAAACAAAAAACAAAAAAAGAAAAAGAAAGAAACAAGAAAAAGAGATTAATGACCACGATTACCACTCGGGCTGCTTGACCTACATGCTGTCGAGGGGAGAGGCTTGTACAATAATGACACGTGGGTATTAGCTTCCATAAGTATGAAGTATGTCGAGTGCTGCTGACCTTTTCTCCAGAGGCTCCTGGGGGACCGGAGGGGCCGGGTTGTCCATCATTACCCTGAGAGGAGGTGAAATGGGTGATGGAAGGGGGTCAACAGTTTAGTTTGCTTATAAAAAAAGAACCCACAAAAGAATATGACTGTATCCTGTTCTAATCAAGTGTATACGTGTATATGAAATAAGGAGGAAAATGTAGTTGTGTGTTTCATTTTGCATGAAATACACAGAATTGTCGAGGTTGAAAATGACTTACAACTTGTCCCATTAGGCCTGCGTGGCCTGGGGGTCCTGGGGGTCCTGGGTGTCCCTGTCGACACAGCAAACACACAGAGGTGAGCATATAGAATGTTGTGATTCACTAGTATTTACATACAGCCTTGGAATGCTGTAAATAAATAACTAGAGTCTAAATAAAAGTAGCGTCTAAATAAAACTACTGTAGAGTCTAAATCAAACTAGAGTCTAAATAAAACTAGCGTCTAAATAAAACTACTGTAGAGTCTAAATAAAACTAGCGTCTAAATCAAACTACTGTAGAGTCTAAATAAATAACTAGTGTCTAAATAAAACTAGAGTCTAAATCAAACTAGTGTCTAAATAAAACTAGAGTCTAAATAAGGCCTTGTCCAGACGAAAACGATTTTGATCTTTTTCGTTTCGTTTTCATTTAAAAAAAGGTTTCTTTAAAAAATGAAAATGTCTCAAGAAATAAGTGCGTGCCACAAATTTACTAAATAAATGTCTTTCCTGTTTTAGACGTCGCTCTTTTATTTTGAAAACCCCCGACCGGAAGTGTTGTAGTTTTCTTTTTTTTTTTTTTTTTTTTCACTTTATCTCCTCTTTTTTTTCTTTTTTTTTCATCCCAATTACCCGCTGTGCCAATTCTCCCCTCCCCTGTCTTGAACATTGCTCGCTATGCCCCCCACTGGCCGGTTGTAGGGAGGATAGAAGCCTTGCATCACGTGTCCCCTCCGATACACGAGGAGGCAGCCTGTCACATCTTTTCACCTGCCAGCGCGGACTCTCATTGGCGAGGTGTAATGTGTGGGAGGCTCACACTACCCCCGCCATTTCCTGTCTCTGCTGTGCAGGCGTCCCCAACCGACCTGTAGGAGTCGCTGTCCACAACGTCCAGATTACCACCTATCGACTTCCACCCGCTAACTCTGCCAATTGAGTTAGTATGACGACTGGCCCAAGCCGGAGGCAGCGCCGACAGCCGGAGTCGAACCCGGTGTCTCTTGCGTTGGTGACGAGTGCAATATCCGCTGCGCCACCCAGCCGCCCGTGTTGTCGTTGTTTTTGATAACTTGTGTGGTCCGGTTTTGTGCTTTTGAGCTGACGCTAGTTTCCAGAGACACACACCGCAGCACAAATGCAACTACACGAGGAGGAGGAAGAGCTGCTGATTTTAATCGGCAGGAGAGAGAGAGCACTCAAAGCTGTATATAATATAATAGCCCTGTGGTGCGGTCAGAGGCAGCTCAAACTACCTGTGTTGTATTAAATTAATTGATTGATGTTTAACTTGTCCGTGTCCAGTCCTTTCGACTAGCAAACGTTGTCTGTATTTAACGTTACCTCAGGATACCACTGTCTTATTGTAGCAAAAGTTGTCTGTATTTAACGTTACCTCAGGATACCACTGTCTATTGTATTTAGTTGGTTAGCTATTTAGCTAATGTTGATAGCATAGCATCAATGCTAGCTCACTGGCTACAGCTCAACACCAGCCATGGGAATACTATTTACTAAATGATGGAGGCTTTTTAATCGTCAAGGTAAGAGAGGATTTGTCATGATCAACTGAAGGCGTATGCTATGGAACAGTATGTGCTTGGTTACTACTTGGGTTTTCAGAAAAAGTACATTTAGCTGTAAAAGCCCTGTAACTGTAAAATAGCTTCTGTAACACTGTAAGGGAGATGTCAATCTGTTGTCGACGGTGGTTGTGATGTTGGCTGAGTTTGCACACGCGGGGTAAGGGAGAGGTGGGCTATCGCATCATCGGTTCTGGAAAATACTTGTATCGCTTGTAAAGACGGCCACGCAAGGGGAGCGTCTTCAGAATTGCGCACTCTGGAAGCCGGTTTCAGAAAATAGCGTCTTCAGGCTGCCAGAACGCAGTTCTGTGTGGATGAAAGGTGCATACGATCAAATACTTTGACTGATACGACCGAAATCGGTTTCGTCTGGACATGGCCTAAAACTAGAGTCTAAATAAAACTAGAGTCTAAATAAATAACTAGTGAGTCACAGCGTTCACACCTTGTCTCCTTTGTCTCCAGCTGTTCCACCAGTTCCTTTGTCACCTTTGAGCCCCTACGGCAAAGAACAAACAGCCCATAATAAGAGCTCCATTCTAAAATAACATATTCACCATTTAAAAAAACAATTATTATTCTTAGATAACGACTGTTGGTATGACTGTGAGACCCATAATATTTTATTTATTCAAATGTGTTTATTATTTACTTTAACTTACTTTATTATTTGTTTTATAAAAAAAAAATACATTGTTATTTCTTTATATTTGTTCGAAATAAAACTATTCATTCGTTCATTCATTCATTCATTCATTCATTCATTCATTCATTCATTCATTCATTCATTCATTCATTCATTCATTCATTCATTCATTCATTCATTATAGGTTTAGCAATGCTTTGGCATGCAAACTTCTACGATAAATTATTACACAATGCAATAACCAGGTTCCTTTTATTCATATGCAAAATTTATATATATAGCCATTTTAAATGTCTCATCTGCTGTTTATATGGGGGACCTTGTTTATGGCACAAATCTACCTTCGTCCCCTGCATTCATTTCAAACAGAAGCATTACAACATGGCTACTAGTAATAGGTGCTCTCATCATGGAAGAGTTGTGCATTGTGTTCTGGCACTTACCTTGACTCCGTCGCCTCCGGGGGGTCCTGCGGGTCCCGGTAGCCCCGTCTGGCCCTGCAAATGATACAGAGGAGCATCAGTCTCCGTTCAGGCAGACAGTCGCCGGGTCCTAATCAATCAACTACTGCCCCCAGAGGAGGCCCGCGTAATGACGCAGCGACACAGCAGGGGGTGATCAATGATAAAGGTACTGAAGCTAGTAGCTCACATACCTCACTTAGGATGTATGTATATGTATAAGGAAGGACACTTTACATTGTAGGAGATGGGGTTACATTTGGGAACAAATTAAGCCTTCAGACCAAGAATGATAGGAGTCCAGTTTCAAGCTTTATCATCTGTGTGAGTGTGAAGCAGGAACCATTAAAAAAACGATCTATGTGAATGTTAACCGTCACTGAAGAGAAGTTCTACCGTCTTTACCAAGTTCTACTGTCTTTAACTGTGAATATAGCCCACAATGTTCAAACCTACTTTCTATAAGTACTGAGAAATGAAAACATTACTCTTAAAACACATTAATGTGGTTCTTCATCTGAAGGACTCAGTGAAGCACGTAAATAGATGTCAAAATGTTGGCCTACTTGGTAACCGTCCTGGCCACCTTTGCCCGCTGGTCCGGTGTGTCCTTTTTCTCCCGGGACACCTGGAAGCCCAGGGGCGCCGGCGGGTCCGGCAGGACAGTCTGAACACACACCCTGGGGAAAGAAGAGATGTTTAGCGATAAGACCATCAGTCTCAGGATGTCGGCATTTGTTGTATTGTCACTGGAGCAGCAGAAGAAGAAGAGCTCCTTACCTTGAGATCCAACTGAGAGAGGTCTGCTGCTTTTCCCTGAGAAAGAGGTTCATATATTACGGTTTGCTTGCTTTACAAAAAAAGAAATACGGTAGATGGGCACAAAATAGATGGTTTGTGGGACTGCAGTCTATTGGAGTGACTTTGAAGACTAAGCCTCTAAGTGCATCAGAGAACGAAGAAGTTCACTGGTATTGAAGCCAAATGTCCCATTATACCAAGATACTAAATAATATTTTATTATTATTTTTTATTTAACCTTTATTTAACCAGACAGGTCAATTAAGAACAAATTCTTATTTACAATGGCGGCCTGGTGAGAGGACAAAAGGGCCTCTAGAAGGGTAACAGGGAAAGGGGACAAACAAATGATAAAATTAAATAGAAAAGAGAAAGATGATACATACATCACAGAGGTAAGGGGAATAATTAATACACACATCAAACAAACAATCAAATAAAATTACAAGGTGTGTAATATATGAAGCCGGACAGACAAATTACAGTTAAAACTGGGTGACAGTTGCAGGTGTGTGTAAACAACTCTGCGATAGAGTCCTTAAAAGTAGTGAGGGGGATACATTTGTCCATTTTCAAAGTATTTTCCATCTCGTTCCACCTGCTGGGAGCAGCAAATTGGAACGAGGATTGACCAAAGGAAGTGTTAACACGGGGAACATCTAGCAGCTCTGGTGTTATAGAGAGTAGATGACAATTTATTTTAACAAGTGTATCAAATAAGGAGGGGTCAGACCAAGGAGGGGTTTGTAAATTAGTGTAAGCCAATGAATTTCTCATCGAGAGTACAGTGTAACGATGGCCAATTTACAGATGTGTACAAGTCACACAGTGATGTGTTGAAAATGGGGCATTTGTAGCAAACCTAATCTCTGAGAGATACAACACATTAAGGCGATCAAGGACACTCTTGCTTGCATGCATGTAAATGACATACCGGTAGTCAAACAATGGGAGAATGGACATTTGGACTATAGGGAGCGTTTAGCAGAGTGAGTAAAGCAGGAGCGCTTCCTGCACAAGAAGCCAAGTCTTGCTTGTATGAAGATGTGACACAGAAGCAGTTGTTTCACTAGTAACTTACTGGCTCTCCTTGTGATCCTTTCTCCCCCGGTCTTCCTGGTAAACCCTGTCATCCGAAAACAAAGGCAGAGTTATGAAATGTCCTTTTGTGTGATCGTGTGACACGATGACCACAGTAATGATGCTGCTGACGGCATTCAGGTGAAACTGTAGCGGCCGTGTGGAGATGTTATGATCTGATCGGAGATCAGATGTCACCAGCAGACAGGCGTGCACCGTAGGGATTGTGGAGATGTTATGATCTGATCGGAGATCAGATGTCACCAGCAGACAGGCGTGCACCGTAGGGATTGTGGAGATGTTATGATCTGATCGGAGATCAGATGTCACACACAGACAGGCGTGCACCGTAGGGATGCACCGGTGGTCCGGTACTGGAGTTCAAATATCAGGCTGATAGTGATACCAAACTGAAACAGGGTAGTAACGTTATCTGAGAATTTTCCCAATACTAATGTTGTAAAATACTATCTGTCTTTATCATTTTTGTCCAATGACCCCAAACGAATGGTCTATTTACCTAAAAGTAAAGTAAAGTATTGGATGATACTTTAAGTTTAGGTATCAGCGGGTATCGGAATTGGTATCAGGTATTAGTAATAACATGTGTACAGTGCAACATGGTTGATTATCTTTGCACTTACATTGTCCGTCCCTAGTAATAACATGTGTACAGTGCAACATGGTTGATTATCTTTGCACTTACATTGTCCGTCCCTAGTAATAACATGTGTACAGTGCAACATGGTTGATTATCTTTGCACTTACATTGTCCGTCCCTAGTAATAACATGTGTACAGTGCAACATGGTTGATTATCTTTGCACTCACATTGTCCGTCCCTAGTAATAACATGTGTACAGTACAACATGGTTGATTATCTTTGCACTTACATTGTGTGTCCCTAGTAATAACATGTGTACAGTACAACATGGTTGATTATCTTTGCACTTACATTGTGTGTCCCTAGTAATAACATGTGTACAGTACAACATGGTTTATTATCTTTGCACTTACATTGTCCGTCCCTAGTAATAACATGTGTACAGTGCAACATGGTTGATTATCTTTGCACTCACATTGTCCGTCCCTAGTAATAACATGTGTACAGTACAACATGGTTGATTATCTTTGCACTTACATTGTGTGTCCCTAGTAATAACATGTGTACAGTGCAACATGGTTGATTATCTTTGCACTCACATTGTGTGTCCCTAGTAATAACATGTGTACAGTGCAACATGGTTGATTATCTTTGCACTCACATTGTGTGTCCCTAGTAATAACATGTGTACAGTGCAACATGGTTGATTATCTTTGCACTTACATTGTGTGTCCCTAGTAATAACATGTGTACAGTGCAACATGGTTGATTATCTTTGCACTCACATTGTGTGTCCCTAGTAATAACATGTGTACAGTGCAACATGGTTGATTATCTTTGCACTTACATTGTGTGTCCCTAGTAATAACATGTGTACAGTGCAACATGGTTGATTATCTTTGCACTTACATTGTGTGTCCCTAGTAATAACATGTGTACAGTGCAATATGGTTGATTATCTTTGCACTTACATTGTGACCAGCAGGGCCCTGAGTTCCAGCGACTCCTGGTGAACCTCTCAAGCCCTGATCCGAAAGAAAAAAAACACGTAAAGCGATATTAGAATAACACAGTCAAGTTAGACACAATTATGTAGAACATTCTAAAATTACATTGTTAGAAGAATGTTTACCGAAGGTCCAGACTCCCCATTAGGCCCCGGAGGTCCCTGTGAATGACAAGTAACATTTTTAAATCACATGCATTGGGAAATGTGCCAGGCAGAAGATTATGTTAGCGATGAATGTTTAGCATGTGTGCATCCATACCGGAAGCCCCGTCTTGCCGTCTCCTGGGGTACCCCTGTCTCCTGGCATGCCCTGGAGTCCCTGGGACCCTGTCTGGCCCTGAAAAGGTTTTAATAAAAAGTTAAGTTAAACAAGTTCTACATTTTATGTAGAGTAATCAATAAAAAAAAGAAAAATCCACAGAGCTTGTGGAGGTGCAGAATATAGGTATTCTGGGGTGAAAAAAAGGGGTGATAGTGGCTCAGGAGGTAAAGAGGTCATCCTTGAGCAAGACACTTAACCCCTAACTGCTCCTGATGAGCAGGTCGGCACCTTGCATGGTAGCCTCTGCCGTCGGTGTGTGAATATGTGGGTGAATGTGAGGCATAAATGGTAAAGCGCTTTGGATAAAAGTGCTATTAAATGCAGTCCATATATATAAATGCAGTCCAAAAGATTGAATAATTAATTTATCATAAATTTTTTTTGTTGTTTACATGTTGTGTGCATGTATTTCCTCATGTGGAATGCAACCTGATTGGATAAATGACATGCTGGTGTTCTAGTGCGACATCTAGTGGCTGAATGTTATCTATAGCACCTTTAATGTCACCTTTAATGGGATTGTGTGTCCCAAATGTCCTATTTGTCTGAGAGAGTTTAGCTGGGTAGAGTTGTTGTCACGTTCTGTGGTGGCTGCTATTCCCAGAGAAATAACATATTGTTCTTTTTTTAATCTCTGGCAGAAAGAAATAAATCCAATCTGCCGTTGACATTTTGTTACTCAGAAGAGGGAATGGTAAAGGTGACGAGGGTGAATGATTTAACACCATAAATCTACCAAAGGCCCTCTTGTCGTCTGGCTTTTCTCATCCCGTGTCCCACAGCGCCGAGCCGTTCACCGCAGAGAGGCGCCGGTCGTCAGCGCTGGGGTGCTGCTGGTCACAGTGCGGTGGCCATAGAAATTGCTTTTGTTGCTTTCAACAGAAATGAATTGTTTCGTTCACTGGGGACGAGAGAAATGGTGTTTTCCCCGCTGACGAAAGAGCACCTGTGCATGGCGTGGAATCACCTTAGGCAACCTTGCTAACCAGCACCTCTCCACACACACACACACACACACACACACACACACACACACACACACACACACACACACACACACACACACACACACACACACACACACACACACACACACACACACACTAACCACACCCTCCCTGCACGCACACACACACGTACACACACACTAACCACACCCTCCCTGCACACACACACACACACACACACACACACACACACTAACCACCCCCCCCGCATGCACACACACACACTAACTAACCCCCCCTGAACGCACACACACACATCTTCAAAAACACATACACACGTATCGTACTGACACACCCGCACACACATGCATGTATGCACACACTCTCACAATCTCTCTCTCACACACACACACACACACACACACACACACACACACACACACACACACACACACACACACACACACACACACACACACACACACACACACACACACACACACACACACACACACAAAGCAACACCCCCCCCCCCGCACACACATACACCCATCCTCAAAAACACACACACAGAAACACTCTAATCCATCCAGTTACATGCACACACACACAGACCCACACACACCAGACACCAGACACGTCCTCTCAAACTGCCCCAAAATGATATTACCTTGAGCCCTGGAGGTCCCTGTATTCCGTGTGGTCCTGCGTCCCCCTGTAAACATCACAAATGACATCAATCAAACCACTCTGCATCCACTCAGGTCTACAATTATATACCGCGAGGGCCCTCACTCTGAGAATAAATCAGTAACAGTCGAAGCTCTGCTACTTTGTTCCATTGTAACACCGCTGCGGGCGTTGCACCTGCCGCTAGTAAAGAACACAAGTGCTGTTGTGAGGCGCGCGCACGCACGTGCACGCTACGCACACACAAACACACACACACACACACACACACACACACACACACACACACACACACACACACACACACACACACACACACACACACACACAACGTGCAACTGTGTTGGTTTTTAATGGGATATACACATCTTAATGATGTTTGTTGCCATTAATACCATTGGGCTAAATCAGCAGATTGACCAGATGTCTGGAGGTGAGAGAAACATGGCAACGGAGGAACACGTTGAGCTGCGGCAGTAAAAACGCGCCGACTCAGGTGGAATTGTTGGCACGGCGGGCGCTGCCTGCCTCGTAGCGCGCCGCGTGGAGCCAGCCGGCCGCACCGCGACCTAGATTTAGATGAGTTACGAGGTGACGGCTCGTTTACTCGCTGTGCGAACGTGCAGAACGTGAGAGAGTTTCGACCGGAAGACACTTCAGATGAGAGTTCTTAATTTCTTTAATTGGGTGATTGGCAGCGAGCCAGTGAATATACTGTATGTTCCTGTCCCTATAAGAACATCGTCCCCAATGTGACTATAAACGAGGCAAGGTTATATATTATCAGCACATCGAAGCAACATAAAAATATACTATGTTATTTGATACTATCTTGTCTAGCACAGTCTCTGGAGCGTAACAGTAAGAAGCATTTTGTATGAAAGTATTCTGTTCTTCTGTATGACAACTATTAAAGAAACTTGAAACTTGTCTGTTGTATTTGCTATGATGGGTAGTATTGGATCAATTGGAACATCATTAGACAAATGGAAAAAAAGCCACTCATTTATTGGCTTGTATTGCTGGCACATTTTTCCAAAGTAACAAAAAAGGGACCAGTGACACATTTTCAGTTCACCTGATATAAATAATGGTATGTAGGTGCGGCTGGGTAGCGCAGCGGACTAAGCGTCTGTCTACCACCACAGAGACAGTGGGATCGAATCCGGCTGCGGTACCTCCGGCTTGGCCGACCGTCCATACTAACACAATTGGCAGTGTCAGCGGGTGGGAAGCCGGTGTGGGTGGGTCCTGGTCGTTGTAAACAGCGACTCCTACAGTTCGGCCGGGGCGCCTGCACAGCAAGGGAAGGATCTGGGAGAGGTAGTGTGACCTTCCACACGTTACACCCTCCCAGTGAGAGTCCGCGCTGCCAGGTGAAAAGAAGCGGTGGGCTGGATACACATGTGTCGGAGGAAGCATGTGATAGTCTCTGCCCTCCCAGACCGACAGTAGGGGGTAGAGTGCGCAACGACCAGGAAGGGGATTGGGAATTGGCATAACGACTAAAATTGGGATGGGAGAAAAACGGAAAAAGAAAAGGGGGAAAAAGATAATAAAAAGAAAAATTATAATAATGGTATGTACCAATAATGTGGTGCCATAATATATATTTTTTGGTATTCAATATTCATATTTTTTCAAATTTTAATATTGAATTTCTTCCTGACAGCCCTACAGTGTGGTATATGAACGTGCGGAACAGGTTTTTTTTCTGTAAATAAACTAGAAGACGAGAGAAACGTCATATTTCATATCTTACGTTGTGCCCGTCCTTCCCCTTGCCCTGCACACCCGGAGGCCCGGTCACACCTGGCTCTCCAGAAGGACCCGAGGGCCCCGAACGTCCCTCTTTACCCGTTTCACCCTGGAGCAGAGAACACAGGATTACTGGTGGAAACACAAAACAACAACAACAATAATAATAATAATAATAATAATAATAATAATAATAATAATAATAATAATAATAATAATAATAATAATAATAATAATAATAATAATAATAATAATAATAATAATAATAATAATAATACTGATAATAATGATAATAATAATGATAATACTACTACTAATAATAATGATGATAATAATGATAATAATAATAATAATAATAATAATAATAATAATAATAATAATAATAATAATAATAATAATAATAATAATAATAATAATAATAATAATAATAATAATAATAATAATAATAATAATAATAATAATAATAATAATAATAATAATAATAATTGTTGTGAAGGGCCAGATTAAACCGAATATATATATTTATTTATATATATATATTTAATTGTATTTGTATATTCTCTAATATTCCCTGATATCCCTTGTATATTCCTTGTACAATATGCATTGAATATCCATTCTAGCCTACTGAACATCCCATAATAGTCTCCATTCTACTATTGGTCGAGACCTTGGTGCCAGGCTGCCATACCCCTCAGACCCAGTTCAAACGTACCGCTCGACATGTACGAACAAGTCCTAGTTCCGCGTAGGAATTTGGCTACCGCACCACTAATGGGACTATTTGTTCATAGTGCGTATATATACTGCGCTACTAAAGTAGGACTTTCTTTTCAGTCCAGTTTCTTACCCTCCAATAGAGTCACAGACGTAAAGCCTCCCCGCGATGCCACGTGTGGGAGTAAGGCCAAGTTCGGCCTACCATCGGTATTGAGACATCGTGTATATTAATATTTGAATAGTCATATTTGGCACTATATCGTCGAGTTGGACGTAGTCTATTAAGCTAATAATAGTCTGTTAATATATAGTGCTTCGTGCGGTGAGAATACTACCGTAGTCAGTACCCCATCGTTTCGGGCAGAGAACTGGCTGCTTACCCAGGGTGGTTGACCCTATGTGAAGCTGCACCCGAGGAGCCCCAGAGCCGACGAGCGAGTGGACCTGTATACCGGATTATTCTACCGACGACAGCCCGCCTTCCCAGGCACGGATTATGCTTTGGATACTTTGATTATTCTATGGATAAAGACCCCCGACACTACCGTGTGTTGGAACCCCCCCCCCTGGAGAGGACGCAAGGTGAGGAGACGCTCTGCAAGACGAGGTCTCTCCACATCTCTCCCCCGTGGACCGGAGAGAGCCGGCCCACAAAGAGTCCACCTGCTTTCATCTGTGGTCCAAGGATCGCCGGCGCATTGAACGGCACTACAGTGGGTTCACCTGGGATACCCTTGGCCGGACGAGGCAGCTGGATTCTACCCCCCCCCCCTCCTACTCCTGTCGGCTTACAAGCGACCGGATTAACCCCCTCTAGTGTATCCAGCCTATAATCATTAAAGTATCATTGCTGTTATTCCTTAACTATTCCAGGTCGTATATTTACCACCTGCGCCTTCAGAGATTGGACATTATCTATTGATATACCGACGAATACTCCTTGCCATAAAAGTGCATACTATTTCAATTCATAAATGTAATTAAGTGATTAAGTGTTTATTCTACACACCATCGCTGTGTAGGAAATAAAGACCTGTTTCTAATTCGTACATTTGTGTTGGATCCGTTTCATCTACGTGAGAGTGTTCATGATAATATATTTATGCCGTGTACTGGGTGGCCGAATATTAAGTACAAAGGTAGTGGTAGTAAGTATCATATCTAGTAATACAGTCAGGGAATTGTACCCCTCAGTTACAATTGGTCCTTCGAGCCGGATGGTAATTAGTGTAATATTAATATAGTGTTATTAATATTGAAATGGCCTATGATGAACACTCCACGAAACGATCCTCCTAACCAACGCCCGCAGCGCGAACGACGGCTCCCTCAGTACTTAGAGGCTTACGCTGTCAGTCAACAACCTAGTCTTCTACTAACAGTAAACGCGGTAAAACTAGAAAGTAAAAGTATGTCTAACCCCAACGCCCAGACTACCCCGACCATAGAGGCCCCTACGGGCTCTAATGTAACTGACCAAGTTCACGGTGGGGACCAGTGGGAACCAGACATGACTTCACACCCCGCCAGTACTGAAGAAGTAGTCCCCGATGAGTCCCGGGAGGAATACAACGCTACCGAGAGAGAACTCGGCACGGAAGAAGACGGGGAGAGCACCGTGGAGATAGAGCTCCAAGGCTCCGCAAGGAGTACCCCGAGGGAAGGCTCCCCTATACAACCGCCTTCTCCCAGCGAGGCAGAGAGGACCCTACAGTAGGCATTCCTCGTCAGCCTGAAAGCCTCTACTGAACGCGATAGACTCCAGGGTGAACGCGATCGATTGCAGATACAGCAACGGAGCGAAGAAGAGCACATACGCCTGGAAATAAGACGCATTCAGATGGAAGAGAATGTGGCCCGAGACCGAGCAGACAGCCAGCGAGCAGCTGCTGGTGCTCTACGGGACGCAGAGCGCGACAGACAGCAAGCGCAACTAATAGAACAGCTGATCAGACGGACAACACCCTCTCCCTCCGCCAGAGGCTCCAGGAACTCGTCTAGACACACCTCCAGGGCGGCATCCCCTAGCCGAGTAAACAACCCTGAACTTGACCAACAGACGAGGTCTATACCCCCCACAGACCACCTCCCCCCACCGGTCCAAGCGAGACCTAGCAACCGGGAAGGAGCAGCATATCCTGTGGAGAGGCTAAACCAGAGACTACAAGCACTGGATGACCTAACTGAAGACGAAGAGGAAGAGGAGGAGAACCGCGCCCGAAGACAGCACAGTACTCTACCGGACCAGGAGGTCCGGTACAGCCCAGGCTATACTCCCGCGGAGCTGCGCTACAGACCCCCGACTCTATACACGGGTGAGCACGACGCACGACCCGCACCGAGGAACAGCACCTGGACAAGCGGGCCATGGTACACTGCCGGTACCAGCCCATACCAAGGAGCGGGAGGAGACTCGCCTAGGAGGCCTCCCCCCCAACGCTCGCCGATGTATCCACAGTCAGCGTCATACATTGGCACGCCTATGGTACCCGACTTCACCCAAGAGAACCGGGCCCAGTATACAGAACTCCGCATGTGTCTGGAGACCATGTTGGTGGATGTATTGGATGAACGCCACAAATACGCCATCCTACTGCAGCACTTAAAGGTGCCCCGCGCACATAATATAGCGCTCGCCTACGCGACTTCCACCACCCCATACACAGCAGCGCTGGTAGCATTGGACCAGAGGTATGGGCGCATATGGGATTACGTGATCCAGGAGATCCGACACATCGACCGCTTACCCCCAGCAATAGACAATCGAGCACTGGACGACCTGTCCATCAGAGTGCAGTCCCTGGTAGGGATGTTGGGAGCGCAAAGAGAGAAGGGGAAGTATGAACTTTACGCCAACTCAAATGTGGAAAGGATTCTGGAGAAGCTGCCGCCCGCTCGTCAGGAGCGCTTTAGGCGGCAGAGGGACCACAGAGACCCGAATGGCCCCGAACCGAACCTCCTCGATCTAGCAGACTTCCTGGCGAGAGAAGTCAGCAGCCTACGGCTAGATACATTCGGACGGAGCACCCCTGGCTCCAGAGAAGGAACCAGACGACTAAATGATGGAAGAAGATCGGTGACTGTGATGCACCAATCGGAGTCAGTACCGAGCAGCAGGAGCCACAGTACCCCCTCCAGAACGGAGAAGTGGAAGATAGTGTGCCCCTACTGTGAGAAAGAACACTGGCTAGCGCAATGTGACTCCTTCCCCAAGCTGAACGCGGAGGAAGCAGGTCAATGGATAAAGTCCAACAAGCGCTGTTTTCGCTGTGCGCGCTCACACATGGCAGCCGAATGCCGCTTAAAGAAAAGGTGCACCAAGTGCGATGGAGCCCATCTGGACATACTTCACGACAGTAACAGACGGCGCCCTTCACCTGCACCATCCAGCCGCAAAGCGAGCGTCATGTACATCGTTCCCGCCAGCAGCAGTGGAGCCCGAGTACTCCTAAAAGTAGTGCGTGTGACACTAAGCTACCAGAATAAAGTCCTGGACACTTACGCCGTCCTCGATGACGGGTCAGAGAAGACCCTGCTGCTCGCCTCCGCTGCGGCCCAGCTAGGGCTGCGGGGAAGCGAAACCCAAATGACAATTCGGACAATAAGACGAGATTTGAAGACGATAAAGGGCGAGAATGTCTCATTCTCTATCGCAGCAAGCGGCCAGCCTGAGCGACGGTACCAGATTGCAGACGCTTTCACCAGCCAAGAAATAGGACTGTCGCGGTACACATACCCCGTCGCCAAGCTGATGGAGAAATATGCACATCTGCGCAAGTTACCGACCCCGCTCATAGACAATGCTATGCCGACCCTGTTGATAGGCTCCGACCATACAGACCTCATTGTCCCGATAGACCGGGTTCATACCGGACCCCGAGGCTGTCCTGCAGCAGTCGAGACCCGTTTGGGATGGACTCTCCAAGGCCCGCTCGCCAAATCTCTCAACCGAAGTACAGCCACTAGATGTCTCCACTCCCGAGTCACAGAGGGAGAAACCGCACTCCTGCAACACGTAGAGCGGCTATGGAGCTTGGAACAAATGCCCTTTAAGAATGGAAAGAAAGACATTCGCTCTAAAGATGACATTTACGCCATTCACCTCCTCGAGACAGGGACCAAGAGAGTCCCGGTCAACGGCGTGTTGAGATACGCCACGCCACTCCTGCGGCGAGAAGGAATGCCTACTTTCCACGCCAAGACAGACGCCATAGAACGGTACCTGCTGAACACGGAGCGGCGCTTAGCCAAGAACCCCGCCCAAGAGAGTGTATACCGCGCTGAGATTGATAAGCTCATCACAGCGGGACACGTCACAAAGATGGACATTAAAGAGGCTGACCAGACCACTGAATCGTGGTACGTGCCCCACCACAAGGTCCATCACAACGGTAAAGACTGCATAGTATTTAACTGCAGCTACCAGATCGGATCCCAAAATCTGAATAAAGAGTTACTGCCCGGTCCCACACTCGGCCCCTCCCTACTCGGCGTTCTACTCCGCTTCCGCCAGGAAAAGGTGGCCATCAGCGGGGACATTAAAGGAATGTTCCTGCAGGTGAGATTAGTAGAGGCGGACAAGCCCCTGTTACGGTTCCTATGGAGAGAGAAGCCAGGAGATGAGCACCCAGCCATCTACCAATGGGAAGTCCTCCCCTTCGGAACGACGTGCAGCCCCTGCTGTGCGACATTTGCACTACAGAAACATGTAGCAGAGGACCCAGCAGCGGACGAAGAGGTCCGACACAGCGTAAAGAACAGCTTCTACGTAGACAACTGTCTACAAAGCCTTTCAACCCAGGAAGAAGCCGAGGCTCTCCTGATTAAACTCCGCGCCTCATTGATCAAAGGCGGCTTTGATCTCAGGCAGTGGGCCAGCAGCGATCCGCAAGTACTGCGCAGCCTCTCCTCCGAGGACAAGGCAGCCAGCAGCGAGACCTGGATGGCTACAATCCCGGGAGAAGCCCAGGAGATGACCCTGGGATTGGTGTGGCGATTCAAAACAGATTCGCTTCACTACAGACACAAGCCCCTGACTACGGAGCAGGGAAGGCCGGCGGCGGCGCCGACCACCAGACGGAGTGTGTACACAACACTCGCCCGACAATATGACCCGCTAGGATGTATTCTACCGTACACCACCAGGGCAAAAATGATTGTACGAGCATTGTGGGACAAGGACCAGGGCTGGGACGACCCCATTCCCGCACAACTTGCATCCACCTGGAGAGAGTGGGAGATGGAGCTCCACTCACTCCCAGGCGTTAATATGCGCCGAAGCTACTTCCCACCCACGGTGAGGCCAGAGACATGTAAAATGGACTTACACGTCTTCAGTGACGCCTCAGAGGTCGCATACGGATCAGTAGCCTACTTGCGGGCCCAAGACCAGGGGGGAGAGATCTACACAGCATTTGTCCTCGCCCGCTCGAGAATAGCCCCACGCAAGCAACAATCTATCCCACGTCTAGAGCTCTGCGCAGCCCTAGCCGGAGCGCACCTAGCCACGCTCATCCAACGTGAGCTCACCATACCGGTGTCTAGAACAATCCTGTGGTCAGATTCCACGACGGTACTCGCCTGGATCAAATCGGACTCATGCAAGTACAAAGTCTTCGTGGGAGTCAGAGTCACCGAGATTCAAGACTTAACCGAAGAGTTAACCGGAGAAACAGAGTGGCGCTACGTTGATACAAAACAGAACTCAGCTGACGTCATCACCCGGGGGATGCCCCTGGATGACCTCACCCGTCGCAATGTCTACAGTGACGGCCCCGCATTCCTAAGACTCCCGGAAGGACAGTGGCCCATGCCTATCCCGAGGGAAGCAAGTCCAGAGGAGGTGGAAATTAAGAAGTCTGTGTTCTGTGGATTGAGCACCGTAGCCTCCACCGACCCTAACATAAACGATTGCACGTCCATAGAGAGTGCACAACAAAGAACATTCCTGCGGTACCACCCGGAGTGCAAGTCCCCCGCTGATATGTCAGCGGCTAACTACGAGGAAGCAGAATTGCTTCTACTGCAGCGAGCCCAGAGAGACTCGTTCCCCGATGAATTGGCCTGTCTACAGGGAGGAAAGCCCGTCCCATCCGACAGCAGATTAATTCACCTGGCCCCCGAGAGCGACGCTCATACCCTCATCAGAGTGGGTGGTCGCCTACGCAGAGCCCCCAATCTACCGGATGACATTAAACACTACCTACCGTCTCTACAGACCCGCCAGAAGTGGGTAAAGGAGAGAGACAATTTGACAGAAGGAACAGTCGTCATGATTATTGATCAATCACTGCCCAGAGCTATGTGGCCGGCCGGCCGCGTAAGCAAAGTGATCACCGGTGCCGACGGCAAGGTCCGAGCAGCTGAAGTGCTCGTCCAGGGTCGCACTTACACCCGTCCCGTGGCAAGGCTCATAGAACTGCCTCGACTCCCAGACACAATCGATGATGACCATGACCCTACAACCCTATGACTTTGTGAAGTTGACTGACCCCTACAGCAAACCCTTATGTGTAAATAGACAACGCGATTAATCTGTCTCCGTTTAACTGATTAGGTCTGGGACCTATTCAGGGGGTGGCTGTTGTGAAGGGCCAGATTAAACCGAATATATATATATTTATTTATATATATATATTTAATTGTATTTGTATATTCTCTAATATTCCCTGATATCCCTTGTATATTCCTTGTACAATATGCATTGAATATCCATTCTAGCCTACTGAACATCCCATAATAGTCTCCATTCTACTATTGGTCGAGACCTTGGTGCCAGGCTGCCATACCCCTCAGACCCAGTTCAAACGTACCGCTCGACATGTACGAACAAGTCCTAGTTCCGCGTAGGAATTTGGCTACCGCACCACTAATGGGACTATTTGTTCATAGTGCGTATATATACTGCGCTACTAAAGTAGGACTTTCTTTTCAGTCCAGTTTCTTACCCTCCAATAGAGTCACAGACGTAAAGCCTCCCCGCGATGCCACGTGTGGGAGTAAGGCCAAGTTCGGCCTACCATCGGTATTGAGACATCGTGTATATTAATATTTGAATAGTCATATTTGGCACTATATCGTCGAGTTGGACGTAGTCTATTAAGCTAATAATAGTCTGTTAATATATAGTGCTTCGTGCGGTGAGAATACTACCGTAGTCAGTACCCCATCGTTTCGGGCAGAGAACTGGCTGCTTACCCAGGGTGGTTGACCCTATGTGAAGCTGCACCCGAGGAGCCCCAGAGCCGACGAGCGAGTGGACCTGTATACCGGATTATTCTACCGACGACAGCCCGCCTTCCCAGGCACGGATTATGCTTTGGATACTTTGATTATTCTATGGATAAAGACCCCCGACACTACCGTGTGTTGGAAACCCCCCCCCTGGAGAGGACGCAAGGTGAGGAGACGCTCTGCAAGACGAGGTCTCTCCACATCTCTCCCCCGTGGACCGGAGAGAGCCGGCCCACAAAGAGTCCACCTGCTTTCATCTGTGGTCCAAGGATCGCCGGCGCATTGAACGGCACTACAGTGGGTTCACCTGGGATACCCTTGGCCGGACGAGGCAGCTGGATTCTACCCCCCCCCCCCCTCCTACTCCTGTCGGCTTACAAGCGACCGGATTAACCCCCTCTAGTGTATCCAGCCTATAATCATTAAAGTATCATTGCTGTTATTCCTTAACTATTCCAGGTCGTATATTTACCACCTGCGCCTTCAGAGATTGGACATTATCTATTGATATACCGACGAATACTCCTTGCCATAAAAGTGCATACTATTTCAATTCATAAATGTAATTAAGTGATTAAGTGTTTATTCTACACACCATCGCTGTGTAGGAAATAAAGACCTGTTTCTAATTCGTACATTTGTGTTGGATCCGTTTCATCTACGTGAGAGTGTTCATGATAATATATTTATGCCGTGTACTGGGTGGCCGAATATTAAGTACAAAGGTAGTGGTAGTAAGTATCATATCTAGTAATACAGTCAGGGAATTGTACCCCTCAGTTACAATAATAATGATAATAATAATGATAATGCTAATACTAATAATAATAATAATGAGAGCAAAATTGCCTTGTCGTCAGCAGCACTACACAATGCATAGAGGTTAAAAAACAATAGAAAATATGTAATAAAATAAAAGTGATGAAATCTATTTAGATTAATTCATTCAATCTTTGTTTATACTCGATAAATACACTAGTAGTTAAACTCATTTACAGTGTCATAGTGCGTTAATGAATACAGAAACGACAATCAGAACAATGAACAAATGGACAATGGAGAGCACACAAAACATGTCCTGATTGGTCATCGAGGTTCTAAACCGACCCATAGACACTAGAGTGTCTAGTTTCAGAGTTTCCTGCAGGGTATTCCATGATGAAGGGGCAGAGAAGCCAACGGCAGATCTACCAAGTTCAGTACAAACTCTAGGCACTAAGTGGAAGCATATCTACATATCTACAAGCATGTCTACATATCTACACAACATATCTACTGTACATATCTACGACGTCAACAGATATCTACAGATAGAACAGGTGTAACCGATCTCCGCAGATGTTAACCGAGATTTGTACGTATGTAGGAAATTAGATTCACTCAAGAATTACACATAATTACAATATTTCACGCAGCGTTAACAGCTTCCACATAACACTTTACGCCGGGTCACTTGGTCGTGTTCTACTTTCAGTAGCTGCTTTGTTTTCATGCCTCCACTCGGGAGAAGGGTCACAAACAGCCCCTCGCTGAACAAATTACACCTCCTCCGACGACGCTCCCTCGTGAAAGAGGGAAGAAGGAGAGAGATAATGAAAGAGGGATGAGATGGAATAGCCGGCTACCTGTCCTGAAATGCAATTGTGAAAGCCGTGCGTGCCGAGGACCACATGCCATGGGGCAGCGAGACAGATTCTAAAACAATCCTTAATGAAACGGTAATGGAGAACAAGGTCACACACTGTTTGCAATCAGATTTTCTGTCTCGCTCAGCAATACCTGCCAAACCGCACTGAACAGGAATGATGGTGCTTTTGTAATTTCCTTTTTCCACGCCAAGCCCTTGAATAGAGGCCTTTTTCGCGGAGTGTTTAAAATGCCTGTTTTTCCTCCATGTTGGAAGAGACGACTGTGCGCTATGTTGCGCTACGTGGCGGTTGCTACGTGCAACGCGACGGTTGCTATGTGTTGATACAGTATAATGAGAAATATATAAACAAAAATGGAATCGTTTGGTGTCTCATTACTGGATCTTGTAAACAAGTCTCGGTAGAACAGCGTTTTTCCAGTGTTTTACTGCACAGAACCAAGACGTTTGAAAGTGGTTACCAACGGTAGTTCACTGGAAGAAAGAGAACTACACAAACATTCTGTGCAAGGTCTCTATTAAAAAAAATAGGCCAGTGGTTCTCGACCCCTTCGGTTCATGACCCCTAAAAAAGAGAGGGACGCCCGTTTACGAACCCCATACATAGTCAAGCATAGATAGAATGGCAAACTTTGACACTAAATAATGATTTTTTTTATTACCCGTTTCGGACTATTCAACTTGATTAATGACTGGAGGAGGGTTTTCCCTTTCAAATATTCATTATCTCACAGGAAATGTTATAAACATGATAATGTATGTGTACTGTATATCTTTTCGCAACCCCCAGGTTGAGGTCCACTGGGACAGGGAACCAACCTTCTCTCCTCTCTGCCCGACTGCCCCAGGAGGTCCGAGGATTCCAGGGATGCCCTATGGAGACTTCACGTCAGTCACACACTCCAAAGAATGGATTTGTTATCACACAGCATGGTTCATATTCTTGCTTTACCTCAATAGTAGTAATCCTCCTCATTATGTCATACAGTAGACACAGTCATGATTGGTACGTTCGATTATTTTGATGATTTTTTTTAAGTAAGCCTGTGTCCGTTTAATATCCCCCAGTTACACAAATGGACCTACCACGTTGCCTGGTAATCCACGCATGCCCACGGTGCCGATATGTCCAGGCGGGCCCTGAGAGAGAACGACACATAGCAGTTAGCCAGGCGTCTGCGGTACATCGTGACACTCAGCACTAAACTCACAGTTGAAACCGTAACTCACAAGGTCGCCGACACGTCCGGTTTCTCCTTTAACTCCGGATGCACCTTTCACACCCTGGGTTGAAGGTAAAAAAAACATCAAATCATTATTTTACACTTTATTTAAGATTACAAAACGAGGTACTGAGACTGAGGGCTGCGGTAGCCTGAATGTTTATGTTTATGTTTTATTAGGATCCCCATTAGCTGTCAAATGAATGACCGCTAGTCTTCCTGGGGTCTTCACAAGAAAATAATACAACAGAATACAAATACAGAATGTTTTAGTAAGACAATTAAAATAAGAAGACAAAAATGAGAAAGAAAAACAGAAAGCATAAAGGCAATCAAAAATGTATATTGAATATTGAAGATACAATGAATGGTTGTATTCATTCACATTCCTGCCCAAAAATATGAAATGAAATTGATAAAAACACATATAATAATAATAATAATAATAATAATAATAATAATAATAATAATAATAATAATAATAATAATAATAATAATAATAATAATAATAATAATAATAATAATAATAATAATAATAATAATAATAATAATAATAATAATAATAATAAAAAATTTATGTAAAAAAAACTAAAGATTTATGTTAGAGAAGTGGACTGGTGACCAGAAGGTCGCCCATGTTTGATCCCTGGGAATGACGTGAAAAATATGTCTGAGGGGGAAGTGAATCAATGATGTTTTCCCCCTCCCCGTAATACCCATTGAGCAAGGCACTTTAACCCCAACCACTTCATGAGGATCTAAGCAGTGGTCGGTTGTACTGGGCAGCTCCTAGTGGCCAACAGTGTCAGACTGTGGTTGTACTGGGCAGCTCCTAGTGGCCAACAGTGTCAGACTGTGGTTGTACTGGGCAGCTCCTAGTGGCCAACAGTGTCAGACTGTGGTTGTACTGGGCAGCTCCTAGTGGCCAACAGTGTCAGACTGTGGTTGTACTGGGCAGCTCCCTGGTGTGAAGGTGTGTTTCTGTGTGAGTGTGAAGCACGGCATCCTGTACAGAAGAAGTAAAAGCTAAATAAAGATCACTAGCTCCTTACCTGTAGTCCAATCGTTCCCTTAAAGCCTTGTTCACCAGGCAATCCTCGTTGACCCTTGAAGGACATCACAGAGAGGTTAGCTACAGTAGTGCAGATTGACACGCACACCTTGATGTCACCGCCTCAGACCTACAGCAGTGCAGATTGACACGCACACCTTGATGTCACTGCCTCAGACCTACAGTAGTGCAGATTGACACGCACACCTTGATGTCACTGCCTCAGACCTACAGCAGTGCAGATTGACACGCACACCTTGATGTCACTGCCTCAGACCTACAGCAGTGCAGATTGACACGCACACCTTGATGTCACCGCCTCAGACCTACAGCAGTGACTTTTCAATTGCAAACGCTTTAAGGACAGAACTCACGCCAGTCCTTATCGGTTGTGTGATAGTAAAGGGTTAACCTTCTGTCGTGTGGCAGTGAAAGGGTTAAAGGGGATTGTTAGCTGCAATTTGGTGGTGAGCTCCTCGTACCCAGTGATGCTGATGGGGAACTAATGGAGGCTCTTCATAATAATAATAATAGCAGCAATATGCATGATTGAATAATTTATGTAATAATGGCCTGTGACAAAATAATTAACAGGGCATCCATTACTTCCACACGGTGGAATTTCAGAGTCAAAGGAAATTAAATTAAGGAAATCAGCCACAGACGCTGTTCATATCACAAGACATTAACATGCATGTTTTTACGATGAAGTTACTGTAGATTTAATATAGATATCCTGTCTGAGATATGATTATTATAGGCCTGTTTCTGTAAGAGGGTTATTTGCAGACCTATGGTAGTAGGCCGTTCTCTACTTGTGTCGGCCTTGAGGCTGGGTATTCATTTTGGAAAGCACATGGCATGTATATACATATTGAATAGGAGTTCAAACAATGTGCTAGACAAACACCTTTAACATTCACTTTAAACACGTTTAACATTACACTATATTGTATATCTATTTATTACAAAAAGATTTGCACTACTATGGATGATACCTTGTTTTTGCATTTAAAATTTCTTTTTTAAGTTGGCATTTTTGTACCTCATTGTTTGAATTTTGTACTTTAGGTTGTACTTTAGTTTGTATATTGTATAGTGTTTGGACTTTATTCTTTTAACTTTTTTACTGTATGAAGCACATTCTCAGGGGGCTCATACAGAACCAAGCATTTCAATGTAATGTACAGTACATACAAATAAAACAAAACTTGAAACTTGAACTTGAACATAACGAATGGTGCTTTATCCTATAATAAAGACATTGAAGACCATTTTAGAACTAGTATAAAATATCAGAACTGGTATTGGTATTGATAAATGAATAAAGTTCTAGCAAATGCAATAAATGGGCAAAACGACTGTATTTAATTGTAGTTTGCAAAGTACTAACGTTCATGGAACGCCCATGTTGAGGTCATAAGGAGCTAGTTGGCTGAATGCATATTGAATCTCTACTGACATCTAGTGGACAGCGCTACAAACCACAGCTTTTGCTCTAGGGGAAAATAATTGAAAGTAAATACCTGTACAAGCAGTAAAATAAACAACAACAAACAAAGATTGACCTGTTCCCCTGGTTTGCCTTGGTCGCCCTTCTCTCCCTTCTCTCCAGGTATTCCCTATAGGGGGAGGGAAACAAATGGACACATTGTATTTATTTATGAATGTATTTATTTGTCCTTAATTTATACAGGTAAAACACACACGATAAGATAAGATATTCCTTATGAGACATGAGACAGAGGTTTCTTTTTCATGTGTGACCTGTTTACAATAGACATACAAAAACACTTTGGAAAAAAGTACAGTTCAAAATTATATTTAAAAATGTTGCCAAACTCAGTTTGTAAGTAATGTGACCTAGTCCCATATGTGCTGTATTTAAAAACAATCAAAGAGCAGAGATACATCTTCGTCCTGGAACCATCACCTACCCAAAGCTGTAAAGGAATGTGAATCACTACCCACTTTCAAAAACACTCTCAAAGACTGCAATTCGAAACTGGCCCCTACAAATGTCTTAACCCAGTTGTACAGTAAATTACCAAGTATGGCTTTGTCAGTATTCCAATGTACAGTGTACAGTGTCGTCGTCCCCTACCCCAACCCCCCCCCCCTCCAATGTACAGCCCCCACCCACCAACCCCACCCCACCCACCCAACCTCCTCCAATGTACAGTTTCTACGTCTAAAGTATATACACTCTTTTTCTGGACACTTTTTGTATCACAAACAGTACTGTATTTGCAAATCTGAGATGTCATAAATGTATAGATGTAGCAGTACTGTCTATCTGTATGTCATGTATGTCATATATGTTATGATGAATTGAAAATGGGGGACCCTGATGTAAACAAGACGAAAGTCTTTCTCTGGTCTGCATCCCCTTAACAATTGTATGTATTGAGCTGTACTGTACTGTACCCATTCTGCAATCTGTTAATAAACTTTTCAATCAATCAATCAATAGCGGTGGAGAGGTTTGCGTGTCCTTAGGATCCTGAGAGCTATGTTGTCTGGAGCCTAGTGCTCCTGGTAGGGTCACCCATGGCAAACTGGTCTCAGGAGAGGGAACAGACGAAGAATGGTTCAACCACTGCCCGGTGGGCCTGAGAGGGCAAAGGGCTAAGGGAGCACTACCATGACAAAAAAGCACCTCTGGGTAGGCCAATCCCCCGCTCAGAGGTTAACTTTTGATTACGAAAACACTGACAGATAACTTGAGCACAAGGTCTCCCGGTGGTGGATCCGAAATGGAAAATATGACGTCTGCTAGCCAAAGCCTCTGGGAAGCTAGGAGATCGAATGTCCTCCCAACCAGGAAACCTACAAAGATTGGAACATGGAACGTGCGCACCATGTACGAAGGAAGGGGAAATGAAAAAGGCTGGACTGGGATGGCACAACATCCAAAAACCACGCAACATTGAAAGAAATCGTAAGTGGCCTATGCTCCGCAGGGAGTGCAAAGGCTTAAGTCAAGTCAAAGAGCAGAGATAATAGGGATGTTTCATAAGCAGAGCCTATGATAAATAAAATGCAATGCAAGTCCATTCTCTTAGTTAAAGGCCATCCCACTTTTTCATATAAAATACAACGTGAGTGAGAAATGTATTCCTCAGTGATAAAAGACAGTGTGCTATGATACACAGCACCTGTGATATATTTATAGGTTTCAAGTTATGTGGATAATAATGATAATAATAATAATAATAATAATAATAATAATAATAATAATAATAATAATAATAATAATAATAATAATAATAATAATAATAATAATAATAATAATAATAATAATAATAATAATAATAATAATAATAATAATAATAATAATAATAATAATAATAATAATGATAATAATGGCTGTGTGGTTGACTTGAGTAGAAGGAAAATGAAGACTGTGTGGTATTGACTATTTTAAAATAGAAACAAGCCTATTATTGTCTATGGACTCTTCAATAAGTCAATACTACTTACCGGTTCACCAGGCTCTGGGATAACAGTCGCCACCTGAGAAAAAGAAGAAAACAGACATGAAGAAAATCTGTTGACATAAAGATAGCAAACTGAATCTTGTTCTCTATGGTTACTACTTACTTTTTTTTTATCTACTTTTTCTCCCATTTTTCTATATTTTCTCCCATCCCAATTTTCGTATCATCCAATTCAACCCTCCCCTGTCACGAATGCTGTTTCTTGCCTCCCACAAGCCGGCTGCAATGTGGACTAAGTCATACATAGCACAAGTCCCCTCCGGTACTTGAGGTAACAGCAGTCGCATCTTTTCACCTGCGCAGCTCGATCTCTCAGTGTCGAGGAGTAACGCGTGGGAGGCTCACGCTGCCCCCGACACTTCCTGATTCTACTGCGCAGGCGCACCAACCGACTTGTAGGAGTCGCTTGTTCACAACGTTCGATCCCCACCCTTCAGTTTTCCCTCCCCGTAATACGGCCAATGTGTATTACTGCGGACGACCAGCTAAACTGAAAACAATGTGGAGAGCTGGATTCGAACACGCGAATCCTAGCGTCTCCACACTGGTGGCGAGTGCCTTGCCCACTACACCACCTAGCCGCCTATGGTTACTACTTACTATACTTTGTATATGAAGCTGTTCTGTGTCGTATGGCTCCGCTCGGCGTCACTACTGCACTGTACCTCGCTCGTGCACGCGCACTGAATAAAAAATTCCACAATGTACCTTTACATCCCAACATCCGTCTGACCACACCCCTATCAGCTTACCTTCATAAGCAGGTGTGTGGCCACCTACTCGCCTCCTTCTTCGCTTTCACCACAAGGAAGTGCCTTCGGTAGATCCCCACTTGACGAGGTTGCTAGTTGAAGAACGTTGAGACGAGTTTACATTGTGCTTATTTTTTTCTTCTCTCATACATATTCAAGAGAAAAATCTAAGTCATAATGTCTACTTCGGAGAGTCGTAGAACCACTCTTCACCAGCGGTTCTCCATTCCCGCCTCCGTCGTGCGTTCTGGTGCGGGGCTGTTGCCGCGTTCGTGGTCGGCAGCCACGCCCGGTAGGCATCCGATGGGTAGTTTGCCTCTCCGAGGAGCCAGTGCAACGATGCCGTCGCCTCTGCGATGGCCTGGTCCTGGCTCTGGTTCCTCTGTTTCCGGGGAATCGTCCGTTGTTGAACGGCCGGTTCCGTTGGTTCCGGAGGATTTGAGATGCAAACTTTTTGCGTCTGCTCGGTCCCGTCGCAAGATGGTGTCCTGCAGACGCGAACGGCCTGGGTTTGGGGAATTGCTGGAGACCAGCGAGGATGCGTCGGTCTCTAGCTGCCCAATGGAAACAGAGGATTGCATGGTAGAGGCGGACGGGTTCTTGTTTGAAGGCCCAGTAGAGACGAATATCCCACCCGTCCAGGTAACACTGGAGGGGGGGGATATGTCTCCTTGGGGCGCCTTGTTCGAGGATGTCGGGGAAACCCCTCGGCCTCATCGGCAGGATGCCCTACTATCAGCCACATCAGACTGTGGCTCCTTAACCAGTCGAAGCCTGCTGCATGTGAGGGATGCGGGTTCGGTGGAGGAAAGTCTGCAGGGGGAACTGCAGGCTTTGTTCCCCGAGCTTATGGCGGTGGCGGCCGCTGCAAACGGCGTGCCGCTGCCGCAGCCACTGCCTGCTCCTGTCCCTGATGATCTAATAGGTCATCTCTGGCAGCGTCGCCCGGTGAGAGGGGTGGACGTTGTCTACCCATTTTCCCCCTCAATGGGGGCCTATGTTCGTCGGGGCCAGGTGGTGTCCCACATCATGGGCCTCACTCCCGCCTACGTACCAGTTACGCGGGTGGTGGGTTTGGTTGAAGGTATGAGAGAGGGTGTGCCACGGCTTGATAGGCCGATGGCCGCTCTCCTCTGTCCGGATGTGGTGTGGGAGCCGTTATGCAAGCCGGTTCTCCAAGGAAAATCGGCTAGGCGGTTGGCGTATTGGAGTGACCAGTCGTTCATCGCGGGTACACAATCGCTGGCTGCTGCGTCTAATATCGCACAGCTGGCAAGATTTGTATCCGGGATAATGACGGGCGGCACGGAGCGGTCGGAGGTACAACATGATCAGCTCATCCAGGCGGCAGGAGCTGTCCTGCATCTGACTCAGGTGCAGGCCATAGCCTCTGGGAAAGTGCGCGCCCTGGCAACTCTGATCCAGCGCCACCTTTGGCTGGAGCAGGCCTGTGTGCCGGAGAAGAAGAGGGCTCCTCTTCTGACGGCCACCCTCTCCGATGCTGGACTGTTCGGGAAGGCCCTGCAATTGATGACCTCAACATGCAGAGAGATGGCAGAGAAGAGATCCGTGCTCCAACCCCATTTTCCACCTCCCGTCATCGCCGGTGGAGTCAGACGGCTTCCACGTCGTCGAGCTTCCTCCGCCGTGGCTGCCACTGCCTCCATCGCCACTGCTGGCCCGTCGACGAAGGCCAGGAGGAGAGACGGTGCTGCTGCTACAGCCGGCCCATCTACGACCGGAGGAGACGGTAGGGATCGACGAGACCAGCAACCGATTACCTACCGTCCCTCCGGGGCTTCTCGGGGTGGCAAAGCCCGAGCGGCTCGAGGCAGCAGACGCCGCTAGGCAGTGACTTTTTTCCCCATGCGGTCCCCTCTGTTTACCCCTCTCATATTATTTGTTTCCTTAAATAAAAAGTCCCCTCTAAAGGGGGACTGTATTTTTTGGTTAAACAAACTGTGTGTTTCTTCACCAAAACATATGATGAGGTTGCAAAGTGTGAATCTGCATTGGTATACATTGATGGATGAGTTACGTTCGTGTTATGAGATTAAAGCAAGGTCTGCAACATACACTCAGTTATAGAAGAGTTTCTATCTCGGCCTGACGCTCCACATGCAGGTAGAAGCTGGTTGTATGGTCTGTTGCTTACACACAAAGTAATGTTGAACTACAACACTGTTGTGTTAGTTGCAGTAATGCTCGTATACACACGTTCCACGGCCTAGCCGTTATACTCTCTATCAGTGTTTTTTCTATGTACAACATGGAATGCGGGTGTAGGATTCACACACACACACGACTTGGTTTTGTTGTAAAACCTGTTCACAGTCTGTGGGTAGCATGCATTGTATTAGCTTGCGCTATTCATTGGCATTCTACCAAAGGTTTCATATACTACAGTTGTTATTGTGTGTAGGGGGAAGGGTTTTGTGAGGGGGTGCCGAATAAACCCCTCCTTCCCACTTGATTGGTCAAATGTGTTTTCTCATCTCCTGTTGGGCCAGTCAGGGCCAAGCCGTTACACGCCTTGGCTGGGGGGGGGGGGGGAAGGGTTGTCCTGACTCTGCTCCTATTAACAGGAGTTGTGTGTGGGGTTTCCCCCCGTCATAGCATACGATACGTTGCTATGACGATGGCTTCCGTGAGTTAGATCTTTACGTAAGATCTGTTGTGTCAAAGTGTCGGGTTAGAGCGTAGGACTTACGGGTCCGCTAGGCTCGATTTTATGTGTAACTTGAGTCAGTTGGTCACGTGACTCGCAGTTGCCATGGCTTTTTCATTCTACGACTCACGTGGGAAGGCTTTCTGGGGAATTTCGGTCTAAATCCTCTGTGGAAGGGGTGACTGGATGTAAAAATATAAACAGTTTTACCCTCGGCTGTGTAGACTGGGATTCATGCTGTTGGTGCTTCCTTCTTTTTTATTAAAAAGAGTTGGAGTTTAGGAAGCACCACACCCCTCTTGTCGTTCCAATGGGCGCCTTGGGGATTCACTGAAGGGTCTAAATAGCCTGTTCATTGATGTGGTTGTGTCCCGACGCACGCTTAAGTGCTAGCTCTGGGTGTTCTGTTGAAGATCAGGCGGGTGACTAGCACGCCTTGGTTGCTTGTGGTTAAAACAGCGTTTTTATAAAGCAACTGGGATGGAGGTTTTTTCCTCTTCCGACGACCTGTATTGGTTATCGACGGATTCTCGTTCATATCTGGGGGATGATGACGAAATGGATCTGAACATATGTAGAGGGGTCTCACGCCCTTGGGGTGGGCCACCGGGCGCGGTTCTCACCGACCGTCTGGGTGGCGCCTTCTTTTCATGTTTTAAGATCAACACGCATATCTGCCCCTTCTCCTGGAGTAGGCATGTCGGCGTGGTTAGGGCACGGGACTGGTTCTGGTCACGCTGGTCCAGATCAGTTAAACCTGTTGTCCGCCGGGGATGCAGATCTGCTGTTCTGGTACCCTGAGGGACTTGTGCTTTTTTCGGGGGGGAAAATGACAGGTCGGTCCGGGTGTCGCAGGGTTAGGCGCTATGGAGACCATTGTTGGGTACATATTGTACTCTGCACTGTCGTAATGGCTTACGGCCATGCCAACCTGTACACGCCCGATCTCGTTCGATCTCGGCCGCTAGGCAGGTTTGGTCCTGGTTAGTACTTGGTTGGGAGACCGCCTGGGAATACCAAGTGCGGCGTGCTTGGGGCTGGTTCTCCATTCTTTTCGCTCCTCTCTCACGCGTGGCGAAGAGGGGGCTGTTGGGGTGGTCTTGGACCTCCTCTGGTAACTCTGTGCTTCCCGTGCCGCCGGGCCCGGTCCGAAGTAATGTTTCGTCAACCCGTAGGCCTGGAATAACCCTTTTTTGAAAACTGAAACACTTGTACTGCGGTATAATGCCCGCAGGTGTGTTTTGGAGTTTCCTGAGGGGTTATAGGAACAACCACCGCATAGGGTAACGACAGGGTGGTTGGTTCCCTGGTGTGTTGGGGCAGAGTCACCTCCCGGGTTACCCGGTTGAGTGTGCCCCTGCACGTTCATGACGTCTGCCAATCATGTCAGCCTTCTCTGCCTCATACCCTCTGGTTTTTTTTTTTTAAAGGAGGCTTTGTCATGGTGATCAACAACGCCAGCATACGCCCCTTCCGCCGGGGAGGCTGTTTTCAGCTGACTCCTTTGGCGCCTGTCTCGTCCGCAGTGCTCCAGGCTCAGGTTACAGCCTGTTGCCTGGTTTCCCCGGTACGCTGCCTGCTTCCGTTGGTTAACCTCTTGAATGCTTATGGCCATGCTGACTGCCTGTTCTGCAGGGTCAGTATGCCAGGCGGTGTGCTATTGGGGGGAAAGGGCTCGCTCTTGGAGGGGCCTTATCCGAATACGCTGGCGATGTGGGGGGCGGTGTCACTAAGTGACCGCCTGGTGGGGTCTTGATGCCTGGCGTCATTGACCTCTCCGGGCCCCCGTTTTCCAGGGGATCCAGTCCCTTCGGTGGGTCTGGGTCTTCCTTCGTGCTCCGCTGCTACGGCCTTGCCACAGGGTTGGGTTTGCTCTTGACCCCATGATTCTGGGGGCAGTAACGAGGTTGTTCCTTCCGTTCGTTCCCGGGTGGCATGCGGGTTGTGCGTGTGTGTAGTCGTGGGGTCAAGCCACGGTCTGCTCACCCTGTGCGTTGAGTTGCTTGAGTGCCTCTTCGCACGGTCGGGTCCGTCGCCCTCCCGGGAACCTCCAATAGGGGGGGTGCCCTCCATTAGGGGGGGTCGGGGGGGCTCGGTCCTCCCCGATCTGATGGTTGTGGGGGGCCTCAGCGGGGTACATTTGTCGGGCGATGGCTCTCGCTCGGCCTTCCTTGTGCAGTAGTGACGCCGAGCGGAGCCATACGACACAGAACGAAGTTCTGTGAGTAATGGTGACGCTCGGCGTCAGACGCCGCTGCAGCCCTTGATCTCACCTTGTGGTGAAAGCTTGGGAAGGAGGCGAGTAGGTGGCCACACACCTGCTTATGAAGGTAAGCCTCATAAAAAAACCATCCCTGAACCCTACCGTCATAGGCAACTACCGTCCTGTCTCTCTTCTCTCCTTCCTTTCTAAAACACTTGAACGTGCTGTATCCAGCCAACTTACTGCTTATCTCTTACAGAATGACCTCCTAGACCCTAATCAGTCAGGCTTCAGGACTGGTCACTCCACAGAGACAGCCCTCATTGCGGTCACAGAGGCACTTCACTTAGCAAAAGCGAAAGGCCTCTCCTCTGTCCAGATTCTCCTAGATCTATCTGCAGCCTTCGACACAGTCAACCACCAGATCCTCCTCGCGGCCCTCGTAGGAATGGGAGTGGCTGGCTCTGCGCTGACATGGCTGTCATCATACCTCAATGACCGCTCCTACCAAGTGTCATGGAGAGGGACCCTGTCGGCCACCCGCCTCCTGCGGGCGGGTGTCCCCCAGGGCTCGGTTTTAGGACCCCTTCTCTTCTCTCTCTACACTAAATCACTGGGTAACATTATCACGTCTCATGGCTTCTCCTACCATTGTTATGCCGACGATACTCAACTCTTCCTCTCCTTCCCTCCCTCAGATATCCACGTCTCTGAGCGGATCTCGGCCTGTCTGTCCGACATCTCCGCCTGGATGACGACCAACCACCTCAAACTGAACCTAAGCAAAACAGAATTGCTCCACCTTCCGGCCAAATCCTCCGCCCTGACCGACCTTTCCATCACAGTCGAGAATGCAGCTGTGACCACGTCCCCGACCGCCAAGAACCTTGGTGTTGTCCTCGACGACCAGTTGAACTTCTCTGCTCACATCGCAGCGACAACCAGAACCTGCCGATTCCTCCTGAGCAACGTCAGAAGGATCCACCCCTTCCTGACAAAAGAAGCCACCCAACTCCTTGTCCAATCAACAGTCATCTCCCGCCTCGACTACTGCAACGCACTGCTCGCTGGCCTCCCGGCCACTGCCACTAAGCCTCTTCAACTCATTCAGAACGCAGAGGCCCGCCTGATCTCAAACCTACCGAAGTCGGCCCATGTCACCCCACTTCTTAGGGACCTGCACTGGCTCCCCATTGCTGCACGAATCCGCTTCAAGGCCCTCGACCTAGCATACCGTGCGGCAAAGGGAACCGCTCCCGCCTACCTCCGGTCAATGGTCTCTAACTACACACCCTCAAGACCCCTACGCTCTGCATCTTCTGGCCGCCTCAGACCTACTCCTATCAAAGCTCCGGGAGGGTCATCAAAGAGAAGTCGCCTATTCTCAGTCCTTGCCCCACAATGGTGGAATGAACTACCCACCCCAGTTAGGACAGCCGAAACACGTCCAATCTTTCGCCGTCGACTAAAGACGCACTTCTTCAACCATTATCTGAATTAAAAAAAAAAAAAAAAAAAACCTTACTGTCATGCACTTGTCCTAATAAACTAACCTACACTGTAGCACTCAACACTTTGATGAACATTGTTGCTCAGCTGATATGTGCCCTTCCTGATGGCTTGTCGTACAGAACATGTAAGTCGCTTTGGATAAAAGCGTCAGCTAAATGACTAAATGTAAATGTAAATGTAAGCTGATAGGGGTGTGGTCAGACGGATGTTGGGATGTAAAGGTACATTGTGGAATTTTTTATTCAGTGCGCGTGCACGAGCGAGGTACAGTGCAGTAGTGACGCCGAGCGTCACCATTACTCCATAACCTATCGTTAACATACATATAGCAAACTGAATCATGGTCTCTATGGTTACTACTTACTATACTTTGTATATGAAGCTGTTAACATAAAGATAGCAAACTGAATCATGGTCTCTATGGTGTCTTTGTATATGGAACTGTTAACATAAAGATACAGTAGCAAACTGAATCATGGTCTCTATGGTTACTTTGTATATGGGACTGTTAACTTAAAGATAGCAAACTGAATCATGGTCTCTATGGTGTCTTTGTATATGGAGCTGTTAACTTAAAGATAGCAAACTGAATCATGGTCTCTATGGTGTCTTTGTATATGGAGCTGTTAACTTAAAGATGGCAAAATATAAAGATAGCCTTTATGTGTAATATCACGTACCACAGGGTAAACATTCATTCATGCTGATTTGCACGTCTGAAAAGCAGCCACTTTTACTCACATTTCCTGGAATCCCAGGCACTCCTCTGCCTCCGACTTCACCCTGAGGCAGGGAACATCACACACTTATCATCTCTATACTAATTACCTTATTACCGCTAAATATAGGGCTGAGCGCTTGGGAAAAAAATATCTAATTGTGATTATTTTCACTGATATGCGCTACGATTGATGATATTAGAGAGAATAGTTTTTGCAGCATTAGTCTCATTTTCATTGAGAAACACATTAAGATCATGGTGTGATTTCTTTTGCAGGGATCTGTACCAAACAGAAATGTTTTCTTAAAGGTGCTGTATAGATAACATTTTGATATAGTAGATATAGAGTATTCTTTTTATTAATTTCTTTATAATACATCCACAGAGCGTTTAGAAAGGTGTATAATAACAGTATCCCCTCCCGACTTCCCATTTCCCCCACGTGGAATGCACTTGATTGGATAAATGATGCCCTAGTGCGACATCTAGTGGCTGAATGTTACCTATAGCACCTTTAAGTCTGTAGAATACGTAGGTCCCTGCAGATCCACAATACTCTGTGTTGTTGGTATTTTGACACACATGTTTGCCTTTAATAAATATTGCACCTGCGTTGCAATTGAACTTGCCCCAGCCATTTTAATATTGTAGTCATATTGTGATTTTGATAACAATTTCATACATCACAGAGGTAAGGGACACATATTAAACAAACAACCCAATACAATTACAAGGTACTATACATATACATGAAGCAGAACAGGCAAATTACAGTTAAAAGGCTGAGTGACAGTTGCAGGTGTGTGTACAACTCTACAATAGAGTCCGTAAAAGTAGTGAGGGGGATCAATTTGTCCATTTTCAAATATGGAAATGTTGCTCAGTTCATAACAGGTCAGGTTTGGTTTTTTTTCTTCTCACAGCTGTAGTTGAATGTACATCTCTTACTCACATGTTCACCTTTGTCACCTTTTGACCCGTATACTCCATCCTTTCCCCGGTCTCCCTGTGAAGGAGCAGGTGAAACCACAATTATTTTTTATTTTATTATTTTTTATCCTTTATTTATCCAGGAATGTCCCATTGAGATACAAGATCTCTTCTTCCAGGGAGTCCTGACCAACACGGCACACAACAAGTTTCAACATAAAAACAAGGGCATTAATCCTTTCACCGCCGCACTACCAAACGGTTAACCCTTTCACTGCAACAATACCGAAGGTTAACCCTTTCACTGCCACACGACAGCAGGTCGTCTGTAGTGTGATAGTAAAGGGTTAACCTTCTGTAGTGTGGTAGTGAAAGGGTTAAACAAAAAACATACAAATCAGAAGTCTAAAAGACCATAATTCTACGCATCAACAGTCATTACATCACGAGACGTTACATTGTAGTACGGCGCCCCCTGTTGAAACGATGCAGTTGAAACAATGCCGCTCCACTATTGACTTTGTTTACATTTTACAAACAGACCTGTATTTTCCAAGAGAAATTGCTTAATAATTTTTTTTTATCTACGACTACAAGGGAATATGTGTGTATAGCCGATAATAAGATTGACATGTCTTTAAATGGCACTGCTTCTTTCAGCACCACTGATAGTATGGAACACTAAAAGACAGATAAACAGACTTACTGTCACTCCTTTCTCTCCTCTTGGTCCAACCTCACCTCGCTGTCCACCCAGACCAGTTTGTCCCTGTTATAAACATCACACACACGCGCGCAGACACACACACACACACACACACACACACACACACACACACACACACACACACACACACACACACACACACACACACACACACACACGTTTAATGTGATAAAAAAGATCAGACATTCAGACATATATAAGAAATATATAATGATCAGACATATATAAGAAATATATAATGATCAGACATATATAAGAAATATATAATGGACAGACTTTTTAAACAAATATATAATGATCAGACATATACAGATCCAGCTCTTAAAAATCTAACCTCTACTGCGAGGGCGCAGTATCGTTAACGCCTCGTTAACAGCACTGCCAGGTTAATGGTGCATGATTCCCGCAGTAGCAGAGCAGAGCAGAGCTCAGAGACCTGAGAGCTGCATTTGTTTAAGAAATATATAATGATGAAAGTGAAAGGAAACAGCCAGGAACTCACTCGTTCCCCAAGGGGTCCTCTAGGCCCAGGAGGCCCGTCTATACCCTGGGTGGAGAAAATCAAATGTACAATTATTTGGAGAAAGAAATAACATGCTTTCATGCAGTAGGTTCTATTTCATATTATTTATTTCATATCACATTTTCTATAATGAAGCTGACAGATTAGATTATACTCATTGCTGACACAAAATAAATGTGTTTTGCATCCAAAATGCTTCCCACACACCACGATACATAACAACAATACCAAAATAACAATACATATACCAATACAACACAATACATCATTCAATATATTGCATAATGTGTGTATATTATCCCTTTCACTAGCACACTACAGAAGGTTAACCTTTCACTAGCACACTACATAAGGTTAACCCTTTCACTACTACTCTACAGAAGGTTAACCTTTCACTACCACACTACATAAGATTAACCCTTTCACTACCACTCTACAGGTTAACCTTTCACTACCACACTACATAAGGTTCTATTTCATACTGGTTTCCTCTCAGCGTCATTCTGCACTAACCTCACTTCGTGCACAGCACTGAATAAAAAAACTCCACAATGTACCTTTACATACCGACATCCGTCTGGCCACACCCCTATCCGCTTACCTTCATAAGCAGGTGTGTGGTCACCTACTCGCCTCCTTCTTCACTTTCACCACAAGGAAGTGCCTTGGTATATACCCACACTTGACGAGGTTGTTTAGTCGAAGAAAGTTGATACGTGTTTACATTTTTTCTTGCTTTTTTCTTCTCTCATATATTTAAAAAGAAAAAAGCTAAGTCATAATGTTTACCTCGGAGGGTCGCGCTAGCAACGTCACCCTTCACCAGCGGTTCTCCATTGCCTCCTCTGTCGTGCGTCTTGGAGCGGGGTTGAGGCCTCTTTCGTGGTCGGCAGCCACGCCCGGTAGGCGTCCGATGGATAGTTTGACTCTCCAAGGAGCTGGTGCACCAGCGCCGTCTCCTGTGCGATGGCCTGGTTCCGGCTCTGGTTCCTCTGCCTCCGGGGAGTCGTCCGCTGTTGGGCGGCCGGCTCCTCTGGTTGCGGGAGATTTGAGACGCAAACTTTTTGCGTCAGCTCGCTCCCATCGCAAGATGGTGGCTTGTAGACGCGAACGGCCTGGTTTTGGTGAGTTGCTGGAGCCGGATGAGGATGCGTCTGATTCTCCATGGCCGATGGAAACAGAGGACTACATGGTAGAAGCGGACGGGTTCTTGTTCGAAGCCCCGGTGGAGACATGTCCCCCGCCCGTCCAAGTAACACTGGAGGGGGGTGAGATGTCTCCTTGGGATTCCTCGTACGCGGATGTTGGGTTAGAACCTCCGACTCGGCGGCGGGATGCCCTGCTATCAGCCACATCAGAATGTGGCTCTGTAACCAGTAGTCTGCTGCATGTGAGGGACGTGAGCTCGGTGGGGGAAAGTATGCAGGGGGAACTGCATGCTTTGTTCCCCGAGCTCATGGCGGCGGCGGCAGTCGCAAACGGCATGCCGCTGCCGCAGCCACTGCCTGTTCCTGTTCCTGACGATCTCATAGGTCATCTATGGCAACGCCGTCCGGTGAGAGGGGTGGACGTTGTCTGTCCATTTTTCCCCTCAATGGAGGCCTACGTCCGTCAGGGACAGGTGGTCTCCCACATCATGGGCCTTACCCCCGCCTACGTGCAAGTCACGAGGGTGGTGGGTTTGGTAGAAGGCATGAAGGAGGGCATGCCTCGGCTTGATAGGCCGATGGCGGCGCTCCTTTGTCCTGAGGTGGTGTGGGAGCCGTTACGGAAGCCGGTTCCCCAAGGGAAATCGGCGAGGCGGTTGGCTTTCTGGAGTGACCAGTCATTTATCTCCGCGACGCAATCTCTGGCTGCCACTTCTAACATCGCGCAGCTGGCGAGATTCATGTCCGGGATACTGACGGGCGGTACGGAGCTGACTGATTTGCAACATGATCAGCTCGCCCAGTCGGCAGGAGCCATCCTGCATCTGATCCAGCCGCAGGCCATAGCCGCTGGGAAAGTATGCGCCCTGGCCACTCTAGTCCAGCGCCACCTTTGGCTGGAGCAGGCGCGTGTGCCAGAGAAGAAGAGTATTCCACTTCTGATGGCACCCCTCTCCGATGCTGGACTTTTCGGGTCGGCACTGCAATTGATGACCTCAACCTGCAGGGAGATGCAGGAGGAGCGTTCCGTGCTCCAGCCTCATTTCCCCCCGCCCGATGTCGCCGGTGGAGTCAGACGGCAGGCTCGTCGTCGGGGTTCCGCCGCCGTAGCCGCCGCTGCTATCACCGCCACTGCTGGACCTTCGGCAAAGAAGGCCAGGAGGAGAGAGGGCGCCTCCGCCACTGCAGCCGGTCCATCTATGCCCGGAGGTGACGGTAGGGATCGTCATGACCAGCCTCCGATCGTTTACCGTCCCTCCGGGGCTCCCCGGGGTGCGTGAATATTAAAGGCAACCAACTTGTGTTCAGCTTTTCGTTCAGCGTTTCTCTGATTGGCCACATGGCCAATCAATCAATCCACTAGCACACGCCCTTGCGGCAAGAGAGACGCGGCAGGAGCGCTGGTCGAACCAGCGGTGTTCTGTTGTGTGACTGTACTACAGCGGTGTTCTGTTGTGTGACTGTACTAAACTCTTCCACCACATGACCGACATTTGACATACAGTACACCTCCTATCTATGTTGGGATTATGTTTGGTCATGACAAAACAATAAAAATCGCTACTGTTAGTAATGCTGCCACCACCCACTTCAATGACAGAGCTCTCATATTTGCGAATGCATAAACTATATCTTAAATTATGGCGATGTGTCTAATATGGCTGTCGCGAAGTCATTGATAAGCGACAGCCATATTAGACACATAATTTAAGATATAGTTTATGCATTCGCAAAATATGAGAGCGCGCCGCTGTCATTGAAGGGCTTCCTACAACAGAGCACCGCCGCTGCTGCTGCTGAAGCTGTATCAAGCCGGCGGCGCCGCACGGAAGCCGGGGATAAACCACCGCGTCGCCCCGCTGGCGCTTCAGGCTCAGCAGCCTCCACGGGCGAAATAACATATAACGTTACAGTTCCACACTGATGTACAGTGAGTGTCTAATATGGCTGTCGCGAAGTCATGCCTCTCCCTCTGAAAGCCCATCCACGCTGTGTATCATAGAGACATAGAGCACTGGGTTTTATCACTGGAGATATATTTCTCACTCACCATTGTATTTTGCGCCATCTGACAATATCATAATGATGTGTTTTCTATATTATATCCACAATCATTAATCTAAAAAATTGTATGGGCTTTGATTAAACATGTAACCTACACCTACTGTAACTTACTGTACCTCTGCTTCCTACAGCACAGCAGATATCATAGAGACATAGACTGCACTGGGTTTTATCACTGGAGTTCAAGTTCTTTAATAGTTGTCATACAGAAGTACAGAATACTTTCATACAAAATGCTTCTTACTGTTACGCTCCAGAGACTGTGCTAGACAAGATAGTATCAAATAACATAATAACATAATATAGCATGAATTTAGAAGAAGAAAATGAGGTCACAGTTGTTCGGTATAGACATATGTACAATGTTCTGAGTTACCATATAATATACAATACACAACTATGCAGTGTACTAATGTACAGTACTATCTAGTGCAAAGCAGAAATGGGATGAGGTACAATTTTAGGTACAATTTACAGTAAGGTGTACGAGTTGTAGTGCAATCCTTCATCCATAAATATAAAGTGTGGGGAGTGGGTGCTACAGTGTGTTTGTTTAAAGTGGGTGTGTGCTATAAAGTGTGTGTAGTGGGTGCTACAGTGTGTTTGTTTAAAGTGAGTGTGTGCGTGTGGATGTGTGTGCTATGTGTGTTTGGTGGTTGTTGTTGTGTAGTGTTCATTCATTGTTCGTTTAGCAGCCTGATGGCCTGGGGATAGAAGCTACTTCTGAGTCTTTCTGTGCTCGCCTTGAGACTCCTGTATCGCTTGCCTGACGGCAGCAGTTCAAAGAGGCAGTTGTTCGGGTGGCTCGAGTCCTTAATAATTCTCTTAGCCTTCCCCTTGCAACGCTTGTAGTAAATGTTCTGGAGGGTGGGGAGCCCCCCTCCGATTGTGCGTTCGGCTGAACGTGTCACTCTTTGTAGTCTGCTTTGGTCTTTTGCAGTGCTATTCCCAAACCAGGAGGTGATGTTGCCGGTCAAGATGCTCTCTATTGTACATGAGTAGAAGTTCTTAAGGATCTTCTGGCTGACTTGGAACTTCCTTAGGCGCCTGAGGAAGTAGAGGCGTTGTCGTGCCTTCTTCACCACACTGTTAATGTGTATGGTCCATTTCAAGTCCTCGGATATGTGGGCTCCGAGGTACTTGAAGCTGTTGACTCTCTCAACCGGTGCCCCGTCGATGCTGAGGGGGCTGTAGTCCTTGACCCCCGACCTCCTGAAGTCCACAATCATCTCCTTTGTTTTGCTGACGTTCAGGGAGAGGCTGTTTTCCTGGCACCATCCCGCCAGGACCTTGACCTCTTCCAGGTAGGCCCTCTCGTCGTTGGCAGAGATCAGGCCCACCACCACTGTGTCGTCAGCAAATTTGACGATTGTATTGCTACTCCGCTGAGCCACACAGTCGTGTGTGTACAGGGAGTAGAGGAGGGGACTCAGAACACAGCCCTGGGGGGCCCCTATGTTGAGGGTGATGGATGAGGAGGTGCAGTTGCCTGCTCTCACCACCTGGGGTCTGCCAGTCAGGAAGTCCAAGACCCACTGGCAGAGGTCATAGCCCAAGCCCAGGTCCCTGAGCTTGGCTATGAGTATGGAGGGGACTATGGTATTGAATGCCGAGCTGTAGTCGATGAATAGCATTCTCACATAGTTCCCCTGCCTCTTGTCCAGGTGTGATGCTGCTGTGTGCAGCACATGGGATATGGCGTCCTCCGTGGACCTGTTGGGGCGGTATGCAAATTGCAGGGGGTCCATGTTGATGGGGAGGGAGGAGCAGATGTAGCCCTTTACTAGCTTCTCAAAGCACTTCATGGCTATGGAGGTGAGAGCTACAGGGCGGTAGTCGTTGAGGCAAGCAGGCTTGGATTTTTTGGGTACAGGGATAATAGTGGACTTCTTCAGGCAGGTGGGGATGACAGCCTGTTCTAAGGACAGGTTAAATATGTCAGTGAATACTGGGGCCAGTTGGTCGGCACAGACTTTTAGGACGCGGCCGGGGATGCCGTCCGGACCTGCTGCCTTCCTGATATTCACTTTTTTAAAGGTCCGCCTCACCTCATGCTCTGTTACCCTGAACACTGCGCCTCCATCAGCAGCCGACCCCCCCCCCCCCATTGCCGAGGCTTGTGAGCTGGTGTTGTTATTACCAGCATCAAACCTCGCATAGAAGGTATTGAGGTCGTTTGCTAAGGAGATGTCACTGTTCAGTTTGAGGGAGGCGCCTTTGTAGTCTGTCATCGTTTTGAGCCCCTGCCACATAGCTCTAGAGTCAGCTTGTTCAAACTGGAGTTCAATTTTATCCCTGTAGCGTCGTTTGGCCTCTGTCACTGTCCTCCTTACGTTGTGTTGCGCCACCTTGTGGTCGTTCATGTTGCCTGCCACTAGGCCGTCATTGTATGCTTTGGTGCGCTCTCTCAGAGCTTCACGGACGGATTTGTCTACCCAGGGTTTTTGATTTGGGTAAACTTTCATTTTGGTAGTGGGGATTGTTTCTTTCACCCTAGTACAGACATAGTCCAGCACTGTCTCCGTGTAGGCATTAATGTTATCTGTGTCGCGGAATACAATCCAGTCTGTGTTGTGAAACACTGACACTAGTGTATCCTCTGACGTCACATCCCATTTCTGCACCTCTCGCGAGACTACAGGAGTACTTTTAATTCTTTGTCTGTACTTTGGTGTAAGGAAAATGGATGCGTGATCTGACTTGCCAAAGCCACTATCAGAATGAGCCTTGTAGCCACCTTTAAATTGCGTGTAACAGTGATCTAGGATGTTACCGCCTCTGGTGTTGCAAGTCACATGCTGGTAGAAATCAGGCAATACCTTTCTCAGATTGGCGCTATTGAAATCTCCCAGTACTAAAATGGCGGCGTTAACGTTCGTCGCTTGTATATTGTTTACCTCGTCGTGGAGTCTGGAGAGCGCGGCGTTGTTGTTGGCTTGCGGTGGAATATACACTCCGACCAGGATGATCGCCGTTAACTCCCTCGGGAGGAAGAAAGGACGACACTTGATGGTTATATATTCCAGTTCTGGGGAGCAGTGATTGGATAATTCCTTCACATTCGTTGGATCACTCCAATTTTTGTTAAACATGAAGGCAATACCTCCACCACGTTGTTTACCGGACTCTGATTGTGTCCGATCCTTCCTATGGATAAAGAAATGATCCGCTGGTTGAATCGCGTGATCTGGAACCTCCGGCGTGAGCCACGTTTCGGTGAAGCAGAGAACGTTGCAGTCCCTGACGTCTCTTTGGTATTGAATCCTTGCTCGGATATCATCCAGTTTATTGTCAATTGATTGTACATTGGCTAGCAATATACTGGGCAATGGCGTTCGGTGGCGTCTGGATCTCAGCCTGTTACGGATCCCAGCTCTCTTCCCACGCCGTCTGGTTCGTTTGTTCCTGGGATCAAGGAACAAAGGCTCTGGTCCCATTCTCCGGAGAATCTCAACAGGCCATTGTTGCGGTTCGGAAAGCTGGTCCAGGGAGTAATCCAATCGGTAAGTTTCCCGTAATCCGATGTCTATAAGTGACTGACGGTCATACACATTAAATGCACCTACTGTTGGTACAGACAAAACTCTTAAAACTATAAATATTAACAAAAGTAAGCACAGTCTCGACGGAGCGAACAGAAAGGCAGCCGGACGTAGCAGCGCCATCCTGGAGATATATTTCTCACTCACCATTGTATTTTGCGCCATCTGACAATATCATAATGATGTGTTTTCTAAATTATATCCACAATCATTCATCTAAAAAATTGTATGGGCTTTGATTAAACATGTAACCTACACCTACTGTAACTTACTGTACCTCTGCTTCCTACAGCACAGCAGGTAATGGCGTTAATCAATGGAACGCGAAACATAATAACGTTACGCTTTCTAGTTCAGCGCATTTCATAACTGTATGGGCTTTGTTTATACACGAGTGAATCTGGTAGTTGGTTGTTAAAAACGCGAAACATAATAACGTTACGCTTTCTAGTTCAGCGCATTTCATAACTGTATGGGCTTTGTTTATACACGAGTGAAACAGCAGCCCAACACAAGTGCGTTGGAACAGCAGCCCATGGTACACAAGTTGGTTGCCCGCGCTGCCGCTCGCTTGCGCTCCTTGGATTTCATTTGGGACGTGGGACGACTGCGCTTGCCTGCGCGTGGGGGCGCGGCCAATCAGAGAAAAGCCGAACACAAGTTGGTTGCCTTTAATATTCACGCCCCCGGGGTGGCACGTCCCGAGCGGCTCGTGGCAGGCGTCGCTGAAAAAAGTTGACTTTTTCCCTCTGTGGTCCCCCCCCTGTTCCCTTCCCGGCCCAAATATGAGGGACTGTATTTTTTGTTACAAACTGTGTGTTTATTCACCAAACATATGATGGGGATACGACGTGTGAATCTTTCGCTAGTATGGGTTTGATAGGAGGGCTAGACGCTACATTCATGTTAGAGCTTAAGCAAGGCCTGCAGCTTTCACTCGGTTGAAAAGGGTTTTTTCTGCCTCGACCTGAATCTTCACATAAAGGTAGAGGTTAGTTGTGTGCTCTGTTGCTTAAACAGTGATATTGAGCCGCAACACTATTGTGTTGGTCTGCAGTAATGCTTGTATGAAAAAGTACCACGGCTCAGCCGCTCTCTCTCTCTATCAGATTTTTCTGTGTCTTACAACATGGATACGGGTGTCGGGTTCACACATATATAACTTGGCCTTGTTATAAACCCTGTTCACAGATGTGTCTGTGGCTAGCGTGCATTGAATTAGCTTTGCGCTGTTCATTAGCATATTGGCTACTTAAGGTATCATATGGCTGTTTGTTGTTGTCGTATGCAAGGGTTGGGCTTGCGAGGGGGTACCGGATAAACCCCTCATTCCCTCTTCTGATTGGTCAGGGGGTTTATGGGACTCTCTTTTCATTCGGTCAGGGCCAGTTTCCCTGACTCCGCACCTATCACAGGCGGTTGAGTCATGGGTTTCCCCCCGTCATAGCAAACGTCACTAGGCACGTTTCTATTGGACAACGGCTTCCGTGAGTTTTTTCAGACCCGTATGTAGGGTCTGTTATTGTCAAGTTGTCGGGGCAGAGTGTAGGAACTTACTGTTCTACTATGCTCGATATACGTGTGACTTGAGTCTGTTGGTCACATGACTCAATGTTACCGTGACTTTTCAATCTATGGCTCACGTGGGAAGTCTCTCTGAGGATTCCCGTCTCCTCTCTGTGGTGAGGGTGGCGGGATGTAAAAATGTAAACAATTTTTACCCTCGGCCGCGTCACCTGGGATTCATGTCAGTCGGTGTTTCTTTCTTTTTAATAATAAAAAGAGTGAAGAATATGAAGCACGACAACTTCTTGTCGTTCTCCCAGGCGACTTGAAGGACCAATGTCTGGTGTCTGGTTAGACTATCCATTGATGTGTTTGGGTCTCGACTCGTACATAGTGCTGGCTCGGGGTGTTTTCTGATAAGAATCATGCAGGAGGCTAGTACGCCTTGGTTGCTCGTTATTAAAACAGCGTTTTTATAGGGCAACTGGGATGGGGGATTTTTTCCTCTTCCGAGTGCCTGTTACTGGGTCTCTACGGATTCTTGTTCATATCTGGGGGATGTTAACGGAATAGATCAGAACATAGGTAGAGGGGTCTCACGCCCTTGGGGTGGGCCACTTAGCGCGGTACAAATGGGACCGTCTGGGTGGCGCCCTCTTTTCATGTTTTAGATCGACACGCATACCTACCCCCTCTCCTGGAGTGGGCATGTCGGCGTGGTTAGGGCACAGGACTGGTTCTGGTCGCGCTGGTCCAGGTCAGTTAACCCGTTGTCCGCCAGGGACGCAGATCTGCTGTTCTGGTACCCTGAGGGACTTGTGCTTTTTTCGGGGGGGAAAATGCCGGGTCGGCCCGGGTGTCACAGGGTTAGGCGTTATGGAGACCCTTTGTTGGGTACATGTTGTACTCTGCATAAAGGGGCTGGTTCTCCATTCTTTTCGCTCCTCTCTCACGCATGGCGAAGAGGGGGCTGTTTGGGTGGTCTTCTGGACCTCCTCTGGTAGCCCTGTGTGCTTCCCGAGCCGCCGGGCCCGGTGCGAAGTAATGTTTCGTTGACCCGTAGGCCTGGAATAACCCTTTTTGGAAACTGAAACACTTGTACTGCGGTATAGCTGGTGTATACCCGCAGGTGTGTTTTGGAGTTTTTTCTTGAGGGGTTATAGGAACAACCACCGCATGTGGTACCAAGAGGGTGGTTGATTCCGCACTACAGAAGGTTAAACTTTCACTACCACACTACAGACGGTTAACCTTTCACTACCACACTACAGATGGTTAAACTTTCACTACCACACTACAGACGGTTAACCGTTATATTAATCACTGTACCTTAGACCCTGGTTTGCCAGTGAAACCCTCAGCTCCAGACGTTCCCCTCGGCCCCTTCAGAGACGGAAGAATTGTATCAGTTGTTGTTATACTATTACGTTATATACCGTTATTTCCAGTGGTGGAAGAAGTACACAGTTCCTTTACTTAAGTAAAAGTAGAAATACTCAGATAAATTAGTAGTCTGGTAAAAGTAAAAGTCCTCCATTCAAATTTTAAGTAAAAGTAGAGAAGTATTTGCTATTGTCTATTGTCTATTGTCTTAGCTGCTTTACACTGGCTTCCTGTAACATTTAGAATTTACTTTAAGGTCCTTCTCCTTACATATAAAGCTCTAAATGGACAGGGACCTAGCTACATCGCCAACACTCTAATAAATTACACACCAGCAAGAACACTGCGATCATCAGCTGCTGGACTACTAGAGGCTCCCAGAAACAGTCAAAAGAGGATCGGTAATGCAGCCTTTATCAACTATGCCCCAAAACTGTGGAACAAACTACCCCAAAACATCAGAGAAGCCAACTCGCTAGACATCTTTAAAAGACAGCTTAAAACCTATCTCTTTGCTCAGGCATTTCACTGTGGGGTAATGCAGGCAAATATCTGAAGATAGATATCTGCTACCACCTAGTGACAAGAGGAAATATTATTATAGAAACATCAGAGATATCCTGACACAAATTGTACTTACCTGCACTATTCTTACCCTGCCTACTTTTATACACTGCCTATCAAATTCATGTGTCGGTTATCACACTTTTTTACTTCTTACTGATGACTATTTTAAACTGAATCATTTTAAACTATTTTTATTATTTGTATTATTGAATCAAACTGTAAACAGAGAGCCTATTGGGATGCTAGATCCTAATGTGAAACACTGTGATTTACCATACCTTGCTATATTCTTACCCTACCTACTTTCATACACTTCCAATGAAATTCATATGTCGGTTCTATGATTTTGGAGTGATGCTCTGTTGTGAGGAGAAGATGACTTTTGACCTAAATCTAGCAAAGTTGTTTACCATTCCAGTTAGGTACATCGTGAACCTCACCGCCTAGCCAAGGTTGATTCTCCTAGCTGGGCCATTTTCATCTGATTGAACAATCTTATCACACTTTTTACTGTAACCTTGCTATTTACATTTTACATTTTTATGCTTGCTTATACCTGTATTTTTTACTGTTGTTGTATGTCCGTTCTACTTTTATTAGTTTTAGACTATTTTTAAACTTAATCATTTTAAACTATTTTATTACTTGTATTACTGAATAGAGAGCCTATTAGGATGCTAGATCCTAATGTGAAACACTGATTTACCATACCTTGCTATGCTCGCTCATGCCTGTATTTTTTACTGTTGTGAAGCACTTTGAACTGCAACCTCTGTATGAAAAGTGCTATACAAATAAAGTTATTATTATTATTATTGAATGTACTTAAGTATCTAAAGTAAAAGTACACATTCTACATGATGTTTGTGTATCCATTTACCTCTATAGGTTGTGTTTAAGTGGTATGTGGTCCAGTTATGCTGCTCTGATTACGTCCTCTTGAAGTTGACAGGCTTCAAATGTGAAAGTATATAAACTTCATAGATAATTTTTATATATATATATATATATATATATATATATATATATATATATATATATATATTATGTTTTCTATGCAAAATCCTTTTCTTCAAAGTAATTAGTAACTGATGGGTTCAGAGAAATGTAGTGGAGTAAAAAGTAGAATATTTCCCTTGAAATGTAGTGGAGTAAAAGTATAAAGTTCCCTAAAATTTAAATACTCACATAAAGTAGAAGTAGCTCAAAATTTTACTTAAGTACAGTATTTGAGTAAAAATACTTAGTTACTTTCCACCACTGCTTATTTCTCAGACTAAGTTGACACGAACGGCAGGTGAAACACTGATAGCTGATGCACTAACCGTGGTTCCGTCGTTTCCAGGAAGACCGTCCAGACCGTCTTTACCAGGTAGACCCTTTGGAAAAACAGTGACAAAAGGATTAAGATGCAGTGATGTGTACAGAAACACGGGGGTTTGAACTCTTATTAATTTGAAGGGGGAAAAGGACCAACTTACAGCTTTTCCAGATTCTCCAGGTTTGCCTGAAAATCCAATCTCACCAGGAAGACCCTTTGTAAAGAGAAAAAAGAGAATATCACTCACGGTCCTCTAAGAGACATACCGGTACTGTTGATTTTTTATGACCCAAAACTGATTTGGCAGATTACTATCAGTAGAACAAAATGCATCCTACTTTTAGACTAAACTACTAGCTGATATATTCAACGTTTAAGACGGTTTTGGCTCCATATGATCCTTCCAACGTATAATTTGAGGACCCATTATAATCTTCCCAAGACCCACGTGTGGGTCCCAACCCATCCTTTGAAAAACCCTGCTGTATATACACAGGCAGGGAAAGTGGCAACTGTTGCTGTAGTGGTTGAATTCAAAACATTTCCAATCGGCATTAATTTTCACATAGGGACACTAATTGATCGGGGGTTAAAAATCATTGAAAGCTTGAATAATATTTTGCCAACATAAGCACATAAACTATATGATAGAAACGCGATTGATCCTCCAATCACAATTATCGCGCTTCCCTTCTTTGTCCGAGGGAAGCAACAGTTGTGATTGGAGGATCAAGAAAAGAGGGCAGGTTTGTGATAGATCAATTTAGGGGCCGTCACCAATGGGAAAAGGGGATAATATGTATAATTTAGTGATATACTGTGAAAAGAAATTAAGGGTTGAAAAACCAGAGAGTGGCAAGGGGTTTGGGGCCCCAAATCTATTATCATTCAGGGCCCCAAAAAGACAAGGGACACCTCTGTATAGAATGAATCATATGAGGCTAATTGGCTTACAGGAGGTCCAGTGTGTCCAGGGATTCCCTGTTGTCCATGAGGACCTTGAGGACCCTGAAAAATACAAAATAACACCAAGAAAGACTTTCATTACTACTGTATAGCATCAAGCGGAAAAACACTGTCGTTATCCATGTCTTCATGTATTCATAGAATGGACTATGTGCATAGAGGTGGCAGGCCTCTGGACTGAGGGAAAACACTTGAGTTGTGCTTCAGGAAGGGACGTTTATTTTGCAGCAGATTTTATTTGTCAAGCTTGGGAGAGAAGACAGAATACTTTGTTTAAAACTGAGCTGTAATCTGTATTTATGTAATCTGTGATTAGATAATGAAATGTAATGTGTAATGTAATAAACTAATAACTAAAAACTAAAAACACTGCAACGGTATTTTGGTGTCTTATAAAACCATGAGGGTCAGGCACTTTGTGTACATGACACGGAAATAAAAGAATCAATCAATCAATCAATCAATCTGCTCTTGCCAGTTCAAATATGCTGGGTGTGCACATTGCTCTCCGGGTCATAAATACTACTTGAGATTGAGAAGTCAGAGTTTTGCAAGCAAGTGCAAGAAATATAACATTACTTTTGAACAGAACATTAGGTAGCATAATCTATGCATAGTGTATGGATGATTTTCATACATTTGAAATGTCACTGCATGGCATGTCATAATGAAGGTACTTGCAGGATTTATTTTTGTTCGTGGTCAACTTCAGCTACAAAACACAATAGCCAGGAGACTAAAGATAAGATAGTGAATGTCAATTGTGAAAAATCTTAAGAATCGTTATGATGAGTCTGGTGGAAACGTCCATTGTGCTGCTCAGAGACATTCATGCTGGTTCAAACTAGGTCAAAGTCGTTCTGGTCATTCACTGTATTTCAAAACGGCATGAACACCAGTAGATGCAACATCAGCCTGTAGCCACTAGAGGGAGATATGGTAGCATCTGTGAAAATCCATACAGACTCTAAACATCTTTAGGGCATGATGTACCCATATGTAACAGGAGCAATGTGGGAAATTAATTACAATAACCTGTAGGTCCTAACCTGGAGAGCTAATTATTTTTCGGGGCCAAGTGAAATGGTGAAGATGCATTTTAGAGAGCAGCGCACGAATGTCAGGTCTGTAGTCCCGGGTGTATAGTGAGGAAAAGACGGGAAATTAATTGAATCTGAGGCCTTTTTTGACAGGTAATTAAGACAAATTACTGAAGATGCCCTTGTCATAAATCACCAGCGCTGGAGAATAACGTAAAGGGATTACAGTGGCTGGATTACACAATACAGTACGACAAATCTCACTATAGTGATCAGACTACAGAAAACTTTGCGGATAAAAAAAAATGTATTACCTGTTTGAATATTGTTTGAATAAAAATGCTTTTTAAACTGAGAGATGTTACTGAGTTTCAAGTGTAGGCCATTATATGACAAAGGCCATCCGTAACAAAAGGATTACATTTGAAAGGTCACCTTGGGTCAAGATGAAATTTTTTCAACAGATGTTTGAGTGTGTAAACCTTTTAAAAAGGCTGCTGCCCAAGGTGTGAAATCAAAGTCGTTCTTACCGGAGGTCCTGGAAGTCCGTCCACTCCGGGTAACCCGCTTTCACCTTTCTTCCCCTGAGAGATAAGAGCAAATAAACCAACGTTATTTCACAACATCGTTCACTGCAAGTGACCTATATGGCTTTCTGTACGCTGGCAGGTCAAATAATAATGTAACATTATTACATTGATTGGCAGGTTTATCCCCCGAACGGCCTGAATTCTAAATCCACCTTTTAACCATTCCCCTAATGGAAGCCGTTGAGGAGTAGTTCATGTTCTTAGGTTCATGAGAATAGCGCCACCATGAGGTAAGATTACTAGGAACTAGGGCTGGGTTAAACAAAAAATCGATTTTCCTGATTCTGAATCGATCTTCATTTGAATGAGCGATTATCTATTCATAATCCTGAGATCGATATATGTTATTTATTTATTTTTCTCCAATCCAATTTACTCGCTATGGCAATTCCCTTCCTGGTCGTCTCGTGTCCAGATCTCGTGCAACGTGTTTGAATCTAAAAACATGGATCAAGTGAAAACATCACTCAAGTCACCGCCAGGTGCAAAGGCAGATGTCTGGTTGCCTTTTGGATTTAAAAAACATGACAACAGAGAAGAGATGGACAAAAGCAAAGCCATATGTAAACTGTGAAAAGTGGAGGTGAAATATTGTGGATATACAACAAATCTAGGAAACCACTTACTGAGACATCACCCAGATGTGACATATGCAAAAGCCAAAGTTCCAATAAAAAGGTACATTCATGTAACTGCTTGAGAGTCAATTCTTAAACATTGATATTTTTAACAATGCAACATGTTAGAGGGTTCCTTGAACCATTTATAGCATTGCATCGAAAATCAAATCGAATCGGGACCTTGTGAATCGGAATTGAATCATTTGGGGAAATCAGCGGCGATACCCAGCCCTACTAGGAACTTCACAGGCCTCCTTGGCCAACACATTTACATTCACAAGTAATGAATAATTTCCTGTTTACCATGCGTTTTGCTCAAATTTGATTGGATCTGGCGGTCATTATGGTTTGGCGTATCAATTATCTAAATTCTGCATTTGAAGATGTTAGTCCCCAGATTCCACACAGAATCAGGTGAACAGGCTAGGGGGAGTATGGAAAAAGTGTTTTTCCAGTAATTCAAGGTGGCGGAAATTCCAATATGGCGAACTTCATATGGCAAAGTTGTTGTGCATGAGAGTAGACTCAGCAAAGACTAAAATGAAAGCTATTGGAGTTACCATGTTCACAATTAGGATGTGCATGTTTGGCCTGAGGGTGGTGCTAGAGGTCATGGTCATGGGGTCACCGAAATCAATAGGGTTAATCCTCTAGGGGTCCTTCGGATGAGACGCTAAACCGAGGTCCTGACTGAATCTCGAAGAACCCAGGACGCCTATCGCAAAGAGTAGAGGGTTCCCCGACGTTCTTGGCCAACATCAAGCCCACCTAATCATCCCTTCCCCTTAATTGGCTGATATCAATCCCTGTCTCCTGAGCCGTTCAGCCATTGTGTAGTGTGATGTGTGCCTGGTGCCAGTGTATGGCAGCCATTGAGCCTGCGTAGCCCAAGGTTGGGTGCTACCAGTGGTGGTGAAGGAGGCAATTTCCACCCTACATTGTGGGGAGTGCTTTGAGTGTCTATAAAAGCGCTATATAAATGTAATGAATTATTATTATTAAATGTGAACCGCAAATATGCTGCATAATGCTGGCTCTCGCTGCCTCTCTATCTACACGTTGGGTTGTGGTGGCCATTGGGGGCCATGTGGTAGAGTATGTAGCATCGGCAAAGTCAATACCCTGCATGGGCTGACCACCTCCTGTAGAGGAGTACATTAAACAGAGGACAACCAGCACATCCACCTCTCGGGTCACTAGGGCCACGGCTAGAGGGGATTGTACTCCGTGGCGTAGAGACGAACCACTTTTGGTCAAAGGTCCTGTCAGTTAGAGGAAGTGCCCTGTGGAATAGCTTACCGCTCTCAGTCAGGGAATGTTCAAGCTTTCTTATTTTTAAGAATCCCTTGAAGATGTGGCTAAGGACAAACCAGGCTTGTGACCATCTATGATCATGTACAGACACCTGCATGCACACACACACACACACGCACGCACGCACGCACGCACGCACGCACGCACGCACGCACGCACGCACACACACACACACACACACACACACACACACACACACACACACACACACACACACACACACACACACACACACACACACACACACACAGTATATTATGCTGTATTGTATTATGAATTAATTATGAGTAGGTATTATTGCATTGTATTATGAATTCATTCATAAGGAGTATATATTTTTATATTGTATTATGAATTTGATTAGGGTTTTTATTGTTGTTTTAATTGTCTGTATGACATGTAAATGTTGTGAGTGTATAAGGGTTTTTATTGTTGTTTTAATTGTCTGTATGACATGTAAATGTTATGAGTGTATAAGGGTTTTTATTGTTGTTTTAATTGTCTGTATGACATGTAAATGTTGTGAGTGTATACGTCTGTAACTGTATTTTATGTGTTATGGACCCCAGGAAGAATAGCCCCAGCACTGCTGTGGCTAATGGGGATCCAAATAAACTTTAAACACACACACACACACACTCACTCACTCACTCACTCACTCACTCACTCACTCACTCACTCCTCACTCACTCACTCACTCACTCACTCACTCACTCACTCACTCACTCACTCACTCACTCACTCACTCACTCACTCACTCACTCACTCACTCACTCACTCACTCACTCACTCCTCACTCACTCACTCACTCACTCACTCACTCACTCACTCACTCACTCACTCACTCACTCACTCACTCACTCACTCACTCACTCACTCACTCACTCACTCACTCACTCACTCACTCACTCACTCACTCACACTCACTCACTCACTCACTCACTCACTCACTCACCTCACTCACTCACTCACTCACTCACTCACTCACTCACTCACTCACTCACTCACTCACTCACTCACTCACTCACTCACTCACTCACTCACTCACTCACTCACTCACTCACTCACTCACTCACTCACTCACTCACTCACTCACTCACTCACTCACTCACTCACTCACTCACTCACTCACTCACTCACTCACTCACTCACTCACTCACTCACTCACTCACTCACTCACTCACTCACTCACTCACTCACTCACTCACTCACTCACTCACTCACTCACTCACTCACTCACTCACTCACTCACTCACTCACTCACTCACTCACTCACTCACTCACTCACTCACTCACTCACTCACTCACTCACTCACTCACTCACTCACTCACTCACTCACTCACTCACTCACTCACTCACTCACTCACTCACTCACTCACTCACTCACTCACTCACTCACTCACACACACACACACACACACACACACACACACACACACACACACACACACACACACACACACACACACACACACACACACACACACACACATACATACATACATACATACATACATACATACATACATACATACATACATACACATACACGCAATATTGCCTACTGTACATAACATACACATAGGTTTTTAAGAGCAGCAATTAACAGTTATTAACAGTCATGCACTTGTCCTAATAATAAACTAACCTACACTGTAGCACTCAACACTTTGATGAACATTGTTACTCAGCTGATAGAGTTGTGCCCTTCCTGATGACTTGTCGTACAGAACTTGTAAGTCGCTTTGGATAAAAGCGTCAGCTAAATGACTAAATGTAAATGTAACAGTGTTAATTGTTTGTGTGTCAATTAGTCCTGTGTATTGTCATGTCAGAGTTTTGTTGTAATAAGGTTATGTACTATTTGTTTATTTTGTCCAGCATGTGGTCTCTGTACTGCATGATTATGTACATTGTTTATTGTCTTTATTGTTCATTGTATTGCATGTTCTTTGCATGTTTTGCGTTCACATCAACCTGCAAAGGGACTACAGATGGAAATTAGCTTATAGCTACAATCTGGCATGTTTACATACAAATGTTCATTAATGTGCATTGTCCCTATTCTTTTTATAAATAAATTGAAATTGATACCTGGAGCTCCCATTTGAACCATTTCCTCCTGCACCCACTCCCCTTACCCTAAACCTGATTCGTATCCTATTCCCTACCCCGACACCCATATTTGACCACTATGAGTAGCATAGATGTTTGCCAAGGGGATTGGGTTTTTTTCATTGAGTGCTTATCCTTATCAAATGGTGCATTTTATATGGTGCTTTTATCCAAAGCGCTTTACAATTTTTGTTCCTCACATTCACCCATTCACTCACACATTCACACGCCGACAGGGGAGGCAACCATGCAAGGTTCCAACCTGCTCATCAGGAGCAATTAGGATGTCTTTAAGTGTCTTGCTCAAGGACACTTCGACACATTGACCCGGGAGGAGCGGGAATCGAACCGGGAACCCTCCGACTACCAGACGGCCACTCTACCTCCTGAGGGTATATAAGCATCTTGTGTTTTTATTATAAATGCCTACAGTTTAACTCAGAGGGCCACATACTGCCAAGTCAGGCCACAGGTGAATAGAGGGGTCTGTGTGGCAGCACTACAGGTGAATAGAGGGGTCTGTGTGGCAGCACTACAGGTGAATAGAGGGGTCTGTGTGGCAGCACTACAGGTGAATAGAGGGGTCTGTGTGGCAGCACTACAGGTGAATAGAGGGGTCGGTGTGGCAGCACTACAGGTGAATAGAGGGGTCTGTGTGGCAGCACTACAGGTGAATAGAGGGGTCTGTGTGGCAGCACTACAGGTGAATAGAGGGGTCTGTGTGGCAGCACTACAGGTGAATAGAGGGGTCTGTGTGGCAGCACTACAGGTGAATAGAGGGGTCTGTGTGGCAGCACTACAGGTGAACAGAGGGGTCTGTGTGGCAGCACTACAGGTGAATAGAGGGGTCTGTGTGGCAGCACTACAGGTGAATAGAGGGGTCGGTGTGGCAGCACTACAGGTGAATAGAGGGGTCTGTGTGGCAGCACTACAGGTGAATAGAGGGGTCTGTGTGGCAGCACTACAGGTGAACAGAGGGGTCTGTGTGGCAGCACTACAGGTGAACAGAGGGGTCTGTGTGGCAGCGAGGGCGGCCTGCTGTACAGCTCCTGAAAGCTGTGTAGACAAACCTGTTATCACTGCTGTCATACTCCAGTGCTGCACACATTTTTATTTTGTATTATCTTTTTTCCCCCTCCTTTTTCCGTTTTTCTCCCATCCCAATGTTAGTCGTTATGCCAATTCCCAATCCCCTTCCTGGTCGTTGCACACTCTACCCCCTACCGTCGGTCTGGGAGGGCGGAGACTATCACATGCTTCCTCCGACACATGTGTAGCCGCGTGATTTTTTTTTGTAACCGCAGTTTGCAAAGACGCTCTCTGATTGGCTAGACCGCGTACGGCGAAGACCCTCTCTGATTGGTTTAGCTCCGAAGGGCTCTGGGATAGAAATGTCCGCCTTGTACATATATATTCTCTGCTTCGAAGTGGTTATGCTTTGGCCCTCTTTCGAAGTGGGTTATGCTTAGAGTTTATCTTTAGAGCAGGGCGATGGACCACCAGCCCTGATTCCAAACTCTAAGCATAACCCACTTCAAAAGAGGGCCAAAGCATAACCACTTTGAAGCAGAGAATATATAATATCCCAGAGCCCTTCGGAGCTAAACCAATCAGAGAGGGTCTTTGCTGTACGCGGGCTAGCCAATCAGAGAGCGTCTTCGCAAACTGCAGCTACGGAAAAAAATCACGCTGTGTAGCCAGCCCACCGCTTCTTCTCACCTGGCAGCACGGACCCTCACTGGGAGAGTGTAACGTGTGGAAGGTTCACACTACCTCCCCCAGATCCTTCCCTCGCTGTGCAGGCGCCCCGACCGAACTGTAGGAGTCGCTGTTTACAACGACCAGGACCCACCCACGCCGGCTTCCCACCCGCTAACACTGCCAATTGTGTCAGTATGGACGGTCGACCAAGCCGGAGGTACCGCAGCCGGATTCAATCCCACTGTCTCTGCGGTGGTAGACAGACGCTTGGTCCGCTGCGCTACCCGGCCGCCCTCCAGTGCACACATACACACACACACACACACATACTGTATACACACAAAAAAAACACATACATGTACTGTACACACACACACACACACATGTACTGTACACACACACACACACACACACGTACTGTACACACAAACATACACACACACGTACTGTACACACAAGCAAACAAATGTGTGCGAGCACTCTCATTCTCTCACATACACACACGTTCACACACACTGACTTACACATGCACACAAGCAAACAAACAAACGTGTGCGAGTGATCTCTCATTCTCTCACACACACAAATGTACACACACTCTCTCAACACACACACACACGTCACACACACACACACACTGTGCCACCCCAGTGCTTCTGTCAGAGTGGGGCGGTCTTCAGCACCACGGCCAGAGACCCTTCCCCCAACAGGCCACTGGGGAAGCTAATTGAGGGCAAGTCTTCCCCTAACAACCTGCTCACAGCCTGGGGAAGCGGTGACAGGTGAGGCGTACTACACCCCACTGATTAAAGGTGCTGTAAGTGGTGTTAAAATAAGTACAACAAATAATATGTATCTACATTCTGACAGGCATCAGAGTGTTTGGTCAGTAACATGGGTGCGCTCTGCAGTAAACAGGAAATACACTTTCTGGTATCCCATTCAGATTGGTCTGACAAAAATAAGAAATAAAACTCTGTTTAAGCAAATAGTGCTTTAAACAAGTACTGTAGAATAATCTGCCAGTGCAGTAAGCACATCTGGTTTGGCAAGATTTCTTGAAATAAGTAAAGCTATCAAGGGTTCTCCCTCTTGATTGGATAAAGTGGGAACGAGATACCAAAAGAAACCTATGTTTACTGCAGATTGGGGGGACTGGGAGACCAGTCCTGACGGTCCGAATGTAGAGCTATTTAACACTTATTTGAACAAGGAAATACCACTTACAGCCCCTTTAAGACTGCCCAATGTTGAGTTCTCTTACAGATCCCCTCCACACGCAACACTTTAGAAATGTTGCATGCTGAATAA